>NC_142475.1:3657258-3961612 GCF_049115385.1 Moschus berezovskii | reverse complement strand
TACATAGAATATACAACAGTGTGAGATACACAAAATAATGCATATTATATTTAAAATACTTATTTAAAATAAAATATGAGGATTATTTTTAAAAGCAAAAAAAGATCAAATAAAGAAGATTTCATTCTTTAAAGCATCCAAAGTTTGAAAAATAATTAATAAAAGAGACTGTTAATAAAAGTAATAAGTAATCTGAATATTTTACACTAAATGTTAATTGCATAAATTTATATTAAATTTTTCATTTGTCTCTTGGTAAAAGTAATTTAAAGGTTATTAAGTATTTTCAAGATGATAATGATGATAGTAAGAGCCTATAAAATCTAACATATCCCTTCTAAACAGAGTTGTGTATTCTAACATTATTTACCTAACTGGATTATCTGCTCAATCTAAAATGTTTCCTTTGACATTCCTTTGTTTTTAAATATATAATTTAAATTAAGAACTTCTTAAGAATTTGTTGCACAAATATTCTATTACATATGAGAGTTTAATTCTTTAAAAAAATCTGAATAAGTCAGTTGAAAAGATGAAAGTGAGGCAAAATAAACCATGTGATTAGTATATGAATGAAAAAAGAACCACTTCCTGCCTCAAAGATATGTACAGGAATGTAAAGGACTAAAATAAATTCATTTAAAGTTTTCTAACTTGTTCCCTTTTTCTTTGTTTTTGTCTGACAGAATTTTAAAGCTGTGGGCCACCATGGTCAAAGACTTGGTCTCACAGTTGCCACAAGAAGAGTCTTATGGCACAATTTTAAAAAGAATTCCATTAAAATAAATCTTTGTAAGGGAGTAAGTCAGTAGGTAATCCACAAAGAACAGTTTTCAGAGGAAAATAATACTTTTGGAGTTGTTAGAACAAGGGAGAGCTTTCAGAAAAGTAAAAATAAATAAGTCAAATGGTATTTCTCATTCTCATTAAATCTCTAAATAGTATCCAGTTTGATTTCATTAAAAGATATGAACTCATCCACTGTTTTCCAGGTTTGAGTGCACACTCTCTGCACAAAGATTTCATTTGCATTCATAGCCCTCTGTGATCTGATCCAACTATATTTCCAATCTTATTTCCCCAGTCCTTCTTTATATACCTGAGGTGTTCCAATCACACCTTTGGGACTAGGTCCCCAACACTAACATAGTGTATGTTGCTTGATCCTAGTTCTATAGTTTTCTTTCCCCAGAATTCTCTCTTTGCTTGTCCCAAAGTGTTTCTTCATCTCGATTTAAAGTTTTACCCAGTCTCTCAGAGAGAATAAATAATGCCACAATTTTGAACTCCCTTGGGACTTTTCATCTTTCTTCTGCCACCCAAAAACTTTCCGTAATAGGAAAGAAAAAAATCGGACTCCATATTAGATCTACTCTTTTTCCTGTGCTTAGTCATGCTGGCTCTGTGTCTTAAGGAATGTTATCTACAGCCTGAAATATACAGGGCAGCCTATTCTCAAGGTTCTGACCTTTAAAAGTCCATTCATATAGAAATTGAAAAGTTGCAGAACAGAGATTAACATTTGTCTTGGTGGAGGTTCACAGGTACATCATGACCTGACCAACATGGACAGCTGCAAAAACAAAGGATTCCAACACCAAGAAGTTGGCCATAACTAATCATGCCCCTCCCTCACTTTGCCTCAACTGCTTTGCTGAAATCTTTCAGGGAGTTGGGATTCTTGGGGCATGCACCACCTGTCTCCTTGCATGGTCCTGAAATAAACCTTTCTCTGCCCAAAACCCCCACATTTTGGTTTCTTTGGCTTCACAGTGAGTAGAGCATACTTGTGTTCAGTAACATTTTACCCCCATGTATTAAAGAAATTCACATATTTATCTCCCTTGAAAGAGGAAAGGAGAGGTAAAACACTTTACACGTACAGATATGTATAGCCAGGGACACAGTAGATTCTAATAAATGATAAATGAATGAGTGAGTGGTGAATGTCACATGAAAGAATGAATTGAAAAAAAAAAGTTTTTCCAAGTTGAACATCAGTGTATGGCTACTGGATTAGCAGCAGATGAGAAAATAGCCAATCCAAGGTAATTAGTAGGATATTTTATATAAAAGGATAAATACTGAAGTACTTATCATGAATAGGTCATAAGTGCATTTTAACTGAGAAGTTTGTCATGTAATAGACAAACGCTGTGCTCCTAATTTCTATGTGTAAATCACTGTCCGAAGTATTGTAATTCAACATACTGCCAAGATTGCTAGATTTATTTCTCTTACATAATAAGCAATCCACTATGTTTTAAGAGCCAACTAGATGTCCCACGAACTTTACCAATATAATTCATTTTTTCCTCATAAAACTCCTTGAGAAAGGTTAGTACCCCCATTTTATAGATGCAGAACTGATGCTCACAAGGTTAGGAGATTTGCTCAAAGTCGTAGTGAGGGTACCTAGTCTATACTGTATCTTGCAAGTGCAGTGTGCTCTGCAAAATGCTTTTGGCTGCACGATAATTCTGTATGTATTAATTATGGTAATGCGACATTTGAGAGACTGGGACTCTTTCAATCCTTGTTGTCTTCTGTCTACTTTAAAAAGCCTCAAATCAAAAACTTCATTTAAAAAATCCATTATTTCCATTTATTGCAATAACATGGAAATACACTAATTCAATATATTTCCCACTAGGTGTGTTATAATTTGATTTTCTAAGACAATTTTGAGGAGAAATCCTACTTCTGATACCAGGTCTGTGTACTGATTCCAGTCTTAGCAATCTCAAAGCCAAGAAGTAACATCCAATGTCATACAAAAGTGACCTGCTGAACAGGACACGAACATGGTCTTCACGAGACATCAGCAGAGTCTGATTTGGGGACGTGTCAACGAGAGTGAGGTGGCATCCTCATCTCAGGGAGAGGGAGCTCCTGCTTAAATAACTAAGATTAACGACCAAAGCTCTGTATGCACACAGCCAAGTTTGATTGTAATTCATTTGTATAATCATCCCTCCAGCCTATAATTACACACATGGCCAATGAATTAGGAACAAACAAAACGACAACAAAAAAGGAAACGGAATAAGTTTCAGATCTAGAGAGGCAGGCTCTGGAACACAAGGTGGCGTTCAGCCGGCGCGCTGCTGCGTAAGAGCTGCTTCACGAGATCATTCAGAGTCACTGGGAACAATAACCTGCATTCAGATGTGGTGTGCCCCACCCCATGCGGGCAGGCCACGATGTCTGTGAAGCAGCAAATTGCCAACAAGATTTCACGCTAGTAAAATCTGAAGTGTGCAGTTACTTTAATTTCATACCTCTCTTGTTCAGCTCAAAAAAGCTTTTTTTGGCAACTGGAAAAAAGAATCCTACACAATCAGTCATAACTTGGCCTTTCAATCTCACATGTTTCAAGAAAACCACCTCCTGTTTTTAATTTCATTTCAAACTACACGACTAAAAACATGACCAAGTTATATTTTCTGAAAACTATGCCCTTGGGAATTCAATTTTCATCTGAAAGGAAGAGATATATATATTTCTGAAATGATGGCACAGGGCTTAGGAGAACTGTTAAATTGCTATTGTTTTATCTTATGGTAATAGGTGTATTACATATTTTTATTAAATTCAGTAACTTAACAATAAAAATTCATAAAAGAAATACTTTCTAATCTTTTTCTCAAAATATAGTAAATGGATTTCGATACAGTTAAAGACACCTTTTCTTCATATACCAACAAAGAGGAACAAAGTTTAGATAAACATGGCAGCATGGGTAAATATCAAAGAATATTATCAGAAGTGAAGAAAGTCACATCCGGAATAATTCCATTTGTAGAACATTCTGGAAAAGGCAAAACTATCAGGACACACAATGCATTAGTGGTTGCTAGGGTGGACTACAAAGAAGCTGCTGGGAATGTGATGCTCTATACTGTGATTTCAGTGGTATGTACATAACTATGTAAGAGAACTGTACACCAAAAAGCTTGACTTTTACTGTATGTAATCTATTGCTCAGTGAACATTACTTAGAAGTTGTTTTCATACATGTTTCCATATGATGGTTGTTGTGCAGTTCCCAAGTCGGGTCTGACTCTTTGCAACTCCATGGACTGCAGTACACCAGGCTTCTCTGTCCTTCAGGATCTCCTGGAGTTTTCTCAGATTCATGTTCATTGAGTTGGTAATGCTATCTGACCATCTCATCTGCTGCCATTCTCTTCTCCGATCTTTTACAAAGAATCGGCTCTTCGCATCAGGTGGCCAAAGGACTACAGCTTCAGCTTCAGCATCAGCCCTTCCAATGAATATTCAGGGTTGATTTCCTTTAGGATGGACTGGTTTGATGTCTTTGCTGTCCAAGGGTCTCTCAAGAGTCCTCTCCAGGACCACAGTTCAAAAGCATCAATTCTTCACTGCTCAGCCTTCTTTATGGTCCAACTCCCTCATCTGTACATGACTACTGGAAAAACCACAGCTTTA
The DNA here is from genome assembly GCF_049115385.1 of Moschus berezovskii. Lineage (NCBI taxonomy): Eukaryota > Metazoa > Chordata > Mammalia > Artiodactyla > Moschidae > Moschus > Moschus berezovskii. The sequence continues at coordinate 3,957,160 of NC_142475.1, read as the reverse complement.
ACTATATGGAATTTTGTCAACAAAGTGATGTCTCTGCTTTTTAATTTGTTATCTAGGTTTGTCATAGCTTTTCTTCCATCAGGCCAGCATCTTTTAAATTCATGGCTGCAGTCACCATCTGGAGTGATTTTGGAGCCCAAGAAAATCAAATATGTCACTGCTTCCACTTCCCCCCCTTCTATTTGCCATGAAGTGTTGGGACCAGATGCCATGACCCTAGTTTTCTGAATGTTGGGTTTTAAGCCAACTTTTTCACTCTTCTCTTTCACCTTCATCAAGAGGCTATTCAGTTCCTCTTCACTTTCTGCCATTAGGGTGGCATCCATCTGCATGTCTGAGGTTGTTGCTATTTCTCCCAGCAATCTTGATTCCAGCTTGTGATTCATCTAACCCAGCGTTTTGCACGATGTACTCTGCATATAAGTTAAATAAGCAAGGTGATGATATATAGCCTTGATGTACTCCTTTCCCAATTTTGAACCACTCATTTTGTTTCATGTAAGGTTCTAACTGTTGCTTCTTGACTCACATATAGTTTTCTCAGGAGACAGGTAAGATAGCCTAGTAGTTCCATTTCTTGAAGAATTTTCCACAGTTTATTGTGATTCATACAGAAGTCTTTAGTGTAGTCAACAAAGCGGAAGTAGATGTTTTTCTGGAATTCCCTTGGTTTTTCTGTGATCCAGTGGATGTTAGTAATTTGATCACTAGTTCCCCTGTCTTTTTTAAACCCTGTTTGTACATTCAGAAGTTCTCAGTTCATGTACTGCTGAAGTCTAGCTTGAAGAATTTTGAGCATAATCATACCAGCATGAGAAATGAGTGCATATTTCCCAAAGCTCATGAGAAGACAGATGGGGCAACTATTTCTATCTTCACTATTTCACAGACAAGTGCTTGGTGCTCAAAAAATTCAAATTACTCACTAGAGAACAGCTAGTATATATATCAGAAACAAGCTTAATTTGGGTCTTCCAATGCCAAATCCAGCATTTTTCCTATAACAGTATACTGCCTTTTCAGATACTTTTGTATAATACTTGATTCAATTAAAACCCCACTCCTAAATTCACTCCAGGCATCTCATAGTGAGATTTTCCATATTTAAAAACAATATTGGACATGACCACCAGGCAAACACTAACTTCACAGTGAATTTAATATAATGGTGTATTATGACATTTTGGCTGCAAATATATCAAAGATTTAAGTCTTACTTCATAGAGATTTCATTCAGGTCACAGAAAATATAGACGCACTGCACTATACCAGATAGATGATTTCTAGGGCAGGATATCTATCTGAGTTGATAATGTTTTGAGAGGAACACAGACAAATGAAATTTCATTCTGATTAAGGTACATCACTGTCACATTAGCAATGTTTGAAAGAACAGCAAAGTCTTAAACTGAAAGACAGAAAGAGGGGCATTCTAACATCTATCAAAATCTGCAAAAAAGAGGATATCGATGTTTGTATATTGCTCAAGAGAGCTAGATCCAAATCTTGTAATTTTAGGTTAGGTACAGTTTTTAGTTCAATATCTGATATACAGTGAGTGTGAAATGTATTTTGAATGAATGAATGACAACTTGGGTTATCCAACCCACCGATGAGCTGCTTTATTAAGTCATCACCTACCCATTAATAAGGACTTGACGGTAAGGTGCCGGGATGCTATGAAAGACATTTCTCCATTAGACAAGGGGTTGGTAAAAAGGTGGAAGTCTTCTTCTAAAGGTACAGTATTCTGGGGAGAAAACTTGAGGTACAGAGTAGAAATGAGCTTGAATCCCTGCAATTTGTGCATGGAAATAGAAAGTCAGTGGATAAAATTTAAAAAAAAACAAACTTTTTTTGATGAAAGCTCTTCAACAAGTTGGAACAACTACGCATCCACATACAAGAATGTGAGTGGAGACACCGACCTTTCATTCTTCACAACAGTTACTCAAAATGGATCATACACCTAAATGCAAAAATGCAAAAATATAAAACTCCTAGAAGATAGCACAGTTGAAAGTCTAGTGCCCTAACATTTAGTGATGATTTTCTAGATATAAAACCATTTTAATCTCTGAAAGAAAAAATAAACTAGACTTCATTATAATAAAAACTTGGACTGTATGAAAGACTCTGTTTAGGGAATGGAACAAGTCTCCAATTGAGAGAAAATGTTCACAAAATATACATCTGAGGAAGAACTAGTAACCAAAATTTACAAGGAACATTTATAATTCAACAATATGAAAAACAATACAGCTAAAAATGGACTAAATATCTGAACAATCACCTCACTAATAAATAAATAAACGGACAAAAAGTAAGAATATGAAACTATGCTCAATATCATATGTTAACAGAGGATTGCAAATTAAAACAATAGATATTACTACATAGCTATTAGGACTGTTAAAATCCAAAACACTGATAGCACCAAATCTAGCAAGGAAGTGGAGCAACAGGAACTTTCATTCATTGTTGACAGGAATATGAAATGGTATTGCAATTTGTGCAAATGCAATACTTGGCCAGAGAAAATAGTCTATATAATAACATAATGGTGGATACTTGTCATTATACATTTGTCAGAACTCATGTACAACATAGGATGAAGCCTAAGGTAAACTATGAACTTTAATAAATTGCAATACATCAATATTGGCTCATTAATTATAATACATGTGCCACTATAAATACAAGATGTTAATAACACTGGTGATGAGGAGGAAAGGATAAAAGCTAACATCATTTCAGAGCTTAAGAATTTGCAAAAGTTTCTATTACAACTCAATTAAAGAATATTTCAAAGACTCTAATTGTAATTATAATGGATACATTAAATATAAATTTTTAAAAATAATTATTCTGTCCTGTGAATGAGTCTAATATGTCTTTGATCTCTTTCATGACTACATATTTAATAGCCTTGTAAATTAGCAAATGAAAAAATACAGTGGTATTTCAGATTTTATTTTACAGTTTTACTAAAATTCTTAGCTTCAGCCTGAAACCAAAATTTTGCAGACGTTGTACTTTTAAGATATGCTCCTCTGAATGTTTAATGTAAGTTATTTCTTTATTGTCAATTATGCTGAAGATGTAAAACAAAATAGCCATTCATTTTAGCTATCAGTTATGAGAGCCTTCTAAAAATCTATATTATTCTTCATTAGATTTTTCTTGGAGACATATTCTTGCAACTTTTTCTTAATTTATATCAATGAATATACTTTATGATAACAGAAGTTCTTCACAGGTTTATCTATCACACAAGACTGATCTTCTATTCAAATGAAAGATGTAATAGAAGAATCACACTTATCTCTATTAAATTTTATTGCAATCTGAAATATCATTTCCACATTTGAAAGGATGGAGTTTCAGGAATTATTGAGAAGTATTTTTTAAAATGACTTTCCAATTTACCCAAATGTGAACAATGTATATGCATTGAGACATATACACAGTTGTTTTTTAACAAAAAGTAGAGAATAAATATTGCTTAAAATGCAATCCTACCACTTGTTATATCCACACTGATATTTTGGGTGTACTTTTTTATCTTACTATGCCTGCTATATGTAGCTTTATCTTTTGAATTTTCTCTACTGTGTCCCCAAGATGATTATTTTGAATGTATTTACAAATCACTAAAACAAAAATTTACAATAACTTTTATGTTTAGATTTATTATATAACTTGAGTTTTTTAAATTTCCAAATAGTAATACATTCTTATGATTCAAAATTCACAGAATGAAAAAGATTTATAATAAAATAGCTATGAGAGTTTTTTCAATTCTGTTTTCCTCACCCTCCAAAATCTTTTCTCATCTGTGACTAAACTTATCTGAAACTGATATGTACACATATACATATGTATGTAAATAACTTCTTTGTATGTTATTGTATGTATACAATATGCACATATGTATATGTATGTAGTATGAACTTTTCCCTTTCAATATGAGATAGCATTATACCACATACTCTGTTCTGAACGTGTTTTTTACTTTTTCAATTAACAATGTATCTTGGAGAACATTTCACATTAGGAAAGAGTTTTCAAATTAAAATTTTATAGCTTCATAATATCCCATTAAATGGATGTACCAGGGAGTTCCTTACATTTTACTCTTACCAACGATTCAGCTACAAACTACTTGCTTCATTTTGCATATATATAAAAATATCTTTAGGGCAAATTTGTAGAAGTGGAATTCCTGATTGAATTGACGTTTGCATTTAAAATTGATGGACAAGACTGAATTGCTTCCATAAAGGCTCTACCAATTAATACTTCCACAGATATTTTGTTTGTCATAATTCATTTAAACCCTTTTCTGTTACTGCAGGATCCCTGAGTCAGGGAAGATCCTCTGGAGGAGGAAATGGCAACCCACTGCACTATTCTTTCCTGGGGAATCCCATGGACAGAAGAACCTGGCGGACTACAGTCCATGGGGTCCCAAAGAGTTGGACATGACTGAGGTATTGAGCGTGCATGCACACACACACTCGCTTTTTTGTAATACTTTGGTATTATTTACAAAGCTCTAGTGAATATCTTAAGTTATTAATGATATTTGTGCCATCTTGAATTATTTCCTGGCGAATAATCATAGAGATAATAATGATAGGATCCTTTCAGATTGTTTAAATACATTTTCACCTCATTCTCTTACAAAACTACATCATTGTTTCTGGAAGTTTTAAGGTGAATCTCTTGACCTTTCCCAGAATTCCTCCACCTTTAAGACTGTGAACTCCAATACTCTACACTTTCAGCATGATCATATACTCTTTCAAGGTTCTCATGCCCGTGTGTTTTCTAAACACGATCTAGACTAGTAGGCATCAGTTTCCAATCTGTGGCTCCATCCTGTCGTCACTCCCTTCTGCGTCCAGTCAAGACTCTGCAGCTTATCACTTTGGCTGCCCTCCCGTATCCTTAATCTCTGTTCCTGTTTCTTATGTGTTTTAAAGCCCAAACCTCAAATCAACCTAAACTCAGATGTCTGTGCCTTAGGGACTTCGCTGCAATGTTTTCTGGCCTTTCTTGGATGTGAACCAGTGCCATGACAAACTGAAAGGCAAGACTGACAGTGTGTACCGATCACTTCTCACAACTGCGCGGGTCAGCTCTCTGCCCCGTTTCCCACGGATGATACTGTTAAGTCTTCAGCACATTCCATAAACAGGCTACTCCACGCTCCTCATCCTCACTCGCAGGGGACGACTTCAGAAATTTACTCCTAGAGAAAATAGACTCCACCCAAGGAGAAACACTCTCCTTTCTCTCCAGACTCCCTCTCCTCTTTGAGTATCACCATCTTTGGCTGCAGAAAAAAGGATGTAAGACTGACACTGTCACTTCTGCTTCAGTTCAGCTCAGTCGGTCAGTCGTGTCTGACTCTCTGCGATCCCATGGTCTGCAGCAAGCCGGGCCTCCCTGTCCATCAACAGCTCCCGGAGCTCGCTCAAACTCCTGTCCATCACGTTGGTGATGCCATCCAACCACCTCATCCTCTGTCGTCCCCTTCTCCTCCCGCCTTCAATCTCTCGAAGCATCAGGGTCTTTTACAAGGAGCCACTCCTGCTTAACTTCTTTCAATAACTCCCCATTGCCTTTAAAATAAACTCCCTAAGGTGACCTAAACAGTCCTTATGGATTTGAATGCTTCCCGCCTCCTCATTTTTCTGTCTCCTCCTCCATGTACAGCTTAAACTTGCTCACAATTCCCTAATCTGCCATGTTTGCCCTAATTTCTTACCTGTTGAAATGTATTTCACTTTCCTTACTATTTTCATAGTTATGCCTCCTAATTTTTCAAGACTCAAATGTGACATTTTCTTGAAGAATCTAGACCCCATTGGTTTTGGTCAGATGTCACTTCTGGATGGTCTCAAGGTCAATTTGTAGACTTTAATCATAGCTTTTATCATATCATATACAAGTATCTATTATGTATATAAATTGCATTAGATGCACATACAGAGTAGAAGCTAAATAAAATGTTATAAATATTTATACATAAATTGACTTTGATTTGTTACTTAACCTCTTATCCTTTTTTATACTTAACTACTAAGTCTTATAATACCAGACACTTTTATTTTAAAATAAAATCAAATTAATTGATCATTATGGCTTTGAGTCCATGAGAAAACTATATTCTCGTGCTTTCTACTTAATTGGAAAAAAGTATGTACTTCATTTGGGGTAGAGAGTGATCAAATAAAAATCATCCACTTATAATAGCTTTATAAAGATCCATTTATAAATATATATTTTCTGATTTTATATTTTAAGGCCATAATAAATAAAATCTTTAAAAACTTGTTCAAATTAACCAAAATTCTCTTTATGTGATATTTCATTCTTTTTATCAGTCATCAACTTAAGGTAGCATTATAAATACTAGTAGGTTCCAACCTAGATCTATATTTTCTTTTTACATGTTTTTGAAATATATTTTATGTTGAATTTTTCTCATTCATTTCAATGTACGTTTTTAATTAAGAAGACAGAAAGGCAAGATAATGGATTCGCTCTATACTAGGAGAAAGCGTGTAACAGTGTCATGTGAAGAACATTTTGTAAAGAGAAATGAATTCCTGTCCCAAGACTCAAGACTTGATATAAACAACATTGTTATGTCATGTTATATCACATATAGTGTTGCAACATTACAACAATTTTAGATATAGTATGGCACTTTAAACAATGTCCTTTAAAATGATTGGTGGAAAGATTTAATTTTGAGTCATGTTTGGAAATTTAGAATTATACTTTTGCGATGTCATGGTTTTACCTATATGGAAATTTCTACAACTATCTATACTTGACCTGGATGTGAAGATTCAAGACTACATGTCAATCTTATTTGACATTAGTTATGAAGGCAATGGCAAGCCACTCCAGTACTCTTGCCTAGAAAATCCCATGGATGGAGGAGCCTGGTAGGCTGCAGTCTGTGGGGTCACTAAGGGTCGGACACGACTGAGCGACTTCACTTTCACTTCTCACTTTCACACATTGGAGAAGGAAATGGCAACCCACTCCAGTGTTCTTGCCTGAAGAATCCCAGGGACGGGGGAGCCTGGTGGGCTTCCGTCTATGGGGTCACACAGAGTCGGACACGACTGGAGTGACTTAGCAGCAGCAGCAGCAGCATACCATTTAAAGAGCAAAGAATCAACTGCCTTGTTTAAAGAACTAGTAAAGAAAGGTTCAGTTGAAGTTGATTATTTCAACATTATTTACTGGCAATTAAGCTGAAGTTAAGCAAGATATTGATTTATTTGACTGCAAGAATCAATTTTTGAGCAGATGCCTAAGGTCTTTTATACTGTAAACTCTTCAGAAGTCTAAAAATACTTATTGAGGATCTGTTGTATGCCAGACACTATCCTTGGCAGTAGGGCTAAAAGTATAAATAAGATAGAGCTTGATATCTTGTGAATATGATCATATAAATCAGAAGACAGTTAGCCACATATAAGGTGGTAATTGGTCATAACATAAGAAAGCAAAAAGAGTTGTAGAAACACCAAGCAAAAGAAATATAACTTTTTCTGACCTAATATTCAGTTCAAAAGGTTGAGTAATTCAAGTTCATTTCTTCAAGATGAATGAAAAGGAAAAAAGCATCTGGGAAGAACAATTAGGCTTAAAAAGAGTACAAATTTAGGTAATTTTAACTACTATCTATTGTTTTCTAAATCCAGTCACTGTGGTACAAGCCTTTTCTAACAATGATATTACTCATTTCATTAGGAAGGTGAGATCCATAGGTAGACAGATACCTCAGAAACTAGAAAGACTTAAGTAATTTCTGAAGAACAGCACAAATATACTCATCAATCATATTTGCAACAGTAAAAATTTGAACAAAGCATTAAATCTTCTCTGCTAGTCATCACCTGTAATTTCCAAATATAACCCTTTGGTCACCATTAGTAATTATTTCCATCAATGCTTTAAAAGACTATCCTGATACACTCAAAGCTGTCTTTTAGAGGATTGACTTTAAAAATTTTTTTCTTAAAAGACTGCATAATTAGTAAATTATTGAAGAATTATCATTATTGTACTTTAGCACAAAATTATGTTTGTTATCAATATAAGAATGAGTGGAATTAAAGTTGAAACAGGCATTAATAATAAGCAATAGCTCTGTGACTCCCATATCTGGGGTAATGAAATAGACAAGGCAAAAAAAAAAAAATAACAGGATGCATTAAATATACACAAGCCACAAAGTTTTATGAATCTAAACTGGTGTCATGCAACAGCATGATTATAAAGTGATTCTCTTCCTTGGAAGGAATGTTTCTGAACGTGGAAACACAGCAGTATGCCTCTTCTCGGTAACACTGCGAAACAACATGTTGTATGTGGAGACCTGCAAGACGTTTTGTAAAAAGTGAAACGGCCTACTAGACTACGGCTAAATCAGGAAAGGACAGTGCCATCAATACACCCAAGAATGAAAGCCACTCTGCCATCAAAGAGCCCTGTAAAATTTTAAAGTATACTCAAGTTCTTATATTATCCATTGCCAGGTTTAGAAAAGTGCCTGTGAAAATGACATCTTGTAATATCCCTTATCTGCTCTATGAGTCATTGCTGCATAATTCAGGGATGGGGGAAAACAGCTTTTATTGCTTTTTATTCATGCAAAGCAAATATAGCTTCCAAACTCTATATTCCACTTATTCTTCAGAATGACAATTGGAAAGGAAACTAAGATCCTAGAAGTGTTAAAGTTGTGCTTGGTCATGAACAGAGAATAAAATAAAAAATAAATAGATATGCATTTTCATTGTCAGTGAAAAATAAAACAGAGATACTTAATTTTAGATTAGGCTTTTTATTTTCTGATAGTTTTATAAACTGTGTATTGCAGAGAAATGGTTTTATTTTCTGATAGTTTTATAAACTTGGTGAACTGCAGAGAAATATATAGATGCAAACAAACTCCTACAATCGAGCAGCTATGGAGAGCAATTATGATAATTCACTACAAAATGTACTTTAATATCTTTGTCAGAGTCAAATGTCTACCTGGTGGAAGATAAATTTTTAAGCTTTTCTGAAAATTGTCATTGCATTTATTATTCTAAAATGAAGTAATGTAGGACAAACGTTCCTAGGACACAATGTTAACAAAATACAAAATGTTGTAATACATTTTGCTTTTATGAGCCTCAGCCACCTGTAGTCAGTGTATATTTATTCTTTTGTATATTCCCAGTGCATGCCTCAGGGTAGGGATGCAATAAATATTTATTGAATTAATGACGAGATCGAGGTTAATAAGTACTTCGAGCAGGCATATGAGCAATAAATCATTCATCATTCTCTTGGGAACAAGGTCAATCATCCAGAACTTTCAAAGATATATCAGGTGAGGAAAAGGAGCTATTTAGGAGAGGGTGCTCTGCAGTAGAGGCCTAGGGTCGTTATCACAATGATCGTGATTATTCTATTATAGCGATTGCTGCACCAGTTACTAGCTGTCTGACCTCAGAAAAGCGGCTTAATCTCTATCTTAGTTTTCTCTGCCTTCCTCTTTGGTATAAGACAGACAGCAAGATCAGATGAATGTTGTACCAAATGAGTTAATAACTGTGAAGTGCTTAGAATGGCTGTAAGATTAGAGCTTGAAAGGTCATCCATTAATGTACTGCAAAATGTTTGAGAACTTGCCATGGTCCAACATCTGCTGGGCACTAGTGAGTAGCCTCTTGCACAGCTCCTGTCTCCAAAAGCCAAAGTGGGGCAGAGACAAAGGTGTTTTAGAGTTATGCACACTGTGCTCAAAGCACAGAGAGGAAACAGCTGAAATAGACTGAAAAATGCCAGAAGGTAGACTTGAGCTGAATTCTAAAAGATAAGTAACGGCTAAAGAGTTATCAGATAAAACTGAGATTGGATTTAGGGTTCTAGGCAGAAAAAAATAGCAAAGATGAAGACAGTTGGGAACTAAGAGGCCACTAGAAAGATTTGAAGCTATCAGACTAGATAAATGACCATGGGTAAGGTTTTGTGTTAAACGTTTGGAGACTACATGTGTTTCTATGACCTCAAGTACAATGACAACACAGATGTGAAAATGTATATGCAAGCTGACACACAGATGATTTCAGCCCAGTTAACTTAAAAGTTCCTAAAAGCAAGAGACTAAATAACTGAAATTATTTACTAATGTTTAGGAAAATAAGTAAATATAAAGAAGTTCTTGATATTTGATTATTATAGATTTTTGAGATTGATTTTGGGTTCTATCAGGTTTAGGTTAAACCTATTTTTTTATATTTAAGTCCTGAATGACATAATTCTTTGAAGCTAAGAGAATGTTCCAGAGTCCTATAAAATTATATCTTTTCTCTTCAAATACAAACATCAGTGATTTGGGGTACTTATTTGAACAAAGGCTAGTACTTTGGAAAGATAGCTAAATCACAGATTTATCCTACTGTATTTGAACTTGTTTTCCCTAGTTTAATTAAAGACCTCTTCTCTCATAATAAACTTTTCTTTTACTTGTTGGAGGAAAATAATCCCACTTTTCTGGTTTTGTATTCCACTGCTGCTGCTGCTGCGAAGTCGCATCAGTCGTGTCTGACTCTTAGTGACCCCATGGTCTGCAGCCTACCAGGCTCCTCCGTCCATGGGATTTTCCAGCAAGAGTACTGGAGTGGGGTGCCATTGCCTTCTCCGATGTATTCCACAGTGAATGCCTTATCTTTTACACCAGACTCAAGGTATGCCGGTCCTGAAGCCTTGAGATATTTCAATAAGAAAAAAAGGGCTAACATGAAGAAAGCAGAGTCTGTTTTGAAGTGCCAGCTGAAGAATCAGGGGAGACAGATTAACACCCAGAGATGTGCTTACATAATAGACCTCTACTTCAGAACTGCGCCAGTGAGTGTTCCCAAATGCTGTGCTATGCTTGGCTCATTTCTGTTCCCTTTGCATGGCAGTGCATTTTACATTATACTGTGTATGTGCATCCTAATTCAATCCATACAAAAAATCTTGTTGCAGATTAAATGAAATTTTGTATGCATTGATTTAGTTTCTGACACTGTGAAAAGTATCCTAGTTCCTAGCACAGAGCAAAACTTTCTGTACACAATATAGAAGTTGGCTTTTATTCATTCACAAGACAAAGATTTTCTCCCACGTGCCTGGCACTGTGCTGGAAACAGAGATTCAGAAATAAATAAGACACAGTTTGTTCTCCCCCAAAGCTGTGACTTTATTACAGAAGAGAATTATGAGATTAAAAAATGTACTGAACAAAGAATGGTAAGGGCGAGCTTCCCGGAGGATTAAATGTATGAATTGGTTCTTAAATTAGATGACAAAGAATAGGACAAGTGAGACAGAGCACAGAGAGTTGCCACCAAAGATTCTACCAATGCAATGACCAGGTCAACCAAGTGACTTCTAGCCACAGACCACACATTGTGGTTTCCCGTGTCCATCAGGGAAGGCTTCCCTGATGGCTCAGCCTGTAAAGAATCTGCCTGCAATGTGGAAGACCCAGGTTGATCCCTGGGTTGGGAAAATCCCCTGGAGAAGGGGATGGCAACCCATCCCAGTATTCTTGACTGGAGAATTCCATGGACAGAAGAGCCTGGAGGGCTACAGTCCCTGAGATCGCAAAGAAACAAGGATGTTATATTGAACAGGCATCAGGCTGATCTGAGATGTAAGGTTCTTTATCAACTGAAGGAAAATGCCCTCCTTCCACTATCCCTGACTCCACTTACCCACTGGTCCTTAACCTGGTAAAGCTTTCATATAGTCTATGAAGTCCACGACATTACATAACAGTAGTTTGTATGTATTTGTGCAATTTTCTTGGAAGAATTCAGAAACTCACCAGAGTTTCAAAAACGTGTGCCCTACCTTCCCAAACAAACACAGCTTCTAGATGTCTAACTGTCTATCTGCGTGATGCTAGCTACCACTGCCCGCATCCTGCATCTGTGGAATGACTGGTTTGGAAAGGGATCCTACCCATTTTTGTTGTTCAGTGGCTAATCTGGGTCTGACTGTTCGCAGCCCCGTGGACTGCAGCACGCTAGGCTTCCCCTGTCCACCGCTGTTTCCCAGAGTTTGCTCAGATTCAAGTCCACTGAGCTGGCGATGCTGCCTCCCTCTTCTTTTGCCCTCAGTCTTTCCCAGCAGCAGGGTCTCTTCCAATGAATTGGCTCTTTGCATCAGGTGGCCGAAACATTGGCGCGTCAGCTTCAGCATTAGTCCTTCCAATGAATATTGAGGGTTGATTTCCTTTAGGATTGACTGCTTTGATCTCCTTGGAATCTAAAGAACTCACAAGAGTCTTCTCCAGCTGTCTGCCTTACCTGAAAGAGGCTCCGCCCCCTTCTTGCTGGTACCCACCTATGGGACACTGACATTACACTATATTCATTTTGTTATTTGTAGAAGTATCCAGTCCACCTTGAAATCAGAGGTGCGCTACTTCTGATACTGGAATTCTGGAGGTGCAGAAGGTCCTCTATTATATCTAATCTTAGCCATGCCTTTATACCAGACTGCAAGTTCTGCTAGCCTTTTAAGTTTGAAACTGAGTTAGCTTACCCTTGGGTTTGGCAAATAATATGCATACATATATACACACATATATAAAATGGTACAAAATTTTGCGAATATAGAAAGGCAGTCAAAGTTTCATTTTCTGTTAAGACTCTCAACTGTTTTCTTTATGTCTGCTTATACCGATATGCTCCCAAAGTATGCAATATCTTTAAAAACCTGTGAAACTTGTTTGAAATAACGTTAACGAACTCATGACGTTGACACTGTGACCCTGAATGAGGACAATGTCAGCATCAGTCTGAGACAATTGTTCAAGGCTAAATTAATCGTCCTTTCCTTTCACTGGTTCAGATTAGCGCTTTGGGTCTATTTCTCTGATTGCTGTCTCTCACTTTGACTATAAATTATGTGTGTTCATTTATCTCTCTTGTCAGGTTTTAAACTCATTGCAGGAATGGACTCTGGCTTGTTCCTGTTTACATTCCTGTTTATATTCTTGACATGTGGCTCACTAAACGTAACCAAACAAGTAAATAACGTGTATGCTAAAACGTGGCTTCCTTATCAGTCATTATGTCCAAGCTCACTCACTCTCCTTCATCCCCTTGATTTCAGGAACATCATGTCTAAAGTGACTATACACAAATCTATACGGACTGTTAAACACCTCTAAAGGCTGAACTTGGAAACAGCCAAGAGTTCCAATTGCATTTATATTATACGTGTATGTACACACACACACACATACATCCATGCATGATTTGTAAGGGTGTGAGTATAAAAATATGACTTATTCATATAAAATTATATGAAGCAAGATAACATTTATCATGAGTAAAAAGTTTTTAGCTCTTAGAACTATCAGATTCTATGTCAAGCTAATTAATTCTTTAAAAGCACGGATGAGACACAGTAGGAAGAACTACACTGAAACTATTTAAGCAGCGTACTCAAATAAGATAACAATGATCACTCTAAATAAAATTTATAAGATCAGAAAATGGACTGATTTTTCCTCTGAGGAATAATGTTCAAAAATATCTTAATTATGGGTAATACACATGTATGGAAATGTAAAGAACATTTTCCGTTTTTTAGATATTTTTATCTCATGATCTATTATATTTTGCATTTAGAAAATTAAAGGTCAAGGAAGAAGTGTAAAAAATACATTAAAAGTTCAGCACCAAATAAAATAATGTTTTGTGAACAATGCAATTTTGAAAATTGTGATGATATTTAACTCTTGAAAAAATTTTGAGCTGGCTAAGACTTATAACACAAGATTTAGTATTTTCCTTCTAAAGAGTTTTATAAACAATTCAATTAACAATATAATATATCAATATTGATAACCAATGCTTTCCCTATTTTTTTACTAGAGGGAGGAGAAACAAAATAATATTATAATATAGACTAAAATGTAATATATTTTTGGGCTTTATAATTTGGCAGAACTCTATATGTAAATTTTGTGCCTAACATAACATAACTTATACATATACATTTTCTAACAGCTGTGTTCTATTTTAGATTATCTACAATTAGAACTGAAATAAGTAAAGAATGAACTATACATCTGAACACAGTTGACTGGCTTTAGACTCTAGTGGCTCATCATTCTGTTGGCTCTCTAGTTAGCACTTAGGAAAAGAGCGGCATCAACAATCACTGTCACCCTGATCAAAGTTGGGAAGGTCAAGATGATGCTTTGATGGTTAGACAGACTGCCTTATGGGTAAGAGATGTTTTTAAAGCCATCTTGAGAAAAACGGAAGAGTTGCACACTGCCCTATCTGTGGGGAGCCATTTATTAAATGGGTCAAGGAACACATATTTCAAGTTAGACTGTTGGCAATAAAAGGCATAGATTCAGTCTGTAATAAACACCAGCCTGATGTTCACTGAAATAACACTGTCAGGACTGCCCTTTAGAACATTGATCCCTCACTGGTAAATATCAGGTAAAAGAACAATAGAGAAAGTACAAACCCTGGGCATCTTGAATTGTATTACAGTTAAAAGCAAAGCGCCAAGTAGAACGCAAAGAGAAGCAAGCAATGCCAGACATTCTTAATTTAGAGATGTTAGATTAAAAATTCTTAGCCATAAGGCAAATGTGTCTGGGATATTGTGGACTAATGTTCAAAACACTCATTTTGATATAGTGGGGATGGCAAAACCAAATGCTTAATAAGATTTTAAAAATGTGTTATTCTAAGATGTTGCTGTCTCTTTTGTGAAAATTACCCAGTCTTAATTATACTGATTTTAAGTCACAACTTTTCTGTCAGCTAGTCTGAATTCAGGCCCGCATCCAAAATCTAAGTAAGGCATACTTTAAGTCAGTAATTTACAATATTATTCAACAGTTTGCAAATTTGCCCACTATGTACACAAATAAAGAAAATAAACATATAACTAACTTGAAAGTGTCATGTGAATTTAACTGATCAATGCTACCTTTGGGCCAAAGACCTGACATCATTTTGGAGTCAGAATTCCAGCTCACCACTGGAACACCAAGGCACCCCCTCAGATGTGGTTTTTTAGCACTACCTGAATTTGGGAAATGACCGATAAGTGGATGGGAATGTTGAACTAAAACTAGGTGTTTATGAATAGTGATAAAATATTTTAAGACAATGACCATTACCGTCACTACAACACCCATCCGTGTAGGTTCAGAATTGGAGAACTCCAGGTGGATTTAAGAAGGAAACAGTCCAAGACCAAAATGTACCCAGAGTGACTCAGTTCTGCTTTCTTTGGCTAGAATTAATCACACTTACTCAAATGAGAATAGAGGATGATATTAGAACCCACCTAGCTAGTTCTGTACTCATTTGTGTACCACACCAAATTCGGGTGGAAGTAGGGCACAGCTGTCTGCTGCTCCTTGGTTTTGAGAGGAGATATCGAGGCATGAACAGAACCCATGCCTGTAATATAAATTTATAAAATGTGAAGCGTGTGCATGCGAAGTCGCTTTAGTCATGTCTTTCTCGTTACAACCCCATGGACTGTAGCCCACCAGGCTCCTCTGTCCACGGGATTCCTCTGGCAAGAATACTGGAGTGGGTTGCCCTGCCCTCCTCCAGGGGATCTTCCCAACCCAGGGATCAAACCAGGTCTCCTACATCTCTTGCGTTGCAGGTGGGCTCTTTTCCACTAGCGCCACCTGCGTAGGAAGTCCTATAAGAAGGAGAACGTGACTTACCAAAAGTTCAGTGTCTTTCTGGACCGTAAAATTTGGCAGCAGTTACGTTGTCACTTATAGACTCTTCTGAAGTATTTCACCCTTTTTGTCCACAAAATTGGGACAACTAAGCACAATGAAACAGGACTCAATAGCACATTATTTTCCTGCAGTTTAAAGTTAAATAAAATTCCATAAAGTGTCTAACTTTTGCATGAAATACATGTGGGAAAAATGCAAGGATTTTTGCTCTTTTATAGGCTTCCAAGAAAGCAATTTAAAATTGAATAAAAAGGAAAGATATTATCTGAACTGTAGGTATTGTGAAAGTTGTGCTTCAAAAATTAAAATACTAGTTTGTGCCGCAGCCATAAATTACTAAACTAATTATCTAGTAGCAGGCATAACTGAATCATTCAAAGGGGTAATTAGCAATCAGACATAATGAGTACTGCCACTATTTCTTGTCATACTGTATTCAGCTTCCATGCAGGCTGGAGGAGCTGAATTATTTCCTATCCTTCTCAGAGGGCATCACTGCTCTATTGAGTGCATCAGCCCATATTATTACTCCCAGTAGTTTAATTCTTCACTGGACTGCACATTTCTGATTTCCCCTGTCAAAAGTTTCCCAGTCCTCCCAGGTCCTTTAAAAGCAGTCATTTTCCTAGTAATCATCCTTTAATGTATATGTAAACTGCATCAGAACCAAATGATGTATTTTCCTTATTAGTTTTACTGAATTCTGACCCAGTCCCTTAGGCGGTATCATTTTAAACAGCATTTTTGGAGTAATGGCAAATGGTTTTAATACATGCTTAAATTAAAATACTTCTAGAACTTTTCATATATATTTTAAACACATATCCAAACGATGCTATAACTCATCCATTAATTCATTTTTTTCTACTGAACACCTTCTAGAAATTCAGACATGAGTCTGCGTCCTGGGTCATGAAAATGAGGAAGATACGGTCCCTCCATCAAGGATCACAAAGTCTACTCTAGGTAGACAGGTACTTAAATTTTTGCACTAGAATGTGGTAAGAGCAATAATGAGGCCGTTACTTGAGCAGCTGAATGTATTAACACCCTGCCATACACCACTTCCCCTTATTGCCTCCACATATTAGAAGCAAACTAAAAAGACTGGATGGAAGAATAAAATTAATAATGCAAATCAATTAGGGGAGAGATGATCGCTTTGAGAAAAAATAAAAATTTAATTAAGTCCATTGTTTTATTCAGTTGAGATTTATTAAACACCCAATATATGAAAAAGTGCTGCCTCTGAACCTTAGCTTCAAAAGACTAACATTCTGAGTTATGATTCAGAAACTCTCTCAGGCAGCCAGGGCTGGGAAGCACTGCACACAGGCGTTGAAGAGTTAAAAGCAGCAAATCCCTTTCTCAGCCGCTAGGTTTAGCCAAAGAACTCTTGGGAACATTTATGGTGGAAGAGAGACTATAGCTATAAAGGAAAAGCTTTTGAGTAATGGGAAAGGGCTTTGCAGGCAGCACTCAAATAGGATCATAAGCTTTCTTCTCCCCTGAATCCATCAAGGAACATCACATTCCTTCTCTCCTTGGTGCTGAAGGTGCTAAAGTGCCTCAGAGCCCACTACTTTTGCCTTTGGGGTGAGGACCCACCTCATCCTGTCCTGCTGTGTCCTGAATGCCAGCAGCAATTTAAAAAGATATAAAGGTACAGCTCCATACATACAGACATATTTTAGGCAAGACAAAGTTCTGCTCTTTAACGATTTATTTTTTAATCTCTTGAGAGGAGATCATTCTGTAATTAGCATAGAAACAGTAAAACTAAGAAGAAAATCAGATAGTCCACAGGCCCTGTACTCTGAGATTAATATCTTGGTTCCATTATTTGGATGGGATTGGATCTCATATTTGCTCTATACTTTCATATCATCATTATACATGGGGATAAACACTGCCCTTATAGCACTTGATATTCTGAATTTGTTTGGGGAGAATGTAAAGCAGAGAGCCTCTTGATGAAAGTGAAAGAGGAGAGTGAAAAAGTTGGCTTAAAACTCAACATTCAGGAAACTAAGATCATGGCATCCGGTCCAAACACATCATGGCAAGTAGATGGGGAAACAATGGAAACAGTGAGAGACGTTATTTTGGGGGCTCCAAAATCACTGCAGATGGTGACTGCAGCCATGAAGTTAAAAGACACTTGTTCCTTGAAAGAAAATTTATGACCAACCTAGAAAGCATATTAAAAAGCAGAGAAATTACTTTGCCAACAAAGGTCCGTCTAGGCAAGGCTATGATTTTTCCAGTGGTCATGTATGGATGTGAGAGTTGGACTGTGAAGAAAGCTGAGCACCGAAGAATTGATGCTTTTGAATTGTGGTGTTGGAGAAGACTCTTGAGAGTCCCTTGGACTGCAAGGAGATCCAACCAATCCATCCTAAAGGAATCAACCCTGAATATTCATTGGAAGGACTGATGTTGAAGCTGAAACTCCACTACTTTGGCCACCTGATGCAAAGAACTGACTCATTTGAAAAGACTCTGATGCTGGGAAAGATTGAAGGTGAGAGGAGAAGGGGACGACAGAGGATGAGATGGCTGGATGGCATCACCGATTCAATGGACATGGGTTTGGGTGGACTCCAGGAGTTGGTGATGGACAGGGAGGCCTGGCGTGCTGTGGTTCATGGGGTCGCGGAGAGTCGGACACGACTGAGCGGCTGAGCTGAACTGAAGGCAGAGAGAAAGAGAAAGGAAGTATTATGACCCCAGCATGCATTCTGCACCAAGTATCACACTGAGAGTTTTAAAGGTGAAACTCAAATATCCTTTCACCTGAAGGAGATTCCTGTCCCTGTTTTGAGCATGATGGTTTTTCTCTTTATCTTCGTTTTGGGCTTTTATTTCTTTATTACCTACCTAGGGTCAAGGATTCCCCAATTCAGAGTCACAGAGGAGTTTTTCCCCCATCCTGTACAAAATGTTTGAAATCTGATGTGTATTTTACACTTACAGCACATCCTAGTTGGTGCAACATTTCTTTTCATTTTTTAATACCAGAAACATTTTGCACTGGGGTACAGCCAATTAACAAAGCTGTGATAGTTTCAGATGAACAGTGAAGGGACCTAGCCTTACTTATTTCAAAACTTACTTATTTTAAAATACCCGTTACATGATAAACAATGCTTTGGATGTGGTTATTTAAATAAGCATATTATTAACACACACACAAAAAATAGAGTCACAGAGGAAATACTCTGACGTTATTTCTCTCCTGCAGAAAAATAAAAGAAGATGAGCTTCTCCCAATGCCTTGTTAAGGCAGCACAGCTTCTAGGCTGTGAATAGCCCTGCATGAAATCCTGTATGCCGCTCATCATTCCTCTTCATAAACTGTTTGTGCATGATCCAGAGAGCGAGAAACTGAACTGAGGCAAAAAAGGTCACCTTTCCAGAATTAACATTTTTAATAAGTCATCAGATGGAAATTGTCCATGAATTGTTCATCAACTCAAACATGTCAACAACCAAACACGGAACCCTCTAAACTCTGCCTACCACAGACACACACACATGTGCTCACACACACATACACGCTCACACCTCTGCACAGAAACACGAATCATACAATGCTTAGGATAAGAAACTAGGCCTGTGTGAATGGATGGTAGGGTGGTTGGGCCGGACGGTGGTTGCTAAGAAACGGAAGGTTCTTCCTCCCACCTATGTAGCCCCTCCTAGCAATTCATCTCTTTTAATAACTGCAACAAAAATGGTATTGACTCTGGTCACATATATATGAACTCATACATCAAGCCATACAAAAGTCCTCTTAGTTCAAGAGCTACCAGGTAGAATGAGGGCTCATACGATTGTTTATATACAATATTTTGTATGTGTGTTCTCCCACTGTCTTCTACACAGTGTACATTATAATGCATTCCTTTCCTTCATATCTGTGTTTCTCAGTACAATCTTAAAATAGTATTCAACACATAGAAGGCAAAAAATACATGTCTTTGTAGTGAACAGACTTATGGACATGGGGAGAGGGGAGGAGAGGGTGGGATGTATGCAGAGAGTAACATGGAAAGCTACATTACCATATGTAAATAGACAGCCAACGGGAATTTGCTGTATGACTCAGGGAACTCAAACAGTGGCTCTGCATCAACCTAGAGGGGTGGGATGGGGAGGGAGATGGGAGGGAGTTTCAAAAGGGAGGGGATGTATGTATACTTGTGGCCGATTCATGTTGAGGTTTGACAGAAAGCAAAATTCTGTAAAGCTATTATCCTTCAATAAAAAATAAATTAATTAAGAAAGACAAAAACAAACAAAAAATAGATGTCTTTGAATAAACAAAAATACATGTGCATTTGTAGCTCTGGCTGTCCACACCACGATACTCATGTCCATCTTATTTTTTCATCTCTCTCTGAAGGATCAGAAACAGGTCCCTGTCCTGAGCTTCCCACAAAAGGTTTTTATCTGGTACCAAAATTTTTAATGCAAACAGAATCTAATTACTACATTGGAGCCATTCAGTGAATGTTTTTAGCTTAAATTAGGAGCAGATGTGGAGAAGGCAATGGCAAGCCACTCCAGTGTGCTTGCCTGGAAAATCCCATGGATGGAGGAGCCTGGTAGGCTGCAGTCCGTGGGGTCGCTGAGTGTCGGACACGACTGAGCAACCTCACTTTCACTTTTCACTTTCACGCATTGGAGAAGGAAATGGCAAGCCACACCAGCGTTCTTGCCTGGAGAACCCCAGGGACAGGGGAGCCTGGTGGGCTGCCGTCTATGGGGTCGCACAGAGTCGGACACGACTGAAGCGACTTAGCAGCAGCAGCAGCAGGAGCAGATGAATGCCTGTGTTAAATATCCAGTTACCCATTGCTGTGGACCGTTTTAACTGATCTCAGATGAATCAATGCTTGGACAAAGTGCGGGGGGAAAAAAGGAAAAATTGGTCTGTGAGCCACAGACTGTGCATAATCTGAGATATGTAGCCGAGAAGTTAAGAAAATTCAAGGGCAAGGCTAGTGGTCCACATAGGTGTCACTCAAAAAGGAGCAAAGTCTAGGAATATGACACTAAGAATGTAGGGATGCAGACAAGATGATTCAGAAATGAAGTGCATTCCTGGGCAGAGGAAAAACCTGGAGATCCCTAGAGAATCCTGTGGCTCAACCAAGGGAATTGCTGGTGACACAGAAGTTCTTGGGGCAAAAGGCAACACTAGGGACACAGGTAGTGGACACCAGTTCCTGAAATGTCATTTCAGAACACAAACTCAAAGGCCTCCTGGAGTCTCCTGAGTACCATAAATGACTGAATTAGGCTGTGGGGGAAAAAAAAATAGTAGACTGACAGAACTTGAGGTGGGAAGAAAGTCCATGCGCTGAATTTAAGTGTTTGAAACTGATGGGCAATACACAACCTATAGTTCTTGACTCCAGCACAGCGCTGGGCCATTTGTGAATTACAGATTTAAAAACAGAAAAAGAACTACATTGGTAGGAGAATGAAATCCCAGCCCTGGTTCTCATACCACCTATCGGTATGGCAGTGCCAAAATGGCTTAGCCATTACAGAAGTTAAAATATAAAACTGGGACTCCAGCTTGTTTGTGATTAACCAGGGGGGAATGGCCCTTACGTGGCTCCGCTGTCAGCTCCAGAACATCATGTTCGTCTCGGGCTGTTGTCTTACAGCCCTCACTCAAGTCTTCACACTCACAAGCTGCCAAAGTCCCTATTCTATCACCCCATGGACAGTGCCTCTATGCTTAATATACAAGTGAGTCACAGAAAAATGCTATTTCCCACAGACGTGTTCCTGTAGAAAATAAGTTGAAAAGCACTGATTTGGTTTAATTATCTTATTACACAGGTGAGAAAATACACATTTCAAGAAGGAAAATGACTTGCCTAAGGTTAGGCAAGTAGTTCATAACAGGGCCAAGATTAAATCTAGTTATTTTATTTCACAGCCTGGTACTGAAATGATCTGGAAAGACCCTTGCAGAGCTGGGTCCATAAAATTAACCATTAAGCAATTTTTCCCCGCTACATCCTCACATGCAAACACACAGGCATAGACACACAACATATAGTCTTTCCTTTTAAAAATAGCTGTAGTTTTAACTCTTTCTTGTTAGGCTTTCTCATTATGGCATTCTTAATAGTTCACAGTTCACACTGCTTCCTTGAGCAATGTAGAAACGATAAGTGTGGACAGATGGCAGAGCAAAAGGAAGAGAAATTCCTCACATTATGGGAAATACAAGCATATCTGTCACACAGGAACATTCAAAATATAAAGTAAATAGTAGGCATACCTGGGAGTGCCAATCAGCCAAAATATTATAAGGATGAATTTAATTTCTCCAAAAAGTTTTCAAAAAATCTAATAATATTGCTACATACAAAATGCAAAAGAAGAAGGCAAATTTGTTCTTTCGTTTTTTCCCTTGGTATTTTCAACATAACTTTTAATATATTAAAATATATACATATTTTAATACAAATCAGAATCTAATATTGGTCTCTTTTTAAAAAACCTGGAAGAATTAATTAACAAAGAAAATAATACTATTAAATTATAAAATACTTTTATATATAATATTATTAGAAAACAATTAAAGGACATAGATGACTGATTTAGTTTGGCACAGAAAAATGTTAAAAGTAACATTTTGTCACAAGAGGGAGCCCATGTTTTTCAACTAATTCAAACACATTGCAAATAAATAAAATGATGGTAATTTGATCCTGATCAGATACAAAGTTATAAATATTACAGTATAACCTATTGTTATACTGGTGGCTCAGAGGTTAAAGAGTCTGCCTCCAATGCGGGAGACCCGGGTTCGATCCCTGGGTCGGGAAGATCCCCTGGAGAAGGAAATGGTAACCCACTCCAGTATTCTCGCCTGGAGAATCCCATGGACGGAGAAGCCTGGTAGGCTACAGTCCACGGGGTCGCATAGAGTCGGACACGACTGAACGACGGAACGGAACCTATTGTTGATAGGAAGATATAAATTAACATTAAATATCAGCAGACATCTCCCTTTCATTTGACTTTATCTGGTTAAAAGTTGAGGAAAAAATTTTTAATATTTTATTTCCTAAACAGAACTAGAAGACGATATGCTCTTCTTGATATGCAAGAAGCAAATGAAACATGTAAAACAGTTTTAATAGAAAAATTAAAAAGTCAAATACACTGCTCAAATGTATAGTGCTCTAAAGAAAAAAGTAAAGACTATCTCCTTTTTCATAATTATGTACTAACTACCCTTCTAAATGAACCTAAATCTTTCTAGAACAGCTATTGGATGAATATCCAACAAAAGAAAAAATACTGATTGTAAAGTCATATATTTTCCTGAAAAATATGTAACTACTACAAAACTAAGTTTCCCACACCTATAACAGAAGGGTGTTTAGCTATCATTCAGCAGAGTTAGGAGAATTAATGAGATAATCTAAAAACATGTGGAGCTGGCACTTGGTAATTGTTAATAAAAAGTTGTCTCCTCCTAGAGGGATAGGGTGGGGAGGGAGGTTCAAAAGGGAGGGGATATATGTATTCCAGTGGCTGATTCGTGTTGATATTTGGCAGAAAACAACAAAATTCTGTGAAGCAATTATTCTTCAATTAAAATAAATAACTAAATGAAATCAGGGGGGAAAAGGCAGCTTCCTTCCCCTTTTGAGTAAGCATTATAGAAATTTCCGTGGCAATAAATATTTTTAAGTCCATTTCATAAATGTAAACTGCTTCCTCACAGCTAATTCCCCTTCTAATTACTTTAAACACCTATTCTTCCCTTTCTGGTCTAAGTTTCTCAAAAGAGTAGCATACGCTGCCCATGATGATTCCTTGTCTACCAAAAATCCTCCGATTAATTTCCCAGCAAATTCAGTCTTTATTTCACTGGCTATTTTGGAAGCATATGATGTTTCTTTCTTCTAAACTTGTTCCTCTTCTCTGATCATTTCTTCTGTTTCTTCCTTTATTTTATACTGGAGTATAGGTGATTAATAATGTATTAATTTCAGGTGTACAGGACAGTGATTCAGTGATACGTATGTGCTGTGCTCAGTCGTGTCCGACTCTGTGACCTCATGGACTGTAGTCCACCAGGCACCTCTGTCCATGGGATTCTCCAGCCAAGAATACTGGAGCGGGTTGCCATGCTCTCCCCTGGGGGATCTTCCCAACCCAGGGATCGAACCCAGGTGTCCCACATTGCAGGCAAATTCTTTACTCTCTGAGCCACCAGGGAGTTTTCAAATTATTTTCCCATTTAGGTCATTACAGAGTGTGGAACAGAATTCCTCGTTCTATTCAGTAGGTCCTTATTGATTATTTTAAAAATAGCACTCTGTACATGCGAATCCCACACTCCCAGTCCATCCTTCCCCAGCTCTTAGCCCCTGGTAACAGTAAGCTTGTTCTCTAAGTCTGTAACACTGTGTCTGTTTGGTAAATAAGTTCATTTGCGCCGTTATATTTTAGGTTCCACATATAAGCAAGCATATGATATTTGTCTTTCTCTGTCTGACTTCACACCATATGATAATCTCCAGCTCCACCCGTATTGCTGCACATGGCGCTATTTCGTTCTTTTTAGTGGCTGGGTCGTACTCCGCTGTGAAGACGTGCCACTCCTGCGGCCTCTGTGCGCCCTGCTCTCATTACCCGCTATGCCCAGGGTTCAACAAGGGCTTTTGTTCCATTTTACCCAACTCTCCGGAAATCTTACATTCTTTCCTGGTTTCACTACAACCTCTGGGATGATATCACAGGTAGACAAATGGATCTGCTGCTGAATACTCTCCTGATATTCTCCTTACCTAGACGGCCGCATCGGACTGGGAGGGCACACAGAGTGTTTTGGCTGGCTCTGATACTGTTGGCCCGTGCAATGTTTTGTTTTGTATTTTAATTTTTATTACTAATCCACAAAAAGAAAACATGAGATTCCACTACTCTAGCTTTCCCTGAAAAATGGGGAAAACATGGAAATACAGGGGCCTCTTCCATCCGCACTTCCCTGGTGGCTCAGACGGTAAAGCGTCTGTCTGCAATGCGGGAGACCCGGGTTCCATCCCTGGGTCGGGAAGATTCCCCTGGAGAAGGAAATGGCAACCCACTCCAGTATTCTTGCCTGGGGAATCCCATGGACGGAGAAGCCTGGTGTCCGTGGGCTCACAAAGAGTCGGACACGACTGAGCGACTTCACTTCACACCCATCCGCAGTGAGGCAGAGCCCTGTGGTGCGTTTGCTTAGGTGGGGCCTGCTTTCCTCGGTCCATCAGCTCCCTCGCCGGACCTCACCACTCTACTGGCACTGGCCGTTCTTATTCATCAAGTTTGTGTTGATTTCTTTACTAGGATATAAACGAAAGGATAGTGAGGCACTTTTTCTACCCAAGTCAATATCAAAAAAATGGGAAAATTAAAGCTAAAAAAAAAGGGCTGCACACTCCAAGAAAAATTCAAAGAAAACGTTCTGCAGCGAAAGAATTAAGAAATTGTGCCAGAATTAAACCCGCTGCCTTCCTCAGAGCATGCCTGTTCCCGCAGCCACTGAGACTGTGGTCACAGCGCACGGCCCAGGTGCCCACTCTGTGCCAGCAGGAGCTCAGGGCTTCGTGGGCACAGACTAAGTATACAAACAGGAAACGCACTCTCCCAGCCCACGTTCTCACTGCGAGGCCACCAACCAGGCTCGCTGGGGGGTTAGACAGAAACCCCAGGCTGTGAGAGATGAATTACCGCACAGCAACTGAAAACAAAAGTGTCCAGGACATAGAAGCTATTCTCCTTGTCTTAACTGTGGGCTTTTTAACCTAACTAGTGTCAGTGAGTCCTGATTTCTAGAATCACAGAGGCGCGATGTCCTGAAGATATTGTATCACTGCGGAAAACATCTCCGATGGCGCTTTGTTAGGTGCCATTTACTTCCTTTGTGATGTTCGACTTGTCAGTTAACCTCCTTGAGCATGAGTTTCTCTTCTGTGAAGTAGGGCATTTATACATGCATCTCATAAAAACTGTGGGTACAATTCACCAACCCATGTAGCAATGTGATAATGGTAGGTGGACCTTAATTAAATACTAAGTACTTAACAATGTGTCCACGATCTTCTCATCTTTACAGGAATTGATATACTCAGCTCTCACAGCAGCCTTGTAAGGTAGATCTGTATTACCTCCTCCGTTTACAGATGAGGAAACTGTTGGTAGAGGGGGAGATACACAGCAGAGGACTGTCCGAACCAGAGCTGGAAGCCAGGCATATTGACTTCACGAACCAAAGTAATATACTTGACCCATATAACACGCTGGCTCCCTCTCAGTAAATGGTAGATAAATAGATGGAAGTCTCTACCATGATATGAAAATTCTTTCATGACCAAATTCTGGTTGTTTTCTGTTATTCACTGTCTTAATCCTTACAGTCAATGAAGCAGAAATACATTTTTTTTTTGGAAAAGTGTACTTCTGCTTCATTGACTACGCTAAAGCCTTTGACTGTACAGATCACAACAAACTGGAAAATTATTAAAGAGACGGGAGTACCAGACCACCTTACCTGCCTCCTGCAAAACCTGTATGCAGGTCAAGAAGCAACAGTTAGAACAGGATATGGGGCAATGGACTGGTTCAAAATTGGGAAAGGAGTACATCAAGGCTGTATACTGTCAACCTGTTTATTTAACTGATACGCAGAGTACATCATGCGAAATGCTGGACAGGATGAAGCACGAGCTCGGAGCAAGATTGTCAGGAGAAATATCAACTACACTAGATATGCAGATAACACCACCCTTATGGCAGAAAGCAACAGGAACTTGATGAAGGTGAAAGATAAGAAAGAAAAAGTTGGCTTAAAACTCAGCATTCAGTAAACTAAGATCATGGCATCTGGTCCCATCACTTCATGGGAAACAGATGGGGAAACAATGGAAACAGAGACAAATTTTATTTTCTTGGCTCCAAAATCACTGCAGATGCTGACTGCAGCCCTGAAATTAAAAAAAACACTTGCTCCTTGGAAGAAGAGTTATGACCAACCTAGACAGCATATTAAAAAGCAGAGACATTATTTTGCCAACAAAGGTCTGTCTAGTCAAAGTTATGGTTTTTTCATGTATGGATGTGAGAGCTGGACCATAAAGAAGGTTGAGCACCAAAGAATTGATGCTTTTGAACTATGGTGTTGGAGAAGACTCTTGAGAGTCTTGGACTGCAAGGAGATCCAACCAGTCCATCCTAAAGGAAATCAACCCTGAATATTCATCGGAAGGACTGATGCTGAAGCTCCAATACTTTGGCCACTTAATCCAAAGAACTGACTCATTTGAAAAGACCCTGATGCTGGGAAAGATTGAAGGCAGGAGGAGAAGGAGACAACAGAAGATGAGATGGTTGGATGGCATCACTGACTCAATGGACGTGAGTTTGAGTAAACTCCAGGAGTTGGTGATGGACAGGGAAGCCTGGCATGCTGCAGTTGGGGTCACAAAGAGTTGGACATGACTGAGAGACTGATCAACAATTCTTACGGTACAAAAACCTGCATAGAACTTCTGCTTCCCCAAGCCTGCATTCAAAGGTGCAGCTGAACACTCCCTCATCTAGTTAAATGTTGTCTTCCATGACAGGAAAGTCTTCCTGTTTATCCTTCAATGTAGCCCAGATATGACTGAGTCAACATCTGTCTGCTCCTTCCATAGGCATTCCCAATGAAACTCTGAGCAAGCTCCGGGAGTTGGTGATGCACAGGGAGGCCTGGCGTGCTACAGTCCATGAGGTCGCAAAGAGCCAGACACGACTGAGTGAACTGAACTGAATTGATGGAAACTTCATCCCACATTTGAGTCAAGCACCTTGAGGTAGGAAGGAGATTTTACCCACTTATGTGCCTTAAAGTTTTTTATAGTTCTTGATATGTAGAAGGCAAGCAAAAACGGTCATCATATGACGAATGAGGGAATGAACAAGTAATAAAAACACTATAAAGGTTTTGATACTGAGGAAAATAGATTCTATATGCAACTTTTAAATTTGAAGCATTTAATTAGAATCAAATTGCAAGTGCTAAAATAAACTGATCCTAATTTAAAAATGGAGCATCCATAAAATATTTTGTTACCACTTAAATTTAGCTGTGTCATCACAATGATATATATTTATAGTCTTTTTCATATTTATACGCAAATGAGTATGGCAAGAAAATTTAAAGTTTAGAAGAGTTTGTAAAATAGAACCACTTCATAACTATTAGACATAATCCTGATAAAATGAAATAATGCCCAAAATGTCAAGCAGTTTAAACTCTCATTTATTTCTGGCGAGAATGCAAAATGGCAAACTCTCAGTAGGTGATGGATAAGCAAACCGTGACATCCACACAATGGGATACTACCCAGCATGGAAAGGAACTGATTACTGATACATGGAACAGAGCAGACGAGTGTCAAATGCTAAGTGAAAAAAGAAGCAAGACTTTAAAAAGACTAAATACAGTATGTTTGTATTCATAATGACACTCTTGCAAAGGTAAAACTATAGGAACGGAAAACTGATTTGTCTTTGCCAGGGACAGGAGAATACTGCAGATTAACTGGAGGACTGCAGTGAGTCGCCTACACATGAACCAAAAGTTGCAAATTTTCAAAGATGTGAACGTGGAGCTTACTAATGAAGACCTGATGGAAGTGGAGGCCCAGAGAAAGGACAAAAAGAGACAAGAGGATGAAGTAACTGAAGGACTGAAGAGATTCAAGATGCAGGAGAAGGCAAGAGGATGTTCTTTATCTGAGGGGGTGCTGTTAACTTTTGAGCTGCAGGACGCAGAGGCAGAAGGTACGGGAAGGTGGCAGGAGCTGCTCAGAATGCAATCCGGGGCTGCTACGTCATCCATGTTCAGGAAAATATAGCTGCCACCCAGACGTCACTGGATCACTTTAAGTGCTTAGATAGAATTGAATCCAGAAAAAAAAAAACAAAAAAAAAACCAACAGAACTTGTGCCATTAACATCAGGCACAAGTGAAATTGCAGTTCGCCCTCCATCTCCTGTCGCTGATGAAATTTCAGCTCCACCATCTCCCACCCCCTTTCCTTCCTCAAGTCAGTAAACTCTTCTGGATGGTTCGCTTGATGCGCACCCCTGTGTGCCAACAGCTGTACTGTCCAACTGTATTTTTCAGGACTGTGCTTACTGTACCATAAGATTGAAATGGTTTTATTTTTTTTATACATCTTATTTGTGTGGAAATTATTGCAAACATATTATAGCTGATTGTGCTAGTTGTATATAGCTGATTGTGCTAGTTGGGTACCTAGGGTAACTTTGGACGTACAAACATGCTCTCAAAATGGTACTCATTCGTAGGTGGGGGAATGGCTGTAGCTTTCTTCCTGCGTGCTTGCCACGTATGTACCATTATCTTATTCATGCCCTCCAATATATCCCTATACAAAGCAGAAACTATCTTTTATCTCTTCTCAGAAGAGAATGAATCTTTTTTTTTAAAGCAGAATTTGAACTCAGACTTTATTTTTAACCATGTTTCTATTCTGTCTCAGAGGTTTTAGGGCCACGTCAAAATTTTATTCATAGATATCATAAAAGAGATGACTTTTACTATTAACAAATATATACTTTTTCAGTCCTTTAAGAAAGCATGCATTCAAAATCCTGAAAATAAATATCACTAGTGTTGGTCAATAAATATTCCAAATTATTACCTTCCTAAAACTCTAATATGGAAAGTCATTTGCATATGAAATGCTCTAAGTTTTTTCTTTCTCATAATATTTCATGATAAGTTCCTACATTCTGCCTTAATTATAATGATTTAAAAATATAAAATAACATAACATGGAGATATTATGAGTTAATAATCACTCTATAATATACTGTACTGTTTTAAAATTTATTTCTAATAGTAACTACAAATACACACATCATCAGTATTATGTTACTTTAAATAATTTGAGGTTAAAAGTAAAGACTATTCACATATGAAAGATTATCAAGTATAAATCCAGCATAGTAAATCAACTGATTTTTTTAAATGCAAAGAAACTAACACATTTTCAAAAACATTTATCTTAAGTATAACCATAAGAATCTGATATGTTATTAATTTTGACTGAAGAAGATATTAATACTTGTATAATTATCTGTGCCTTAATTATTAAAATTAGGAACATCTCACACACACACACACACACACACACGCGTGCATGCTCTGTGTGCCTGCTCAGTCACTTCAATCATGTCTAACTCTCTGGGATCTCATGGATCCTCTGTCCCTGGGATTCTGCAGGTAAGGATACTGCTGTGGGTTGCCATTTTCCCCTCCAGGGGATCTTCCCAACCCAGGGATTGAACTGGCATCTCCTGCATTGTGGGCAGATTCTTTACTGTGTGAGCCACCAGGGAAGCACAGACACACTCATATATAACAACAAAATATCAATCACAATTAATCTAGTCTCCATAATAAAGAAAAAAAGACCATATCAAAAGACTCACATCATGCAAAACTGCTTCTATTATGCATACCTAGGCTTGAAATTAGCATTTGATCTAATCTACTTGGCAACTTCTAGATACACCCCCTACGCCACATGAGATAAGAGTGTCTCTGCAAGGATAGTAGACAGAACACATCAGAAGACAGGGGCGGACTGGAACAGACATTACTCCCATTATTAGGCTGCTGGTCGGAGATGATTAATCCACTATTGCCATGCTTCCAGAGAAGGGACATCTTCTGTCTCCAATCCTGGGTCTCCCTTAGAAAGACAGCCGGAAAGGCAGGAGAAACTGTGCTAAGAAGAGTAGGAGAGACTCCATCCTGACCTTAAAACACAGTGTGATGCCTTGTCTGAGGAGTTAAAGAAAAGGCAGTTTTAGAAGTAAGTAAGGGCGAGTGGGCTTCAGGAAAGACAGGCTGGCCTCAGTCTCATGGTGAGCATGGAAGTGGTTGCTTTGAACATCTGATTCCTGGAGAAAAGGAAGCGCTAGGATCTATGATATTTTCAGATAAAAATGACAAAATCTAAGTAAAGCACCTCACATGACTCAATCCTGTTATATAGTGGGTACATATAAAGTAGTTGTCAAGGTTGTATATTGTCAGACTGCTTATTTAACTTATATGCAGTGTACATCATGAGAAATGCCGTGCTGGATGAAGCACAAGCTGGAATCAAGATTGCCAGGAGAAATATCAATAACCTCAGATATGCAGATGACACCACCCTTATGGCAGAAAGTGAAGAAGAACTAAAGAGCCTTTTGATGAAAGTAAAAGTGGAGAGTGAAAAAGCTGGCTTAAAACTCAACATTCAGAAAACTAAGATCGTGGCATCTGGTCCCATCACTTCATGGCAAATAGATGGGGAAACAGCGGAAACAGTGGCTGACTTTATTTTCTTGGGCTCCAAAATCACTGCAGATGCTGACTGCAACCATGAAATTAAAAGACGCTTGCTCCTTCAAAGAAAAGCTATGACAAACCTAGACAGCATATTAATAAGCAGAGACATTACTTTGCCTGCCTACAAAGATCTGTCTAGTCAAAGCTATGGTTTTTGCAGTAGTCATGTATGGATGTGAGAATTGGACCATAAAGAAAACTGAGCACCAAAAAACTGATGCTTTTGAATTTTGGTGCTGGAAAAGACTCTTGAGAGTCCCCTGGGCTGCAAGATCAAACCAGTCAATCCTAAAGGAAATCAGTCCTGAATATTCTTTGGAAGGACTGATGTTGAAGCTGAAACTCCAATACTCTGGCCACCTGATGCAAAGAACTAACTCATTGGAAAAGACTCTGATTCTGGGAAAGGTTGAAGGCAGGAGGAGAAGGGGACGACAGAGGATGAGATGGTTGGATGACATCACTGACTTGATGGACATGAGTTTGAGCAAGTTCTGGGAGTTGGTGATGGACAGTGAGGCCTGGCTTGCTGCACTCCATGGGGTCACAAAGAGTCGGACACGACTGAGTGACTGAACTGGACTGTAATTGTACATGTGTACTCAGACCTGTCTGACTCTTTATGACCCCACGGACTGTGGCCCACCAGGACCCTCTGTCCAAGGGATTTTCCAGGCAAGAATACTGGAGTGAGTGGTCAGTTTCTCCTCCAGGGGATCTTCCTGACCCAAGGATTGGGTCACAGCCACAGCTGCATCTCCTGTGGCTCCTGCACTGGCAGGCAGATTCTTCACCACTGTGCCACCTAGGAAACCCATAAAGTAACTCTAGCATATGCTTAATTTCATTACATTAATGTAATGTTTCTGGAGTCAAATCAAAAGCCCCTTCTGAATAAGGGATTTTCTCTTATTTTTCTGTGAATATTCTGCAAACTACAAATTATTACTTCATGTTCTTCTTTTCAGGACATGCCTGAATGAGTGTCAGTACACTTGGCACCATAAATTTGCACTTCGAAAAAAAGTTTTCATCCAAGATTTATAACATCTCTACCAGTAATAGTGGCAATGTTCTCTCTACACCAGATGTTTTTCAGAAAAGAGAATCACACCTCTTCTCACACACAGAAATAAATTTGAGTTACATAAAACTATAAATTGTAATATCTGCATCGGCTACTAAGCTCTGGTACAGAGTGAAATAATCACAGATTCCTAGAATCACAGAATCCAACACATCAAAGAATGTAAAAGCTTTCCTTTTTTCCACACTAGCTATTTTCCTTACTCTTCCTAAGTTTCTCAGACTGAAACATCACATCCTTTAAAAGACTAATACTGTTTTATTCCATCTAAAACCAATGGGTGCACGTGACTAGGTCATGTTATATCTTTTAGAATAGTTGTATTAGTATCTTCAGAATATTAATGAAATTAATAAATATTCATTCCTTTCTAGAGATATTATTACTTGAAATATTAGGAAAAAACTACACAAGATCAAAACACATATTGCCAGTTTGAGCAGGTAGTTTAACAAAATAAATATCAACAAAAATGAAATCTCAAATTAAATACACTTATTTTTCTTACCTGAAGAAAAGTACCAGGTTGAGAAACAATTCTATTACCATTAAACTCTGATGCTTGTTTCAGATCAGATCAGATCAGTCGCTCAGTCGTGTCCGACTCTCTGCGACCCCATGAATCACAGCACGCCAGGCCTCCCTGTCCATCACCAACTCCCGGAGTACATGGTACTAAATCCTTTAAAGTAAAATATTAACTAGCCATATGGATTCTATACTCAAATATTTCTCAGGGCTTTAAAAAGCTAGTTTAGTCCTCGGCTAAAAATCCATACAGACACGAGTTATTTCATACCTTCTATTTTGGGCCAAACTGAGTTTCTCCAAAATTCAGATGTTAAAGTCCTAACCCCCAGGACTTCAGAGTGCTCTTGGGGATGAGGTCTTTAAGGGGGTCTTTAAGTTAGGATGTGGACAGTAAGGAGGACGCTGGTCCAGCATGATTGGTGTCTTAGCAGTAAGAGGAGCAAGCAGACACAGGCATGGGCAAAGGAAGAGCAGGCAGAAACACTAGAGGAGACAGCCCAGCTACAACCAAGGAGAGACGCCTCGGAGAAACCAACTCTGCCGCCGTGTTGGTCTGAGTACCCTCCTGCCCTGTGAGGCATAGATTTCTGAGTTTTAAGCTGCACGGTCAGTGGTCCTCTTGCTATGGCAGCCCTCCCACCACACTGATATACCTTTCTGCAGTGTTTTCCTTGCGAATAAGAGACACCATGGAGGTGAACAATGGTGGCTCCCACTTACAAACTTCTGATGTGAATATCACTGATAGTAAAAATAGTTCTTGAATTTGAAAAAAAAATTGAAAAAAATTATACCCCATGCATAAACATCATTCTATTTTAGGTGTTATGTTTTTTAAAATAGTATGAAATAAAATCCCTGTTCTCTAAGACTTTACAATTGAAATACAGAAAAAAAAAACACATATGAATTAAAAAAATGCACAGTATACAGATGCCCACCTGAGTGCCATAAATTTTAAGTTCTGTGGGTATTATGAATGGCAATTTCTAGGTGCCTTTACTGCTAGGCTGCAGAGAAAAGAAACACCTATGATTACAGACATATATATCCGTCTCCTGATGGAGTATACAAGAATTTCAAGGTTTGCAGATTTTTAATTTTAGAAAATGATATACAGGAAGAAGTTTTTCTTACAAGATTGTCATAAGCACAGATTCCCATACCACTGACCTATAAAAAGATAGGGATAAACATGTATGGAGTGACTATCATACCTAATACATTGCTTACAATCATATATATATATAATTTCATATACATATCATATACATATTATATATTTCCCACATTAGTTTCCTATAAGTCCTATAAAGAAGATCACAAATTAATAATCTAGGTGGCTTAACACATCAGAAATTTATTTTCTCACAGTTCTGTAGGCTGGAGGCCCCAAATCAATATGTCAGCAGAGCCATTTTCTCTCTGACAGTCTGGGCAGTCTTCATCTCTTTCTGGATTCTAAAGTTGGCCTAAAATCCTTTCTGTTCCTTTGCTGGGAGCTGCATAATTCTGTCTCTGCACCCGTCTTCACACAGCATTTTCTTTTGTATGTTCGCATCATCTTTTTATAAGGATACGAGTCAGGTTGGATTAGGGACTCACTGTATTCCAGTAAGACCTCATCATAACCAATTACATCTGCAGTGACCCGTTCCCCATATAAGGTCACATTCTAAGGTCCAGGGGGTTAGGATGGTAGCATATTATTTGGGGAGACACAATTTCAGACAGCTACAGAGGCAGATGGAGAGACAGAAGACACATAGATAGATAGATGGGCAGGCATGTTTTAGAGAAATTTGCTGTGTTGTAGGTGGCGGGAGTCAGCACACTAAATCGATCAAGTACGTAGTGCGTTGATCTATGGAGTAAAAGCGTCTGGCTTCCAGCGCCCTGTGGTCTCCCCTCTACCCGGCCCCATCTGTAAGTGGAAGAGGTCTGGGCAGCTGTACCTTACAAGGCTGTTGTGAGGATAAATATACTCACGCCTGTAAATATGAGAAGAATGTGGACACAGTGCTAAGCACTATGATAGCTGCCATCACCATACCACTGCATTGGTTGCTTAATTCTCCCTGCAGTTTTTATGAGAGGGATGTTAATGTCCTACTTTACTGAAAAGAAACTCATGCTCAAGGAGGTAAACTAACAAGCCTAACGTCACAGAGAAGGTAAATGTGACATCTTGAAACCCAGCGGAGTAACTCGGGAGCTGACACACTGTCTGCAATTACATGCTGCTTTGACGCTGTGGCAGGCACTGTCCCATCTCAGTGAGAAATACATGAAATTAACCCCAGGTATAAAAGAAACATGCTAGAGGAACATTTTCCTCACCGCCATAATCTGAAAGTTAGTAAGTAATTCACATATTTTTAGTTATTATATAGTATGAATCTATCTAGTAAGGAAATTTAAAAATAAATGATGCTCACAATATTAAAAAAATCAAAGCTATTAAAATACATTTGTGTCTTGTGATGCATGATTTTATAAATAGTTTTTTATATAATTACACTTTTAAAATAATTTTTACAAAATTATCTTGATTTTATACCCTGAGAACTTAAAAAAAAATAAAAAGGCACAAACATATTATTCAGGAGAAAGAAAAAATTGTATTTGAATTTTCGCTTCAAATGAGTAACTCTCTAATGCTGGTTACTTAGGCACTTAAACCCTGACCTGGAATGACAGTTCACAGATAAAACATGAAGCTTCTAATTTCTAAAATTTCCTCCCTGAAAATCCTTTCATGAAATAATTTCAAATTTTACACTAGAGTAAGCCACTGACACTGGTTTTCTCACTGTGGTTCTTACTGTCTCTATAAAGCTGAGTCTCAGGTGGAGAATAAAAATGTTTTTCTAGTCTCTGCACATTACCACTTTGTAAGTGACTTTCTTTCCTCACTTTGAACAAAAAGAAGAGTACATTTGCATTTGAACTTAACAACAGAGTATAGAAATAAAAAGGATCTCCAAAAAGCACTGAATATTCCCCAAAGACAAAACTGTCTTCAAATTTAACTAATGCTTAAAATATACAACAGCATGATAAAGGGGGGAAAAATGCTTTTGAGGCAGACAGAAGTGGATTGAAATCCAAGTTACGGACATCCCTGAAAAATTTTCAACACTATCTGGATTTCCATTTTCTCACTGTAAAAGCAAGAAAAGGTTATTGTGAAGAACACACTAAATATAGAACTCAGGTAACTAGGAGATTGTCTAACACAGAGCACGCACCCAACAAATGTTCCTACTGCGGCAAATCTAACAAGGAAAAGTGAAAATCTAAGTTGCATCATCTCCATGAAAAAGGGGACAGTTTGTTCAGCAAACTCTCCATAGAAATCCATGCTCTGCCTTTTGTTATTTCCTCCCTCTTCTTTTAGAGCAAAATGCTAAAATTTGGGGGTAGGAATGATAGCTCAGCTGGTAAAGAATCTGTCTGCAATGCAGGAGACCCCGGTTTGATGGTTTGACTTCCGGGTCAGGAAGATTTGCTGGAGAAGGATAGGTGACCCGCTCCAGTATTCTTGGGCTTCCCTGGTGGCATAGTTGGTAAAGAATTCGCCTGCAATGCGGGAGACCTGGGTTTGATCCCTGGGTTAGGAAGATCCCCTGGAGAAGGGAAAGGCTACCCACTCCAGGATTCTGGCCTGGAGAATTCCATGGACTGTATAGTCCGTGGAGTCGCAAAGAGTCGGACACGACTGAGCAACTTCCACTTCCCAACACATTTAGTTTATCTGAAGGTAAGAGTTTGCCCACGTCCGTGCCATCCATACAATGATAACAGGTATTGTTGAAAAGAGAGTAGTAAATTCTGTTTGCCTAGTAAATGCAATGTTTTATTTTAAATTGCTGATGCGAAATTTAACTGGAGATTTTAAGAAAATGATACCTAGATTTTTCCCCCCACTTCTATCATTTAATGTCTCCCCCCACACCTGCCCCGACCTCCAAATAATTTGGAAATGTTTCCTCTGTGCCTGCTACTCTATTTACATGAAAGTTGAGGACCTAGGGGTCTGCTAACATGTTAAGAAAAGCAATTCAACCGCCTCAGCAGTAAACACGTGAAACTAACTAAAAATAGATGTATACCTGTCTACATCTAGTTTACATGCAGAAGTATAATGCAGCCTTTGGAGGAAAAACACTTAAAAGGGCTCATTTAGTTCAGTTGTTATTTAAGATATTGGTCCAAAAATACACTGGAACTTTATTCAACAATGGAATAAAGATCAAAACCACAGCTACAATATCAGCTTTTTGAAGATGTCAAATCTCAACAGCACTAAACCGGTTCTTCATTGTTCCTTATGTTATTCTTATTTTGTAAGTACTCAAACAGCCTGTGCAATTCTTCACTGCTTCTTTTCTGCAATGATTTCCTTTTCAATGATTTAAGCAGTCTATTCTCAAAAGCAATGCTCAGAAATCCAATTACCATTCCAACACCAAGCTTTTGTAAGCCCAGAGCATTAAACCGTAGAATACGCTTCTTCTTGCCCCTTCTTACACCTCTCACTCAGGCACTCTGCCTTCCCTATCGAAAGGGGTTTGGGTTTTGTTTCTCTTTGCTTGGCTTTCTTTGGATAAGGAAAAGTGAACATAAATTTTGTTAAAACAAACAGATGGAAAAAAAAAAAAAACTATAAATCTTTCACATGAAAATAAATCCAAGGAAATATATAAAAGAAAGATTGAACAATAGGCAATCTCTCCCTTAAAATAGTGTTTGTCAATTCTATCTTGAAAGTGGTTTACAAATTATAAATTGAAACATTTTAGTAGACATAACCAACAGCTAATTGCCTTCATATTCAATGTCTAGTTTGGCAGATAAACTAGGAGATTTAAAGTAGAAGGTCCTATGGTAATTATAGCAGGTAACTTCCCACTTGCATATTCTTTCTGAATTCATTCATCTCATGAATACATTATGTGTGTGTGTTTCTATGTATGTCTGTTAACATGAGCATGTATTGTGAACAAATAAAAAAGGATAGAAATTGATAGAGATATTAGAGCACATTTTCTAACTTAATTTCTGAATGCAATAAGCAAAGACATTGACAAAGGGTCAAGGAAAGAAAGAGGTCTTTAATTGGATTAAGGCTGACTGAATCCATTTAGAACAAGAGCTCTGTGCTCAAGTTTTGTTTAACCATGAGCCATTTCAGATTAGCTGTATTCTAAAAAAGACAAAAGAAAGTAAATCATTTAAACTCTAAATCTGAAATGAAACCAATTTTTCACAGCCCATGTTAGAATGAAGCCAAGATACACACAGGACTCCTTAGAAGTGATGGAAATTTTATGAATACAGAATCAAGAGCTCTTATGATCAATGACCATCTGGTCACCTGAATGTTTTTTAGTCCAACATTAGCTTTGAGAAATAAAAATATCCTTTATAAAGAAAGTTATAAATAATACATTAATTTTATATATTCCACAGAACTCATTTTAAAAATAATTTCAATATAAGCAAAGTATACTGAATAATTTTATATATATGCATGTACATATATGTATATATACACATATGTATACCTGCAGAGAGTGGAGAAAGAGCATGAGAAGACCAGTAATACCTAAGCACCACATATTTAAGAGCAGATAGCAGAAACAATAGTAAAAAATGGACTTTGAAGAGTGTTTTGTTTCATGTAAATTTGTTTGGACATCATTATGTAGGTCAATGCTTTCTCAAAATGGGATTTTTGGAGCAGCAGCAATAGAGAAACAGCATGTTTAATTAAAATGCAGATTGCTGGGCAAACTCAGAATCTAAAATCTCTAGGATGTAGTCCAGAAATCATCATTTTCCCAAGTCCCCCGAGCTTCTATGGAAGTCTGAATTTGAGAGTCACTCCTAGATAAAGTGCAATAAGAACACTATCAGTTTCTCCAAAGAAGACTCTGAAGAGAGTGTCGAAAGGACTGGAGGGGCTGAGGCAGAGGCTGGACTCCTGGCTGACCGGTTGTTCCAGTTGCTGAGGCAAACGGTTGTCTACATCATCTTGTTCAAATGCTCCTCCCATGTATGCTGTTAGGGAAATTAAAATGCAGGTAGTCTTGTTTAGGCTTCAGAAGTAGGGGGACAAGACCCTGACCACCTGGCCTGGATCCTCCTGGACTACATGTCTGCTGGTAAAGGCACCAATTGTTACCAGCAAGTCAACCAGCACTTTTGATAACAGAGGAGTGGGTTTGCAATCTCTTAAGTCCCTGGGGGTCTAGGCAACCCCTCCTCCATCCTCCTCTGGGCCTAAGGAAATGTTCTGACTCACAAGGGGAAACAAACAGCCTTGTAAAAAGAAAAACCAGAGCTGCATTTTTGCTTATACATTGATGATGGTATCAACACGTGACCTGGGATGATAAGCAGAAGCCCCCGAGGCTGCAATTCAGAGTCTCATCCAGGGTGTCGGGGTGGGGGGTGGGGGGTAGGGGGGAGTGGCCACACCTCCCGGTCGGACCCTTTCCCTAATGGGACTCTACATGGCTGTTAATATGAGGGGCTTCCCAGTTCTGTTCAAGTCTGGGTGTAGGTGGTTGACCCAATTTGGTGACTATATGCTGTTACTTCCATTGTTTCTATTTCCTTTCTTTTAGTAACTACATCATGAAATTAGGTCAAATAATCTTCCATAAAGAATTGAAAATATTTGTGTGTAACGAGTGGTTTCTTTTGTTAACAAATCCTTCAAACCTAAAACGAAAGTAAAACATTCAGCAAACATACACATTTGCTCTTTTCCATTTGGAATAACTGGAGGCAAATTTCTCTTTGCTTTTCTCTTAGTAAATGGGACTGCAAAATTAGTAAAATAGCCCTGGATTTATGTGTGTGTATATATATATATGTATGTATGTATTCCAAGTACAAAGAAATTCAGGATAACAGTACATCTTTTTACTTATTTTTGGCTGAAAAGACATATACTTATAAGATACACATATATTATATATATATGTGTGAAAGTGCAAGTCTTTCAGTCATGTCTAACTCTTTGTGACCCCATGGACTATACAGCCCATGGCATTCTCCAGGCCAGAATACTGGAGTGGGTAGCCTTTCCCTTCTCCAGGGGATCTTCCCAACCCGGGGATTGAACCCGGGTCTCCTGCATCGCAGGCGGATTCTTTACCAGCTGAGCCACCAGGGAATCTGTCTTATTTCCCAGTTTCATTGCCTCAAGGGCTGCTGCCCAGATGCTGCAGTGGTAGCAACCAAACCCAGATTTACTTTGCACCTCAAGTTGTCAATTATTGATGCTATTCTCCAAGCACCACACACACACACACACATACACACACACACACACACACACACAATTTTGTTTCCTATCAACTGATGCTGCAGTTGGATCCCACAATTAGGCTGATCAAGTTTCCAGTGGAGCTACTATAGAACATATACTTTGAAAATTAGCTGGAGAGAAAAGTTTTGAATTGCTGTTTTGCAAAATCAGACAAGAAGCTGTTGAAGAATACGTACAAGTTAAGATAATTTGTATTGGCAATTCTAGCAGGCATCTCAGTATAGGACTAGACAAGAAAGGCATGAGATTAACGCAGGTAGGAAGGATGATGCTACAGGTGCAGAACGGGACAAAAAGAGTTGAAAGGGCTGGAGAGACAGTGCGTTCCAGGCAGAAGAGCAAAAGCAGAGCCAGAAGTGGTGACACACAGTAAGTTTCCTAGGGCAGAACCCGTGAGCACTGATATCAAAGGGACCAAGGAGGTTTGGGTGCTCTACTCACGGCATAAATTATGAACATGAAAATAAGGCATGAAGCAAAGACCTCCATGAATCTACAAGAGGGAAACAAAAAATAAACCACGGCTCGAGAGCCATCAGCCACAGAAAAGCGGAGGCTGGACAAAACAAGAAACGAAAAAAGCCTAGAGAGCAGAAAGATGAATTGAGATGCTCCTAACGTCTCCCTGACATCCTTATGTTCCCACAGATGGAACTGGAGAGAAAACACAGCGGCCCCCAGAGGCGGTGGCACAGGAAATGACACCTTGAGGAAAGAACCAGGGAGTCTGTGGCTCAAAGGGAGACATCGCGACAATGCAGGGGAGGGCCACTTAAGATCGAAAGGAGGTTCCAGGCGACAAGATGGCAAAAGCTCAAAGATGTTAGCACGGTGAGGGAGGTGAGAACAGAGGCGAGAGGCTGGTTTCTTTAAAGGGGACAGAGAGTCAACTACACTCACTGAATTTAAGGGTCTTAATGGAACTACATTAAAACTAGAAGACGAAATTCAGAGTCCCACTTACCTTCAAGTGAACATAAGTTTTAGTTAAGTACTAAATTTGGAGTTTATAGACTCCGTTGCATTCAAGCAAAGGAATGATTCATTTCTGTTGGGGAAAGGAGTCTGGGGTCAGAACTTCCTCTCCTGACTATTTCTATTCAGACAGCAGCAGTTCCGGATAACACGCATAATTAACATTAAACATTTATAATACTAGCTAACATTTATTGAGTGCCTAATATATGCCAAGGACTGTGCTGTATGTTCCATATGGATTATATCATTTTGTTCCCAACAGAAGATTAGAAGGAAGGCTTTTTACTACCTCCATTTTACAGACGAGGAAATAGATGCACAGTAAGCCTAAATAATGTGCTCGAAGTCCCACAATCAGTAAGGAACAGAGTCAGAATTCAGATCCAACCATCTGACTCTACAGTCGTTATTTTAAACACCACGCGGCATGGTGTGCTTGAGGATGTGTGACCACAACGCTCGAGCAGCATGTTTGGAGTGTGAGGAAACCCAGATTAGATACCATAGTTCTTATGAAGTGCGCGTACTGGGGCACTTTAACTGAATGTAAGGAGGTCAGCACTCACTCTCGCCAGGAAACCCAGGTGGTGCACTTCAGGGCCGACTTCTGTCCCCACGTTTCCTTCGTGCCACTTGGCCTTCCTTTGTGCAGCCACGTAAGGAGAAAGGCCTCCACGCCTCCAGGAAGGCGCTCTTACTCGTGAGACAAAGATGAGGGACGGAATAGAAAGGCAGCATTCTTGACTTCTGATTCCCATGAGCTTATGCACTGAGACAAGCAATCAATTAAAAAAAAATACTTGCTAGGACTTTAATATTTTCCCAGTTGAGAGCTACCAACCAGTCCATTCTAAAGGAGATCAGTCCTGGGTGTTCATTTGAAGGACTGATGCTGAAGCTGAAACTCCAATACTTTGGCCACCTGATGGGAAGGACTGACTTATTTGAAAAGACCCTGGTGCTGGGAGGGATTGGGGGCGGGAGGAGAAGGGGACGACAGAGAATGAGATGGCTGGATGGCATCACTGACTTGATGGACATGAGTTTGAGTGAACTCCGGTAGTTGGTGATGGACAGGGAGGCCTGGTGTGCTGTGATTCATGGGGTCGCAAAGAGTCGGACACGACTGAGCGACGGAACTGAACTGAACTGAACTGAGGTGTTCTCTGGAATAGGGTAGAAAAGAGAGAACTGGGGTGGAACAAGATCAGTATCAATATGAAGTGTATCTCTGGGACGGGCCTTTGTCTTGCCTGTTTCTCTACCCTGAGATAACATCAGGACACAAGCATGGGGTGACAGCATAGGGAGGACCCATCCCCCTTCCCAACTTGGTATCTGAAGGTAGGCAGTAATCTCATACTGTGTAAGGAGAGTAAGATAAAAAGTGACTATAGTTCCAGCAATAAAGACCACGATAAAAACTCAGTCCACCACAGAAAGCATGCCATAGAAGAAAAAAGACCCTGGAGGGCTAAGGGTCTCCATCTGAGTTTGTAATATCGTTTCTTCCCCTTGAATATTGTTGCAACCCCAAAGAAAATTACTGTCACTATCAAAAGATAATAGTCCATGTTTTACATGGACTATGTTCCCAGCATTTTTCCTCCATCTACTTAATACGGAGGATTCTAATTTGGTCTTTCCATTTTCCACCCTGCCTTGTCAAAGTGGTTTATGGAACTTTGGGCCTAAAGAGTCTGGAAGACTGTTCTATACATCTGTGTCTCTTTTGCTATCTTGTATACAGGGTTATCATTACCATCTTTCTAAATTCCATATATATGCTTTAGTATACTGTATTGGTGTTTTTCTTTCTGGCTTACTTCACTCTGTATGATAGGCTCCAGTTTCAACCACCTCATTAGAACTGATTCGAATGTGGGATAGGGCGAGGGTGGGATGATTTGGGAGAATGGCATTGAAACATGTATATTATCATATGTGAAACGAATCGCCAGTCCAGGTTTGACGCATGATACAGGATGCTCGGGGCTGGTGCACTGGGATGACCCAGAGGGAGGATAAGGGGCGGAGGGAGGTGGAAGGGGGGTTCAGGATGGGGAACTCACGTATACCCGGGGCGGATTCATGTCAATGGATGGCAAAACCAATACAATAATGTAAAGTAATTAGCCTCCAATTAAAATAAATTAAAAAAAAGAGTCTGGAAGAACAGATTTTGCAGTTCATGTGCTTGGAACACCAAGAAATGGACACTACTCTCCAGGAGCGCTTCTAAAAATACACTCTCCTTTCCTAATCGGTGCACAGAGCGCAGCTGCCCCTGTGTCCTTCA
Source organism: Moschus berezovskii (assembly GCF_049115385.1). NCBI lineage: Eukaryota > Metazoa > Chordata > Mammalia > Artiodactyla > Moschidae > Moschus > Moschus berezovskii. Next base: position 3,913,652 of record NC_142475.1, on the reverse strand, counting down.
GAGCCTCCCCAGACTCCCTGCTGCCTCATCCCGCGTCACCGTTCTGCACTCGTTTCCCAGCATTCAGTCGGACACAGTGCAGACACTCAGAAGGTACTCAAGTATTTATCTGAACTAAGAAAAGGAAGAAAGGGGAAAAAAAAGCTTAAATACTGATTGGTTGGTTTATTGCTCTATGGCAAGAACTTGTGCAAACTATATAAAACATCTAAGAAAGCTGTGTTTTCCTAGGGTATGAATTCAAAAGATTCCTTTCTCTGTAACTTGGTACAAGAATTGACTTTAAAAGTACTGCCTTTCATTTTAAATCGACTGATCATAGAAAGTATCATCCAAGCTAGAACACACTTATTAAAGGTCACTATTAATAATTAAGTCTGGAAAAGCACACACTAGGATTGTTGCTGCTGCTGCTGCTGCTAAGTCACTTCAGTCGTGTCCGACTCTGTGTGACCCCATAGACGGAAGCCCACCAGGCTCCCCTGTCCCTCGGATTCTCCAGGCAAGAACACTGGAGTAGGTTGTCATTTCCTTCTCCAATGTGTGAAAGTGAAAGTGAAGTCACTCAGTCATGTCCGACCCTTAGCGACCCCATGGACTGCAGCCCACCAGGCTCCTCCATCCATGGGATTCTCCAGGCAAGAGTACTGGAGTGGCTGGCCATTGCCTTCTCCTACTAGGACTGTTACAAGAGGGCAAACTAGGAAAACAACTATCCTAGCTTTCAATGATGGAGAAGGCGATGGCACCCCAGTCCAGTGCTCTCACCTGGAAAATCCCATGGACGGAGGAGCCTGGTGGGCCGCAGTCCATGGGGTCGCGAAGAGTCGGACACGACTGAAGTGACTTAGCAGCAGCAACAGCAGCTTTCAGTGACCTTCAGCAAAACCAAACTCACTAACTCAATATGTCGCTTGTACAAGGGTAAGAGTGATGCTATACAATACAAGGATATCTGTAAACTTTCTTTTATCTTTCAGTTCAGTTCAGTTCAGTCGCTCAGTTGTGTCTCACTCTCCACAACCCCATGAATCACAGCACGCCAGGCCTCCCTGTCCATCACCAACCGGAGTTCACTCAAACTCATGTCCACAGAGTCAGTGATTCCATCCAGCCATCTCATTCTCCGTCATCCCCTTCTCCTCCCGCCCCCAACCTTTCCCAGCATCAGAGTCTTTTCCAGTGAGTCAACTCATCGCATGAGGTGGCCAAAGCATTGTAGCTTCAGCTTTAGCATCAGTCCTTCCAATGAACACCCAGGATCGATCTCCCTTAGAATGGACTGGTTGGATCTCCTTGCGGTACAAGGGACTCTCAAGAGTCTTCTCCAACACCACAGTTCAAAAGCATCGATTCTTCGGCGATCAGCTTTCTTCACAGTCCAACTCTCACATCCATACATGACCACGGGAAAAACCATAGCCTTGACTAGACGGACCTTTGTTGGCAAAGTAATGTCTCTGCTTTTCAATATACTATCAAGGTTGGTCATAACTTTCCTTCCAAGGAGTAAGCGTCTTTTAATTTCATGGCTGCAATTAGCATCTGCAGTGATTTTGGAGCCCAAAAAAATAAAGTCTGACACTGTTTCCACTGTTTTTCCATCTATGTCCCATGAATAATCCTTAATCATTTAATAATTTAAATAATCCTTACTTTTGTTGGCATTGAAAAAGTCTGATGACTGACATTGGTATCCAAGAGTAACAGATGCATTAAACGTTGAATACTTCATAAATGAATGAATAAGAAAGAAGCATCCTGATAACAGAGGATGAGTGCATTTCCTGTAAAAAATATATATAAAAATTGTATATACCCAAGGGATACACATAATTAAATAATTAAGTGGCATTGCCATGACAACTCAGCAATTTCTTTTTGTTATCTATACAGGAATGTCAGTTTTTATTTCTAGATGTGGTCTGCACATCCGGACACAGTGCCTCTAGGACTCAGAGGAGTTTAACTATTCAGTTAGAATTGCAGAACAGGCTGGTGGATCCAGGCAAGGGAACTGCTCACCGAGTTTGTGTTTAAATTGAAAATGAGAGTATCAGGTGGCCTAATTCTAACTTCAATTCTGCTAGTAGGAAATTACTTGCGTTCTTATATTCTTTCTGGAAAACTAAATGCATGAAATAAATATTTTCAGTCTTAACAGGCCATCATAATCACAGTCACTATAGATATAAAAATTAGGAATGCCTAGGACCCACTCTACCCACTCCAGGATTCTTGCCTGGAGAATCTCAGGGACGGGGGAGCCTGGTGGGCTGCCGTCCATGGGGTCGCACAGAGTCAGACACGACTGAAGCGATTTAGCAGCAGCAGCAGCAGCATGGACCTCTAAACCACCACCCCCCCCCAAGAACAATATTTTTCTTTAATTATTTTGAGTGAAAATAAAGTATAAATACCAGTAAGCCATAAAAATGCAAAGAAAGAAAAATCACTTCTTTTCAGTTATCCAGACATCACCTGTAGTGATAAAATGGCACCATAACTTTATTAAATTTTATAATAATGTAAATTTTGGTACTTGAATCCAAATAAGTCTGCACATCAACTATATTCAAACTCCTTTGTCGTGGACGCGCTAGAACCACAGTGGAAAGTACAGAAACACGGCAGTAACGGACACTCCATGGTTGGGTCAGTCACTTACACTGGGTCTGCTTCTCTATGTGCTTTCCTCCTCCCACCACTGAAGACACTAAAGATATTCAGTCATTTGAAATATTGACATAAGTGAACCTTCTAAACCACAGTCACATGTAAGAGAGGCTATATTCAGCAAACCCTTCCTGGGAAAATCACATTAATGTACTCTGAATAAAATAAAAGAAAGACCATCAGAAACAGACCAAAACTGGATAAAAACAGAAAAATGTTAATGTTTCTTTACTACAATGAATAACCATTGATGTAGAATTTATATTAACAGAGGTAAATATAACTTTTAAGAAAATTATGAGATGATGGGAAAATAAATCTCACAGGGGACCAAGAGGGAGGAACATGATGAAACCACTTTGCAACACACTGTAGTTAAACATATTCTTTTACAAATTCATATTAACATTTCTTTACCTAAAAAAATTATTTGCGATTACATTGAATATAATAAAAATTCTGAAATACCAAAACGAGATTTCAATAAGTAGAAAACCCCACCAACAGATCTGCCATACAAAGGAAACTAAGATTAGAAATAATAATATATTCCAGTCAGCAAAATCTAAGCTACATTCTTAATGATGAAAGATTCAGATCATAACTTAAAATAGAAGACAAGAAACTGATTTTCTTGATTACATTAGTAACTCCCTATAATAACACTCACTCTACGTGCAAATTATTTCTGAAATGAAGATTTCTATTCAATTCATATAAAACCTTATGCATTTCTCCTTCATTTTGAGCAAAGCATGAAATATATAACATTATAACAATTTGCACTTTTATGAATGTTCTAATTGAAGATCAACTGTGTTTGACAACTTTAAATATAAGGCTTTCTACAAGGAATACATTCCAGAGAATCATGAAAAAATAAGACAAAGTGAGATAACGTCTTCTTTTTCACATGCAAAGCATAGACTGAAAGATGTTGGAAGTCCCACTAAGTTAAACTGCTTATCCAGAAACATTTCTAAATATATAGAATTTGGGTGTCACTATAGTTATGTCTGACATGAAGAGGGGATTTTTTCAAATACATAGTGAACAGTCAGAATAACGCCTAAATTTCACCCCAAAATCTATATAATTCTTTAATGAAAATTACAGAAGGTATCCCCTGGAGTAGGAAATGGCAACCCACTCCAGTATTCTTGCCTGTAAAATTCCGAGGGCAGAGGAGCCTGATGCGCTGGCACATCAGTTTGCAAAGAGTACACACGATATAAGAAAAACTGAGAAATGGGTAACTTTAAAAATATTGAAAATAACCTAAAAATATTGAACATATAGAAATATCTTTAAATTTCCAAGACCTGCTCTTAGTGGTCTTAACATGACAGTTTCACTGGAGACTTCTACTTTTGACAATGGATTTTGAATGGAGAAATTTCAGTACTTTACACATTATTATTTATGTAACTAATAATACATATGATTGGTACTGCACTGACAAAGCAGCAGTGAGGACGGAATTATAGTAAATATCTCTTTAGCAAGACCTTTATTAACCCTTTTTCCCCCTCTGTTTCATTCCTCCTTTTTGATTTCTCTCTCTGCTTTCCTTTTGGTGAACATGCTGTCCATCCTCCAAAGTCTGTTGGGCTTCACTTTCATAACCTCTTGGTAAGTTCACCCATTATGAAAGCACCTTGGGATTCTGGAGCAAAATGTTTTTTACCTTATACTGCATGTTGCCACCTGAGCCCAATTCCTTGTACTATTAACTGGGCCCTTAATGACAAAGTTTTTCCTGCGTGTCTAAACCTATTTTCTCTCTAAGGAGCCAAGAAGATATCTGCTTAATTGCTTTTAGCATAAAAGTTATTTCAGAGAGAGAGATTGCAGATTACTTTTATCATTAATATAAAGGCTGGGGGAAAAAAGGCCTATTATTAGGAGGTTATTAAAGAAGTAAAACTGGGACCTTAGTATCCTAATTACTAATATCATCTTACAATGTAAAAGCCTTTGAGATCTGCAATTCACTTGTGATATAAATGAAAACCACAGTAAAATCTCTCTAGACTGAAAGCACCCTGCTTTCCTTAATAAGGGACAATCTTGGATCCCTCTGAGAAGAATCTAAGTGAACATCAGGTAGACAACACAGATGATGCTTTGGCTTCTATTGTATTCAGAAAACCAAACACTACTTCATCAAAACAAAATAAAATGAAATAAAATTCAAGTGAGCACCTCCTCACCTTAGGATCCACACTCGATCCACAGTCAGTTAGACCCCTCAATCCACTGGGTACTTTTCTCCCTAGCTCTTAATAGAGTTTGCAGTTTTGTTTGTATTTTTGTTCCTCTTTAGAAGGAATATATTTTAAATTGTCTTATATTCTAAAGCCATAGTGATTAAAGTCTCAACATGTTTGCTGAAATAATGAATGCTGAATACGGTGCAAACAGTCGGAGCTAACACTGTTGTATGTTCAGCACGCGCAGGTTCCTCTGAGCACTTCACGTATACCAAGTCGCCCTCGTCTTTACTGCGCCGGCTATAGACCCTCTTATGACCCATCTTGATCAGTGAGGAAACAGGCAAATTTAAGTCTCTGGATATTCATCCTGTGACAAAGGGGAAATCTGAGTCTAGAGAGTCTGACTTCTGTCCCCTTGCTTCTAACCACTATTTTATGCAGTTATTACAGTTGGAAATAAATCTTGTTTAGAAAGGTAAGTGTTTTTACTGAAAAAAACAAAAACAAACACAGGTTTTAAACAAGTAATTCATGGTTGAACCTTTCCCCACTATTTAATATGGGAAAAAGAAATAATAGTTATCATTGTTAACGTGCCTGGCATGACGCTAAGCGTTTTACATGAATCACCTCATTTAATCCTCAAGATGGTGAGGGCTCTGCTTGCCAAAGTAACTTGCAGACAGACAGTGGTAGAAAACGTCGCACTAAACTGCTTGTTCTAAAGAGCAAAACCAGGACAAACCTTCAGCCGTCTCCGTTTAAATTAAGGAGCTTGAGATCACCCGGTTTAGAGGGAGAAGGAATAGAAAGCCTGTGGTCAAACTGATAAGGACAAATCCTGGAAAAGCCACTGAAAGGACACCGAAATCAACCCGAAAACTGAGAGAGAGACAGAAATAAACACCAGCTGAGAGAGAGTCTGAAGTGTCGTAGGTAGGGCACCCGACAGCAAGCTCTGCCGTTTTCCAGCGCGGGGGCTGGACTCAGGGCCCCCGTGACGCGAGGGGTCGAGAAAGCCAAGCACGGAAGGGTTGGCTCGCTCATTCTGAAACACACACACACACGCACAGACACACAGACACACACACACACACACACACACACACAGACACACACAGACACGCAGACACACACACACACACACACTCTCTCTGTCCTGGTTGGCTCGCTCATTCTAAAACACACACACACACACACACACACTGGTTGGCTCGCTCATTCTGAAACACACACACACACACATACACACACACACATACACACACACACACTGGTTGGCTCCCTCATTCTGAAACACACACACACACACAGACACACAGACACAGACACACAGACACACACAGACACACACACACACAGACACACACAGACACGCAGACACACACACACACACACACACACACTGGTTGGCTCGTTCATTCTGAAACACACACACACACACACACAGACACACACAGACACGCAGACACACACACACACACACACTCTCTCTGTCCTGGTTGGCTCGCTCATTCTAAAACACACACACACACACACACACACACACACACTGGTTGGCTCGCTCATTCTGAAACACACACACACACACATACATACACACACACTGGTTGGCTCCCTCATTCTGAAACACACACACACACACAGACACACAGACACAGACTCACAGACACACACACACACACACAGACACACACAGACACGCAGACACACACACACACACACACACACACACTGGTTGGCTCGTTCATTCTGAAACACACACACACACACACACACAGACATACACACTCTGTCCTGGTTATTGCCAAATTCCCACCCATATGGCATTTCTTTCATTTTCAAGCAATTTCTGGGAAAAAAAAAATGTTATCTTAGTTTCTAAATCTAGAATAAGAGTATTTATTAACACTGAGTGCTTTGGAAAAAAAATCTCTTACTTTCAGAAAAACAACCATAACTTACTGAAAAGAGATTCATCCTAGAGTTTCTTTCCTTTCTCGTTTTGCGTGTATATCATAAGCTTGGAATTCAAGCAGAAAATAAGTGCATTTTCTTTCTCTGGGTTAATATACACTTTAAAATTCCAACTTAAACTCTTGAGTAATATTTTCTTTAAGCATTAAGATGACAACGATAAAATAAACACACTTTAATCAAGCTTAGAAAATGGCTCTTATTAATTTTTTTTAACTTAATCTATAAAATGCTAAGGACATCCCTGGTGGCTCAGACGGTAAACCGTCTGCCTGAAATGCAGGAAACCCGGGTTTGATCCCTGGGTTGGGAAGATCCCCTGGAGAAGGCAATGGCACCCCACTCCATTGTTCTTGCCTGGTAGGCTACAGTCCATGGGGTCGCAAAGAGTAGGACACGACTCAGCAACTTCAATTCACTTCATAAAATGCTCACAAAGTTAACAGTATCACTGTGGTAGGTTAACAGTCATTCTTTATTAGAGTTTGGCCTTAGCAATTAATTACAAGCTGGATATTATAAATAGCAATTTCGTTTTATTTTCACTGGCATATCATTCACAAGTTCACACTTGTGAACTTGTTTATTACATAAACCAAAAATAACAGTGCAATGAGATAAGGGATTTATTTTGTTGAAAAGACATAATACAATGACTAGAATTTATTTACTGTGCTTAATATATGACAGAACATTCTTTTAATTGGTATTATAAACTATATTATTTACTTATTCCAATAAGATTATGCAGTCATTATAAATCCCATTTGACAGATGAGAACACTGAGTGGTTAAGAAACTTGCCCATATTTCAAAAGCTAGGGTTATTGGCATCAGGAAAGGAACCCAGTTAGGCTGGTTGTAGAGTACAGATTCTTAACATTACTTAGTATTTTAGAAAAAAGAGAAAGCTTAACTATACCTAATTAGAGGTGAATTTTCAGAGTATTTTTTGCTGTCTGGCATATGAAAGACAATCAAAGAATAATATAGTAATTTCAAGTGAAGTAATACTTAGTTATTTCTAAAAACGCCAAAGATGTATTCTGCTTTTATGTTTACTGAAGGCCATATTAATGGAGATTCTGTGACTTGGCCATTTCCTGGTTTAGCTCTGTGTCTGTCAAGGAGAGACAGGCCATTTGTTCTACAACATAGAATCATTAGGATATAAAAATGATAGCCTGGGCTATAAGATGAAAATATATACATATATAATAAACTTCACATAAAACATACATCATTCTTAGTAGGTTTAGAAGAAATGAATGTGCTCTAAACGAATGAATACAGATATCTGTCATGAATGTGTGAGATTTAATTCTAGCCTTTAGAGTCTCAGCCGAAGTTAACATTGTTTTAGAGGGTAATGTCCTTAGGTTCTATTTACAGATGTGCAGTGGATGATGGGAAAACTGTCATATTATTCCCTCCTTATTAAAAAATGTCATCAACTTGAATGAGATTTGTTAATCTACAGAAAATATTGTTTATTTTCACTGACCCTCAGGTTTCTCAGTCTATGACATAAGATTATGTTAAATGATGTCTGTGAAAGCTTTTCTCCTCTATGATTGGAGCGATCATAATCTGGAATCCTAAGACGGTGTGGCCCAAAGAAGTGGCTTTCTGCCCCGGGTCCTCCTCACTGTCTCATTTTTACCTGTTTTCTGGGATAATTACTAAAATATCCCTTTACTTCTCAATGGTATCCGGTTTAGCTAATAAATTATTCACATTATAAAGAATCAGAAATAGTGATAATTTTAACCTATATATCCCAGAGTACCTAGTATTATATTTAACTATTTTTAACATATAATGAACAAATAACACATATCACAGATGGTTAAAGGGAAGTCAGTAAGATATAAAAATATATATTTAATGTTGTTTCAAATGCTAAGATATTTTATATTAAAGTTAGCTTATGCAACATTATGTGTGATCTAGTAAGGGGTGGGCATGGCTTCGAGCCCTGGTCATCTCCTTCAGGGAAGTAAAGCATATTCCCTCCATAATATAATCAAGAAAGATTTATCCCACTACTTATCCCAAGTGAGGATGTCTATGGTTAATTACACCACACTGCTATGCATTCAAGGGTAATATTTTTCTAAACATTAATAGAAAAGTATAATGCAAGATCAATACTTTCTCTTTTTATTTTAAATTTTAATCCTACATACAATGTAAAGTTGCTAGAATTAATTAACAAAGAATGATATAAGGCATCCAGATAAATTTAAGTTTCAGGTAAACACTAAATATATTTTTAGTAAAAGCCTGTCCCTAATACAGCATGTTTGGAGAAGGAAATGGCAACCCGCTCCAGTATTCTTGCCTGGAGAATCCTGTGGACAAAGGAGCCTGGTGGGCTGCCATCTATGGGGTCGCACAGAGTCGGACATGACTGAAGCAACTTAGCAACAGCAGCAGCAATACAGCATGTTATTATATTTTTTAAATCTAGAAACCCTACCTATATGACATTCTTATTCCTAGACTTCTTAACTGATAGGTTTAAGCACTTTGAAAAGCATCATGGTAGTCAGAAGGGCCTGCATATCTTGCCTCTGCCATGTCCTGGTGGTGTGTCCTTAGGCAATAATATATAACTTAGAGTGTCCCATGGTCATGAATGGATGTGAGAGTTGGACTGTGAAGAAAGCTGATCGCCCAAGAATTGATGCTTTTGAACTGTCGTGCTGGAGAAGACTCTTGAGAGTCCCTTGTACGGCAAGGAGATCCAACCAGTCCATTCTAAAGGAGATCAGTCCTGGGGGTTCATTGGAAGGACTGATGCTAAGGCTGAAACTCCAATACTCTGGCCACCTCATGCGACGAGTTGACTCACTGGAAAAGACCCTGATGCTGGGAAAGGTTGGGGTCGGGAAGAGAAGGGGACGACAGAGAATGAGATGGCTGGATGGCATCACTGACTCTGTGGACATGAGTTTGAGTGAACTCCGGGAGTTGGTGATGGACAGGGAGGCCTGGCGTGCTGTGATTCATGGGGTCGCAGAGAGTCGGACACGACTGAGTGACTGAAATGAACTGAACTGAACTGAACTGAACTGAAGAGTGCTAAGGAATGGATGCTTTTAACTGTGGTGTTGGAGAAGACTCTTGAGAGTATCTTGAATAGCAAGATCAAACCAGTCAATTCTAAAGGAAATCAGCCCTGAATATCCATTGGAAGGACTGATGCTGAAGCTGAAGCTCCCATACTTTAACCATCTGATGCAAAGAGCCCACTCATTGGAAAAGACCCTGATGCTGGGAAAGGCTGAGGGCAGGAGGAGAAGGGGATGACAGAGGATGAGATGGTTGGATGGCATCACCGAATCAATGGACATGAGTTTTAGCAAACTCAAGGAGACAGTGAAGGACAGGGAGGCCTGGCGTGCTGCAGTTTATAGGGTTGAAAAGAGTTGGATATGACTTAGCAACTAAACAACAACAAATGATTCAGAATCCACATGTAAAAAGTAACAATATTGGTTTCTAACTCAAAGAGCTATTGTGACACATAAATGAGCTGATTAGCCTAGTAGAAAGTATGTAACTGATCAATATGAGCTACATTTTAATTATTCTTATGAATAAAAATGTACCAAATAGTTTAGTCATTTCTCTAGAATGAGTTTTAACAAACTGATAGCCACTCACTAAAGTCCACAGTCTCCTTTTCATTCTGGATATTCAGCTGGATTGTATTTCCCAGGGTGCTCTTGCACTGAGTTCCAGACAGGAAAGGCAAGAGGAAGTATTGTGCGGTCTTTCCAGGTCAGTCCCACAAAATTTCATCTTGAGTGCTCCTGTGGGCTTTCTGCCCATTAAACTAGCAGCAATGGAGAAACTTTCCTAAACTTATCAGGTCAACACTGTGAGCCCTGGACTATCAACTCAGACTCACGCACACACAAAAAACAACCCATAGATCTTATCCAATGTCAAACTTCATTGATCATTTCCATGATACCAGAAGGCAAGGCAAAGCAGAGGAACGTTTAGGATTCATTCTTGCCCAGATTGAACATGAATGTCTAAGAGATAAATACAGTCATCCCTAATACAATAGAGATTTTCTTCATGAAGCATCCCCATTTGATACTTCATTTTTTATGTCCTTTATATGACAATTTCCAGGTATTTACGTGTCATAAATTTGCACGTAATTTTAGTCTAGCCAGGAACATTCCAATAGACGAAACACAGGAGAAACAGAAAACCTCCCCAGATGGTAAATATCAGCAGTGTTTCCACAGCAGGCTGTCATCAGCCAGCTTGCTTACAAAAAGGTTTGGCTTGTTCACCCTTCCTCCTTTTGGGGGATCCCCAAGTGAGGTGGATCATGCATTACAAACCTGTTTCAAATTCTTTCCTTTCGAAAAGCCAGGTGGTAAATGCAGAATCCTCAACCTGCCTGGGCTCCTAAATAACTAAATGCGGTGGAGCCGCACAGGTATTAACTGACCCGATGCCGTCAGAATGAACAAGCATGAACTTCCCCTCACTTTGTGCCAGTATATAAATTCAGTCCATTAGTGCAGCAGATGACTGAGCCTATATGTATAACATGGGCTTCCCAAGCGGCTCAGCAGTAAAGAATCTGCCCGCAATGCAGGAGACGCTGTTTCAATCCCTGTGTCAGGAAAATCCCCTGGAAAAGAGCATGGCAACCCACTCCAGTATTCTTGCCAGGGATCTCTCATGGACAGAGGCGGCTGGGAGGGTATGACCCATGGGGCCTCAAAGGGTCAGATGTGACTGAAGGGACTGAGCACACATCCATATGTATGACATGTACATTACAGGTATATCATTGCACATTAACTAAAATGATGAATACATCAAAAAATTTTATCTTTAAAAGAATATTTCATACCCTTTATATTCCTAGATTATCAGGCTAATGAAGAACTTCCAGAAGTACAAGCTAGGTTTAGAAAAGCCAGAGGAACTAGAGATCAAATTGCCAACATCAGATTATGGAGAAAGCAAGGGAATTCCAGAAAAAACTTCTGCTTCGTTGACTACTCTAAACCCTTTGACCGTGTGGATCACAACAAACTGTGGAAAATTCTTAAAGAGGAGGGCATATGAGACCACCTTACCTATCTCCTGAAAAACCTGAGTCAAGAAGCACCAATTAGAATTAGACATGGAACAACGGATTGGTTCAAAATTGGGAAAGGAGTATGATGAGACTATATATTGTCACCCTGCTTATTTAATTCCTATGCAGAGTACATAATGTGAACTGCTGGACTGGATGAATCATAAGGTGGAATCAATATTGCCAGGAGAAATATCAACAACCTCAGATGTGCAGATGACACCACTAAAGACAGAAAGTAAAGAGCCTCTTGATGATGGTGAAAGAAGAGAGTGAAAAAGTTGGCCTGAAACTCAACATTCAAAAAACTAAGACCATGGAGTCTGTTCCATCACTTCATGGCAAATTGAAAGTGAAATAGTGGAAGCAGTGACACATTTTATTTTCTTGGGCTCCAAAATCACTGCAGATGGTGACTGCAGACATGGAATTAAAAGATGCCTGCTCCTTGGAAGAAAAGCTATGACCAAACTAGTCATTAACATAGTATTTAAAACATAGTATTAAAAAATGAGACATCACTTTGCCAACAAATGTCCATATAGCCAAAGCTATGGTTTTACCAGTAGTCATGTACAGATGTGAGAGTTGGACCGCAGAGAAGGCTAAGCACCACAGAATTGATGCTTTTGAACTATGGTGTTAGAGAAGACTCCTGAGAGGTCCTCGGACTGCAAGGAGATCAAGCCAGTCAATCCTAAATGAAATAAAGTCTGAATATTCATTGAAAGGACTGATGCTGAAGCTCCAATACTTTGGCCACCTAATGTGAGGAGCTGACTCATTGGAAAAGACCCTGTTGCTGGGAAAGATTGATGGCAATAAGGGCAGGGTACAGCAGAGGATGAGATGGTTAGATAGCATCACTGTCTCAATGGACATGAATTTGAGCAAACACTGGGAGGTAGTGATGCACAGAGAAGCCTTACGTGCTTAAGTCCACGGGGTTGCAAAGAGTAGGATATGACATAGCGACTGAACAAGAACAATAAATAGTGCTTAGGAGTAATCTCTGGAGACAGCATTGTATTTATGTTCTTGTCTTGTCACTTCTCTTGGACAATTTATAATCAGGAAAAGTCTCAATTTTTCATCTATATAATAAAAATTATTGTACTCTTTAATAAGGTTGCTGTGAGAATTGAGATGATGCTGTGTCTAGTTGAGTACTTGATCAATATTTACAGTTAATATTATCATTGTTATTATGCTGATGAAAGATCTATCAACATGCTTTATTAATAGAATCAGCTTCTCAAAGTAAAACAGTTTCAAACATTTATAATTTAAAATTTCATTTTCCAGTAAAAGTTAATTCAGTTAGTTTTCTCCTGCTTGTCTAAAGACAGAACACCACCAGCAGACATAGTTCTTTGTGACAGAGATACAGCAAAGTTTATTAAAAAAGAGGTGCAGAAAAAATGCATGGGAAACTAAACCTGTTCAGTCTTGAGTCAAGATATTTTCATTATGTCTGCAAATTATTTGCTCTAACACTCTTCGATCATTGTTGAATGCAGGTTATAGGTATATATGTTCCCTTCAATCATGGCCTCTAATTGTGTATGCTTGAAATTTACCATAATATAAATTTAAAAATATATAAGACTCTCTTCTTGGCTTTTTAACTGATATTCAACTCTGAAACCATTGGCCATCATGCAGAAGGCAGGAACCTGTGTAGGGTCACATATTCTGCCATGAGTGATGCCCACTAACAAGAACAGAAGCCACTGAAGGATCTACCGCTCAGTGAATGTGTTCAACAAGACATGTAAATACACCACAGAAATCAAGTTCTAAAAGCAACCCGATGCCCGCGTCTGAAAAGAAAAATAACATTAAATGATCATACAAGCGAGTATTAGTACTTATCACTTGTAAGTCAGTCTTTTGTGTGTCATGCATTTAGGCCTGATTTCACCCTCAAACCAAACCTATGATACATGTGCTATGATTATCCCCATTTCACAGAAAGGGAAATGGAAGGGTACCTGGTTACCTGGGTTCTCTGGGGGCATTAAAATATCTTTGCTTATTTCCTCCGGGTATTCTTGCCACCTTTTCAAAATAGATTAGTATATTCAAAGAAATAATTCTATTCTCTTATTAAAACTTCAATGTCAAAGTCATCTTTCATACTACAATTCAAAGGACCTGTTAATCTTTTTGAAATGAGTTTAAAATCTAAAGGAGCACATAGTTTCCACGTGAAAGTCTGGGGAATGATGTTAGCAGGAGGCAATTTCACCACGAACATCCAGCAGGAGTCAGCACTTCTTGCTTGTTAAAGTCAAAATCATCAAGCTGAAGGATAGTATTAGCTCCTTTATTCAATATCGGGCCAATGTACTTGATCTTGTTTCAGTAAACTCGTAGGTAGCTGAGTAAATATTTCTTATTTTTTAGTAGAAGTCATGAAAGCTATCTTTATTTCTAGACAGCAAAAATCTTTATTACCATTACTAGTCTGCATATTGAAATTTAAGTCATGGATTCAAGATTCAACAAACAGAAAGAACACTAAAGAACAGATTTCATTGAATTCCTGAAGTGAATTAACACAAACACACAATGGAAGGTGAGCTCTCAGGCTCTTCACTTTAGGTAACATGCTTAACATGCTGATGCTTTTGTGGGTGAGAACAAGGCATTATTTCATTATTTATCATCTAACTCTCTGCAGGACTTCAATTTGATATAAATCAAACAAAAGCCAACTCTCTTGACCATTTACAAGGTTCTTTGTCAAACCTGGTGTGGAAAGAAGAAATGGAGCAGGGAGTGACATTATTCTCAACCGGCCTGTGCCTTTGGAGACTATTCGTACCTGCATTCAAGAGAGAGGTTACAGAAGGGCCATCGAAGAGGAGAAAGATCTCTGAGCCAAAGTGAGAAGTTTACAAGTGACTTCATCAAAGAGATGAGATCTGAGCTGAGCCTTAAAGAAACCAACAAGCAGGATCTGGACAGGGTACCTGCAAGATGTGCTCAGAGGCAGAGAAAGCATGAACAAACCAAGAAAGGAAGGTTCTAATCACAGAAAGAATCAGTTTTACTTCCGTGGTTTTCAGACTTCAAGGAAATGACTCATTGTGATATTTCTCATAAGAAGTACTAATCACCTTTTTCACGAAAGCATTTTCCAGCCTATTTGACCACATTCAATTTACCTTGATTCGTGGACCATCCATTCCAGGTTCCTACCCAAGGTTGTTCTTTACAGCATCGGACTTTCCTTTCACCAACAGGCACATCCACAACCGGGCGTCATTTTCACTTTGACTCAGCCTCTTCGTTCTTTCTGAAGCTATTTCTCTGCTCTTCCCTAATAGCGTAGTGGAACCTACCAACCTGGAGGGGCTCATCTTTCAAGGTCATATCTTTTTGCTTATTCATACTGTTCACGGGGTTCTCATGGCAAGAATGCTGAAGTGTTTTGCCATTCCCTTCTCCAGTGGGCCATATTTTATCTGAACTCTTTACCATGACCTGTCTGTCTCGGGTCGCCCTGCATGGCACGGCTCATCGTTCATCGAGTTACACAAGGCTGTGATCCATGTGCTCGTAGTTTTTGAACTGTGTGGATCACGACAAACTGTGGAAAATTCTTCAAGAGATGGGAATACCAGACCACCTCACATGCCTCCTTGGAAACCTGTATGCAGGTCTAGACACAACAGTTAGAACTGGACGTGGAACAACTAACTGGTTCCAAATTGGGAAAGGAGTACATCAAGACTGTATATTGTCACCCTGCTTATTTAACTTGTATGCAGAGTACATCGTGAGAAATGACAGGCTGGATGAATAACAAGCTGGGATCAAGACTGCCAGAAGTCATATCAATAACCTCAGATATGCAGATGACACCACCTTAATGGCAGAATGAAAGTGAAAGAGGAGCATGAAAAAGCTGGCTTAAAATTCAACATTCAGAAAAGCAATATCATGGCATCCTGTCCCAGCACTTCTTGGCAAATAGATGGGGAAACAATGCAAACAGTTACAGAGTTATTTTCCTGGGCTCAAAAATCACTGCAGATAGTAACTGCAGTCATAAAATTAAAAGATGCTTGCTCATTGGAAGAAAAGCTATGACAAACTTAGCATGTTAAAATGCAGAGGCATCACTTTGCTGACAAAACGTCTGCATAATTAAACCTGTGGTTTTTCCAGTAGTCATGTACCCATGGGAGAGTTGGACCATAAAGAAGGCTGAGCACTGAAGAGCTGATGCTTTTGAACCGTGGTGTTGGAGAAGACTCTTGAGAGTCCCTTGGACTGCAAGGAAATCCAGCCAGTCAATCCAAAAGGAAATCAGTCCTGAATATTCTTTGGAAGGATTGATGCTGAAGCTGAAGCTCCAATCCTTTGGCCACCTGAAGCGAAGAGCTGACTCATTGGAAAAGAACCTGATGCTGGGAAATACGGAGGGCAGGAGGAGAAGGGGACGACAGAGGGTGAGATGGTTGGATGGCATCATTAGTTCAATGGTCATGAGTCTGAGCAAGCTCTGGGAGACAGTGAGGGATAAGGAAACCTGGCATGCCGCAGTCCATGGGGTCACAAAGAGCTGGACACAACTGAGCAACAACAACAACTTTTTCCCGCCTACTGGAGGATGTTTAACAACATCCCCGCCCTCCGGCTACTAAAGAGGTTCCCTCTATCATTTTACTTATGGAGAAAATAGAAAAGTCCCCATACATTTTCAGATGCCTCCTAGTGGTAAGTAAGCTGCTCCCACATCCAGCACTGAGTCAAGGATTCAATGAAATGTATTTTTAGAAATAGAAAGTAATACAGTAGAGGAAATGCATTAAGTGCATTATAGCAGAAATAGTTACCAAGAAATGAGGATCTTGCCATAAATGACCACTGACCTGTTGAATTTTAGAGCTAATAGGAACCCGATCAAGCACAGTCTGTGATTTTCAAATTTCATATTTTATTATCACAGCCAGTGTAAAAAATCTTACAAATCACACACTAAGCAACATGTCAATTAAAGGCCAGCAGATTTAAATAACTCATGAAATTAAGGATTTCTGCTGTAAATAAAATGAAGAGTTATTGGAAATTTTTGAGAAGGGAAAACTTAATTAAATGCATCCAGAAAGATTGTGCTAGTTCAGAAAAAAATATATTTTCTCCTTAAATAATCAAACAGCAAATGTTTGCCTATCCTTTTTTGTTAGTTGAAAACTAGGCAATGAAGATCTCTTAAATGGATTTCCACACCTAATGAAACTAATGGTACCCGCAGAGGTTTTTCATAGCTTTTTCTTTGCTGTCTTAAAATTTTTAAGTGCACAATTTACACACAGTTCACCCCTCACCCCTCAAAAATGATCAATGCCTACCTCCTGCCATGGCTGAGAAGTGCAGGCGTGCTAAGCTGCTCCAGTCATGGCCGACTCTTTGTGACCATATAGCCCACAACCTGCCAGGCTCCTCTGTCCACGGGATTCTCCAGGCAAGAATACTAGAGTGGGTTGCTGTGCCCTCCACCAGGGGATTTTCCCAACCCAGGGATGGAACCTGTGCCTCTGAGGTCTCCTGCATTGACAGGCATGTTCTTTACCATTAATGCCACCTGGGAACAATCACCTACAAAAATAGAAAGCTGATTTAGAAGTATTGCTTCAGCTGCCTTTACTAGCGGCCATCATCCCCCTATTTGTGACCCTAAGACAGTTAATGCCACAGGCTGGATCTTAAATAAATTCTTCTGATCCCGTCCATATACGCACCTTTCTCGGAACTCAGTGTTTGCCTTGGCATTTGAGTCTGAACATTTCTCTGATTTCAGTATCTCCCCCAGGCTCAGATAATAAGCTCCCTCTTATGTCCTGAAATCAGGACATAAAAAATGGGCAAAGCTTTGTCATAAAAGGGTTATAGGACAACATAGTTCTGTTCAGACTCTGTTCACAGGAATATTTACATGCTCTGAGAAAACGTGAATAAAATTAAAATTAATAAAGGAATAATTATGCATACAAGTGAAAGCTTTTGAGAGCAACATGGCTTTGTGTAGAGCTTAAAACAGAGGCTGAAAGCTGAATCAGTTCAGTCGCTCAGTTGTGTCCGACTCTCTGTGACCCCATGGACTGCAGCACGCCAGGCCTCCCAGTCCATCACCAACTCTCGGAGTTTACTCAAACTCATGTTCATTGAGTCGGTGATGCCATCCAACCATCTCATCCTCTGTCAGCCTCTTCTTCACCTTCAGTCTTTCCCAGCATCAGGGTCTTTTCAAATGAGTCAGCTCTTAGCATCAGGTGGCCAAAATATTGGGAGTTTCGGCTTTAGCACCAGTCCTGCCAATGAATATTCAGGACTAATTTCCTTTAGGATGGACTGGTTGGATCTCCTTGCAGTCCAAGCGACTCTCAAAAGTCTTCTCCTATACCACAGTTCAAAAGCATCAATTCTTTGGTGCTCAGCTTTCCTTATAGTCCAACTCTCATATCCATACATGACTACTGGAAAAACCATAGCTTTGACTAGACAGACGATTGTTGCCAAAGTAATGTCTCTGCTTTTTAATATGCTGTCTAGGTTGGTCATAACTTTCCTACCAAGGAGCAAGCATCTTGTAATTTCATGGCTGCAGTCACCATCTGCAGTGATTTTGGAGCCCCCAAAAGTAAAGTCGGACACTGTTTCCACTGTTTCCCCATCTATTTCCCATGAAGTGATGGGATCAGATGCCATGATATTAGTTTTCTGAATGTTGAGCTTTAAGCCAACTTTTTCACTCTCTTCTTTCACTTTCATCAAGATGCTTTTGAGTTCCTCTTCACTTTCTGCCATAAGGGTGGTGTCATCTGCATTTCTGAGGTTATTCATATTTCTCCCGGCAATTTTGATTCCAGCCTGTTCTTCATCTAGCCCAGCGTTTCTCATGATGTACTCTTCATATAAGTTAAATAAGCAGGGTGAAAATATACAGGCTTGGTATACTCCTTTCCCAATTTGGAAACAGTCTGTTGTTCTTGTCCAATTCTAACTTGCTTCTTGACCTCCATACAGATTTCTCAGGAGCCAGGTCAGGTGGTCTGGTATTCCCATCTCTTGAAGAATTTTCCACAATTTGTTGTGATCCACACAAAGGCTTTGGCGTAGTCAATAAAGCAGAAGTAGATGTTTTTCTGGAATTCTCTTGGTTTTTCTATGATCCAATGGATGTTGGCAATTTGATCTCTGGTTCCTCTCCCTTTTCTAAAACCAGCTTAAACACCTGTAAGTTCATGGTTCATGAACTGTTGAAGCCTGGTTTGGAGAATTTTGAGCATTACTTCACTAGTGTGTGAGATGAGTATAATTGTGCGGCAGTTTGAACATTCTCTGGCATTGCCTTTCTTTGGGATTGGGATGAAAACTGAACTTTTCCAGTCCTGTGGCCACTGATAAGTTTTCCAAATTTGCTGGCATATTGAGTGCAGCATTTTAACAGCACCACCTTTTAGGATTTGAAATAGCTCAACTGGAAAGCTGAATGCAATCCACAAATACGGATTGGTTACCCAGTGTGTAGTTTAAATATAAATGCATCTAATTTATAATCAGTTTGCTATAGTCTCCACCATTCCATATTACATTTTACTGGCAACTTCATAAATCTGTGTTCTTCTACGTTTTTGCATTTTCGATTTCTGGCAGAGTATTTAAGAGCATGGACTTTGATGTCAGAGAGGATGATTCAAGATGACTGCTCTGGAAGCTACTTTTAGCTGTAAGATCGGAAAAGCCAATGCATGAAGCTAGATAAGGCATGTAAAGTATCCAGCACATAGTAATTAATATGTTAGTTCTCATTATTCTTTAGTAAATGAAACCCCTGCTGCTAATGACATCGTGTTGGAGCAGAGAACATGAGTAAAATGCTTTGCCTAAAAGCAGTAGCACCTGGGCATAATTTCACGAACATAATTTTTATGAGCCTGCTTTAATGGGGACTGGCATTAGGGAAGTGAATTTTAGTAAATGACAGAACTCCAATAAGATTTCCTTCGGTTGGTTTTTAAATGTGCTGCTGCTGCTGCTGCTAAGTCACTTCAGTCGTGTCCGACTCTGTGTGACCCCATAGACGGCAGCCCACCAGGCTCCCCGTCCCTGGGATTCTCCAGCAAGAACACTGGAGTGGGTTGCCATTCCCTTCTCCAATGCATGAAAAGTGAAAAGTGAAAGTGAAGTCAGTCGTGTCTGACTCTTAGCGACTACATAGCACCAAAACAATTCTGACCATTAGTTCTAAAGCAATGTAGTTTTCAGTCATGTGTTTCATACATCATGTTTTCAGGTATGCAACACCATGAGCTAAGAGTTTACAAAACTAAAATGAAGGCTGAGAATGCAAGGAGGAGATGATTATTGTGAAAGAAAAAGCACGCTTATCTTGAATTTTATAAAAATGAGATGTTTCCTAGGTCCTCTTAGTTTTCACATGATTTTATGAAAGAAAAACTCAAAACTCATAACCTCCATTTTATCCAAGAGAACACATGCAGGCTAAAAATGTTGTTCAGTATATAATACCTGAAAAAATAATAGAGTTTAATAATGCATTGGCAAGGTTAAATAAAAAAGGGAAACTTTACCTTGTAAAAATCAAAAAAGGTTCTGTTAACTGAGAGGTGGATTAGAATGTTCAAAGTGCTTGGGGACCAAGCACTCTGTAAAGTCTGATTTATACTGCAGACATCATAATGCCTGCCTACTTCAGAATGACAAATAGTACCAAGCCAAAGTCGCAGCAGCAGCCCTGGAGTGCTAACGGCAATGCCTTCCATCTGAATAGCTGAGTCGGTGCCATTCTGTACACTTAAAATTCTGAGCATTTAACACTTCTTGTTGCATCTAAATCCAGATACAAAAACCTTCAAATCAAACTATTTACCTCAACTGGAATCTGCCTTGAATAATTCATAAGGAGGAAGAAAGATGGCAGTGTTGAAAGCCAAAGAGAGTTTTAATGAACTCTAGAGTTTCAAAAATAATGGCACAGAACCTATTACAGTTTTTCCCCTCACCCAGTAGAAAAAAGACTATCCGTCTCTCTGACACTGAATACATCCAGAAAACAGGAAGAGCAGGATAGGGTTCAGTTTTCTGCTTGTCTGAGATTGATATCCAAACAGCACCGCTCAGATTCTTTACCGGGAGAGGTTCTTTTTTGAATGTGTAGCAGTTGAGGAAGCATCTAAAGTATTCACATTCAAATGCTTTATTCTGATGTTGCTCTCTAAAATTCAAGGGGTATCTGGAGATTCGGTTAAACAAAAACTGGGACAATCAAGGGCTTCCCAGGTGGCGCTAGTGGTAAAGAACCTGCCTTCCAGTGCGGAGACCAAAGATTCCAGAGATGAGGATTTGATCCCTGGGTTGGGAAGATCCCCTGAAGGAGGAAATGGCAACCCACTCCAGTACTCTTGCCTGGAGAATCCCATGGACAGAGGAGCCTGGCAGGCCACAGTCTGTGGGGTCACAGAGTCAGACACCACTGAGCAGCTAACACAGGCACACTTGACTATCAAGAAATCCAGTGGCTCTGACCTAGCTTCCACCAGTGCCTGCTTTTGTGCTGCTCTGAAGACTTAGTTGTCATGATGGGTAGAGTTAGAAGCTACCTACCTATGTTTCTCTGGAAATAATAAAAAGGTTCCCCATTCTGATGGACTAGGGGCTTCCCTGGTGGTTCAGATGGTAAGTAATCTGACTGCAATGCGGGAGACTCAGGTTCAATCCCTGGGTTGGGAAGATCCCCTGAAGAAGGACATGGCAACTCACTCCAGTATTCTTGCCTGGAGAATCCCATGGACAGAGGAGCCTGGCGGGCTACAGTCCACGGGGTCACAGAGAGTCAGATGGGGCTGAGGGACTAGCACTTTCACATTTTACTAGATAAGCATCTCTGCAGTGATTCATCTGGTGAGTGAATTTAGGATTCTAATTAAATTAGCAAAATAGAGGCCTTGACAGTGTTATTACTGTGTAAATGTGTATTTGTTTCCTATTGCTGCTGTAACAAATTATCACATACTTAGTGGTTGAAACAATATACATTTATTCTCTACAGTTCAGCAACGCAGAAGTCCCAAACGAGACTTACGGAGCTAAAATTAAAATATGAGGTGGCTGATTCCTTCTGGAGGCTCCCAATAACTCGTTTGCCTGCCTTGCCCTGCTCCTAGAGGAGGCCCTCATTCCCTGGCCTGAGCCCCTTCCTCTATTTTCAAACATGTCGCTCCAACCTCCATTTCTGCGTCCCATCTCCGGTCCTTGGTGGTCTTTTCCTTGATCTTGTTAAGATGCTATGAATACACCCAGTCTCAGCTAGATCATCCAGGGTATCTTCCTATCTCAGGACCCTTAATCTCATCAGTAAAGTCCCTCTGCCACGGAAGGCAACATTTTCTCAGGAGGTGGGGCCTAGGAGGTGGACATTCTAGGGGGCCATTATTTTTTCTACAACAAGGTTGGACTAAGCTAATTTTTTAAGGAAGTTTTATTATTCATTTTTGGCTGCACTGGGTCTTGTGTTCTGTGCACAAGGCCCTCTCTAGTTGTGGGGAGCAGGGGCCACTCTCCAGCTGAGGCTTCTCTGGGGCGGCTTCTCTTGTTGCAGAGCACAGGCTCTTAGGGGCTTCAGGCTCAGTAATTTTGGCTCAGTCGTTTGGTTGTGGAATCTTCCCGAACCAGGGATCAAACATGTGTCTCCTGCATTGGCAGGTGGATTGTTAACCACTGGATCACCAGGGAAGTCCATGAGTTAATCATTTAATGGAAATATATTTACACGTTAGGTATTAGGTCCCCTGTGTATTAACTGCAAATAAAACTAGAAGAAAATCTCAATAATCGTAATGTGACTATTTTTTTCAAAGTTATATTTTCTAAAGTCATATTTCACAAAACTTTATAAAGCTTACTGAGAAGCTTTTAAATATATAAATTTATGAGTTGCTCCTCTCTATTAATTAAGAGTAACCAGACATTTCAAATACAGATAAGACTAAAATATCTGGGTCAAAGCCATTTTCATTAATTATTTCCTTTTAATGTGTCTTGCCATTCCCTTCTGCTTTGCAAGTGCTTAGATACCTAGAAGTCAAAATGTGTGTTTTTTTTAAATGTTTATTAAAATAAATGAGTGAATGAAACTGTTTCAGATGGCTAAATGTTAAAATCTAGTCAAGGCTATGGTTTTTCCAGTGGCCATGTATGGATGTGAGACCTGGACTATAAAGAAAGCTGAGCGCCGAAGAATTGATACTTTTGAACTGTGGTGTTGGAGAAGACTCTTGAGATTCCCTTGGACTGCAAGGAGATCCAACCAGTCCATTCTAAAGGAGATCAGTTCTGGGTGTTCATTGGAAGGACTGATGCTAAAGCTGAAACTCCAATACTTTGGCCACCTCATGCGACGAGTTGACTCATCTGAAAAGACCCTGATGCTGGGAGGGATTGGGGGCAGGAGGAGAAGGGGACGACAGAGAATGAGATGGCTGGATGGCATCACCGACTCGATGGAGGTGAGTTTGAGTGAACTCCTGGAGCTGGTGATGGACAGGGAGGCCTGGCATGCTTCAGTCCATGGGGTCACAAACAGTTGGACATGACAGAGAGACTGAACTGAACTGAAATGTTAAAAGACAAAACTCGACTTTTACCTTTCCACATTTTTAAAGCAAAGTACAATTGCTGTATGAAATAGTGAATTCAAATCTGATGGTCAGTCAACTTTAAAGAACCATATAAATGCTTTTGTCAGACAAGCCTTATTTCAAATACACATTCGTATCTTTTAAAGAAGTCCTTAATAAGACAATTCAGTTTTACGATGGAAACATTTTCAATTAGAAATGATCCACAAATACTCTCACTTCATTTCAGAAGCATCCTTATCCAGGATCTACTCTAGATGCACATGAAAAGTTCAACATGTTGCTAACAACCTGATGAATTTGAGAGAACAGTTAGTACACTTTTGCTATAATTCTTATCAAAGCCATGAGATAAATATTTAAATGATAACTGATGTACAACAAAACAATGAATTAAATAAAGTTAATATATTTAATACTTTAAAAAATACATTTCCTTTAAAATTGTTTACAAAATCAACTTCCAAATTGATATATGATCATGTCAGGGATTACAAGCTTATCTGAAAAGGAAGATCATTTTAACAATCTATAAATTAAAATTAGTTGACTTAAATTTATATCTCTGGAAAATATAAGTGAAGTAGTTCCTCACAGGTATATTTAATTCCTAACTATTTCACTCTTCATATTTCTCATTCTAGAAAGTTTTTTTTACCAAAGACAAGACCTTTATTTCACTATCAGTCTCAAAAAGGAAAGAGAACTCATTTATGTAAAATAGTTTGCTCCTGCTAAGTCACTTCAGTCATGTCTGACTCTGTGTGACCCCATAGACGGTAACCCACCAGGCTCCCCCGTCCCTGGGACTCTCCAGGCAAGAACACTGGAGTGGATTGTCATTTCCTTCTCCAATGCATGAAAGTGAAAAGTGAAAGTGAAGTCACTCAGTCATGTCCAACTCTTCACGACCCCATGGACTGCAGTCCACCAGGCTCCTCCATCCATGGAATTTTCCAGGCAAGAGTACTGGAGCGGGGTGCCATCGCCTTCTCCAATGTAAAATAGTTTACCCTCATACTAATATTCTCCATTACCTCAGGATCCCATGTGCGTGCTAAATTTTGTTGATGTTTTAAAAAATGTTGGTGATAATGTAAATATTTGTAATATGTTAAATGTATTCAATAGAAAAATGAGAAATGTTATTGATTTGAATTCCTATTGTAACTCGAAGGAAAAGACAAATGCTGATATAAAATTACTTCATTTACATTTTACACTGAAGATTTTTGAAACTAATTATAATGGCACTTGTTTTTACAAAAGCAAACAAACATAAATATCTGATTACAGAAATCATCAAATATTTTCAATTCAAAATTCCAAGTTACTGAAAACAACCATACTGCATAATACACTAGCTAAATACATGGAAAATTACATTTTAAAATATTTTCTACTTTTTAATTGAAAATGGGAAAGTGGGAATTGGGTATTGGGGTAGTAGTAGCAGTGGAAATAGAACGCCTTAAACATTGCAATAAAGATAGGAACAAAGAACACACAATGCTTAAATCTCTACTATGTGCATACGTATGTTTAAATAAATCAGAGACATTTAAAAAACTATTAAATAAAACACTATCTCAATAAAAATGGGCATATGATAAATGTTTGAAAGAATATGCAATAAATGTGGATTGTGGTTGTCTATGGGTTATGTTGAATTTTCTTCTTTATATATTGAGTGTCTCCAAAATGTTTTGCCAGGAACATGTATTATTTTATCAAGCAGAACTAAACAATATTGATCTTTCTGTTAAAAATATATTTCATGTTTAATTTATGAGCCAAACTAAAGATGAACTTAGTTTCACTATATTTTCTAAAGAGCAAAAACATAAAGCGCTATGCCTGACTTTTTTAAAATAGTAGTTTCTATTTCTATGTGAACTTATAAGAACTGTTCATTTAGTTAAAAAAAAAAAAAAGTTTAAAGCTACCTTTATGCTTTTGTGGATATCCTCTGCACAAAACTGTGAATTATCAAGAAAGAATATTTTACTGAGTCATGAAAATCCACAGTCAAAAACATTTATAGCATCATATTTATACTGGGTTAAGATTTCATCATAGCATATGGATAAACACTGCATATTTATAACTCTAAGAAAAAAATCTCACCAAGCTGTTAAATGCTAATTTTAATCAAAATAAAAATTGAATGAAATATTTTATTCAAAAAATAAATATCTCTTTCTTTGTAGAAAGGAATAAATTTCAGTTCAACCTCAGAACTTGCTTTTAGGCTTGTATTAATATTGAGCAATGACAGAAATGGGATTTTTCACTCTGTATCCTGAATATATTATTGCCAAATCATCAGACTCATGTTAAATGATATAGATAAAAGAATCATGAGGTATAAAATTGTATAGCTGCACTTCATTTTCAGTTTGTTTCATGCCTATTTTCATAAATCTCTATTTTAGTGAGGAGGTAAATATTAATATCCACCATTAGGTCATTTGTAAACTATCATTTGCAAGAATAATCTTCATGAATATCATTGTACTAGTCAAAATCGAATTACTTAAAATTGTTCTAAGATTATAGGCTATCCAGAATAATCCTTCCTTTCTTCTTTCCTCTCTTTTTTTCATAAATAATTATTTGTTTCACATGGATTAAAATATACCTGAAAATTATTTTCGGTTTTGTACAACAATTTACAGATGGAATATAATCTAACAAACATGTTGAGAAGAGAGTGACTCACAAGCTGAAATCATGCTATACAAGGAACATTTATAGGAAGATTCCAAGGAGACCTGGAATGGAGGCAACACATATGCTGTCTTCTGATGTAATTTAAAGGCAGGGCTAAAGTTTGAAAGTGAATCTGACTTGATTAGTAAGTCCCATCTCTTCAACTAAGTTTAATAGGAAGGAGTTTCAGAGAGCTAGATTTCAGGTAAGGAGTAAGATTTGTACCCAGATTAAAATAAATAATAATAATAATATTCATTGAATGCTTACTATTTGCCAGGCACCATGCTAAAGCTTTGCATTTATTTCTGTGTTTAATTTTCAAGGCAACTTTATCAGGTATTGGGAAACTGATACTTAAAGAGTTTAATAAATTCCCAGACATATGGCTAGGAAGTGGTAGAACCAGAAGTTAAATAAAGAGTCTGATTAGAAGGCCCCCATTTACATTCTCTATTTTGTAATATGAAAAAGAATTAAAGCACTTGCTGATGCTTTTCTGATGGATTAAGTCTGTACGGTAGTTAGTTGAATCAATTAGGTTTCCTGTGGTAAGCAGCTTTTAAGATGTTTTCCAATGATCCCCTGCTTCTTGGTATTGATATCTTTGTTAATTCCTTTCTCTGGAGTATTTTGTTTCTAACCAAGATTATATGGCAATGCTGAAGGGATATGACTGTCTGTTGATGTTGATGTTGCTGTTGCTGTTCAGTCAACAAGTCGTGTCTGACTTTGCATCCCCAGGTACTGCAGCATGCCAGTCTCCTCCTCTTTTCTAATGAGTTGGTCCTTCGCATCAGGTGGCTGAAGTATTGGAGCTTCACCTTCAGCATCAGTCCTTCCAGTGAGCATTCAGGGTTGATTTCCTTCCGGATGGACTGGCTGTATCTCCTTGCAGTCCAGGGGACTCTAAGCACCACAATTTGAAAGCATCAGTTCTTCTGCGCTCAGCCTTCTTTATGGTGCGACTTTCACAATCATTAAATGACTACTGGAAACACCCGCGGCTTTTCTCCAGTCATCACCTTTGTTCAGTTATAAAAATTATAACTTCATTTCCCGAGCCGGCGCTCTCCACTGCCTTCCCAGGCTGTGCCCTTGAGTGAGGGGTCGTCCTGGACGAGGCCTGTGGCCGAGCTACTGAGAGCAGCTTCCAGTCAACAGCCAGCAGGGAACGGGGCCCTAGGCGCAAAGGCACTCGCGGAAGTGAATTTCGCCAGCAAACACATCGGTGAGCTTAGAAGCAGACCCTTCACCCGCTGAGCCTTCAGAGAGAGGTCCCAGGCCTGGCTGCCTTCTCAACCTTCAAATAGAAGGCTCCCTCGGGCAAGCGCTGCTTGGATTTCTCATTCACAGAAACTGTGAGATGATACATGTGTGTCATCTAAAGCCCTGAATGTTAGGGATGATTTGTTACACAGCAGTAGACACCTAACACACCTTCCTGAGGCAAGGACTATGCCTTAGGCAACTTCATGTATCCAGCAACCGTCACAGTTCCCGAAACACAGAAGGAAGCTGTGAATGTCAAGGGACTAAGTGGAGAGCAAACAAAGGAAGCTAAGCTTAAACTAAATGATCTTTAGGATAATTTGAAACTTGAAATTCTATTATTATTACATGGAGAACATAACTAAAGTAGACTTTTCACGATGGCCCAATATATTTTGTCAGAATAAAAGATTTTACAAGTGAAAGAGCCAAAACTCTATAATATTTTTTTTCTCCCCTGCTCCCCCAGGTTTACTGAAATATAATATAGATACAAAAGATTCACCCATAAGTATGCCATTTGATAAATTTTTGAAGTGAGAAATAGTCATGTCACCATAATCGCAATCAAGATATAAAGCATTTCCAACTCCTGGAAAAGTTTTCTGTGCCCCTTTGCAATCAATCCTCCTTCCTGACCCCTCTGGCAACTACTCACTGATGGTTTTTTTCTCAGGATGGTTTTACATTGTCTAGAATCTCATACACAGAAATGTTTTTAAATGTTTGGTGTGTGTTGCAAATGTACTAGTTATAAAGATATCAGACTCCATAAGTCAGCTGTAGTTGAATTTAATATTTTTGTTTTTCATTCATAATTTCATATTTAAATCTCTTCAATAGATTCTCTTTACAAATACATAATATTATCTATAAGAAAGAGATTATTTCCAACAGCATTTTTACTAATTGATCTTTAATAAATTAATCTGACCAAGAGAAGTTTTTCTAAAATTCCTCAAAGATCATTGGGATATACCCAGAATTTTTCCCTCTGAACATTGAGAGAAAAATTAAGCCATTCTGCAGTGCCCATTTATCAGCATTTTTTAATTTAACAACTGAAAGAATGTTGAGGCTATAGTGAAGCAGGAAAGGATTTTACATTTAGCGTTAGAATTCTCTAGACTTTGCTACGACTTGGCTCTTTTGAATTGGTTCTTGCTGATTAAACTTTCCACTCTGACACAATCAGGCTGCTTTTGAACAACCGGCCTTTCTCCTAGTTGCATGCAAGAGACAGGCAGTCACCTAATAAAAATGCTCAAGACATTTCTTTGAATGTAAGAGCTGATGACGGACGGATGAGCTGCAGGGAGCCCCACACAATGCCATCAGCCACGGAACTCTACATAGTCACCGTTTGCAAGGACTAGCTACACTGGGCGAATTCCGCAGTCTTCCCCTTAACACGTATTTACTGACTTCTCCAAGTGAGCAGGGTACCAAATTTACTATGTCAAGTGTTTCTTCACTTACTGGGAGAAAATAACTAATAGTTACTAATAGTTCCAGCACCAAGGCAGGAGTCAATTAAGTTGGGAAAGCCTTGATATGCCTACAGCATCGAAGCTCCATTTTGCGTGGTAAGTATCTAAATAAATCCCAAAGAGTGCCACTGATGTGTGTCTCAAGTCGTAGACGCCCTTTGGTCATGACTTCTGGTTGAACGATTGCATTCGGAGGTAAACAGGGCAGTGAACAGAACAGTCCGTTTGGGCTCAGACTAACCTAGGTGCAAATTGGGTTTTGACTTTCACAAAATAAGTTTAGAAGCCATAGGAAAAATAACGTAACTTCTAGAGACACAGTTTTGTCGGATGTAAATGAGTGCTTTATATATATAGCAAGACGCAAAGCAGAGCTTTTCCTGTTACTTCAAACATTTCAGCTAAAGCCTAAAATGAGAACAATAAGAGAAAGGATCCTAAAGAACTGCTGCTAGATACCCCTCCTAGGGTTTCTAATCAAGCAGTGAAACTGGCTACAAACCTAGCCCTTCACCTGGATTATCAAATGCAGACACTTGGAATGCATCGGGAGAGAAAGTCTTCAAGGCAATGAGACATTATCCAAGGGAGGGGTTTCGACTTATCCCCTCCCTGCACACACACTGCACACACAGGCAAGAGGGCTAGCTCCAAGGGATCCAAAAAGCTGAGTGGGGCACTTTCAACCCTGGAGACCTGTGTCTCGATTCTGACCACAGGCTTGCTGAGCAGAAATGTGCCGGCCAGTTTCTGCGTGAGAAATCAGAACTGCAGTTCCTCATCACAGTTTCTGTGATGAGAAGACCTTGGACCAAGCTGAGTTGTGGCCCCTGGAGTTTGGGGAAGCATTTGAACATCGAGATGACTGTCCCTTTCCCTCCTGGTGAATCTAGAAAGCAAAATGCTTCCTGGAAGACAGCAAAGCAGACCTACGTACCATTACTTGGCAGGACAGGAATGCCTGCATCTCCTATAGGCTTAGCACATCCCTCAGAAAGTAAAGTGCTATCCTTTTGGGCTCCTGTAGAAAAGAACTTCCTGCCAAAGTAAGAGAAGGAGGTTAGAGGATTGATACTCTGTGCTGGAGCTGGGTGATAGCTAAAATGCACATGCCTATTGTCAGAGAGCTGAGGTCTCAAATAGTGGGGTATGGGAGAGAAAGTAAGGCTCCAAAGAGCCTACCACAAGGCCGCTAGCTCTTGTCAGTAACAGAGTATCACTGAGATTAGAAAAACTCCAGTCAATTAAAAAATTATTTTAAAATGAACGGCTAGAGCTAGCGGGAGGCTTGAACAGAGAGGATGGGAGACATTTTGAATTTTATTTGAATTAAGGACAGCTTGGAAATTCTAATAACTGACAATAAATTCCAGTTGTGGAAATTAAATTGTGTTTATAACCAACGGTCTGAAAAACTCTGGCCTCTGCCTAATGTAGTATCAGATCTCAGGGTCAGAAGATGTGATAACATGGCTGCAAAAAAAAAAAAAAAGCAAAGGGGCTCGCTGCTTACATTGGCTTTGAGTTCAGGTCACTGAATAAAATCGTTACTTAAGGATTATAGATAATACATGTTAAATGCCTTCCATAGTACCTGGCACTCAGAAAATGAGTTTAATAATATGAGTTATTGTTAGTTTTATTACCATGTCTCTGGCACTGTTAGTTACTTTACTTACATATATTGCCTCTAATCCCCCCAATAAATCTACACGGCAGCTATTATTATATTTATTTTACAGATTAAGAGAAAGAGGAAACAAAAGTGAAGGAGGCAGTCTTTACCATGAGACGCTTAATCTAAGGGAAGCAGAGAAGTCCATTAACAGCGCTAATGGCTCAGAGACAGTACAAGGCGTCTTTGGAAGCCAACTCAGACTACACTTAGGCTTCCCCAAAGGATCTGGCCAAAATAATAAGAGTTAATTACCCAGGTAAAAAGCAGGGACAGAATTTCCAAATGCTGGACTCTAGAAGAGGCGCAGGAAGGGACGCAGCTAGATGGGAACAGAGCGGCAGGAGGGAGTGGTGTAAGGAAAGACCTGTAACTCCTTGCTTGTTTACCCAGAAGACAGTGTGGAAGAGAGAATTTAAGCGAGGAAGTGGTCACTGCCACGCAGGGACCTCTACACAGAACCTAGAAGTCTGGTGTTACAGCCTGAGAGTCCCTAGTGGCTGAATCAGGCCGATCTGTGAGCTCTCCTGACCTCCCCGTATCCTCATCTGTAAAGCTGCTTAATGTCCTCATCTTCATATGGAGTAAAGATAACACCTGCCTCATGGAGCTCTACTGAAATGCTAGATTACAAAGTGCTACAAAAGTCTGACACTACAAGCTCAAACACTGAAAATACCAGTCAGTTCTCCCCGATGTTTTTCACAGTGAACAATTACTTTGATTACCACTGATTAAATTTCCCCTCTGCATTTTAATATGTGATGGACAGCCAACAAATTTTAAAAAACTCATTCTTTGTACTCATCCTAAAACATTCAGCTGGACTCTTAACATTTGTATTTCTACTGTAAGTTCTAACAAAGGCAAACGGAGAAAAATATGGCAGGAAAGTCCAGATGGCTAAGGGCAAAAGCTAACGATGGATGCTTCCCTTGAAGGTCTCAGAGTGGCAACAGTAATTACAGGTTTGGAGCTTGTGGCAATCTTGGCAAATTCTCAAGTGCCAGGTTTCTCTTTCCTCTATAAATCTGCGTGCGGTGACTTGGTGACCTAATCCAAGTATCAGAAGAGATCCAACTCTGACAGATGCCCTCTTCCCTAAGTGGATGTTTGCATTTCTTTGAATAAGGGCCAGGGAAAAGGAGAGGGAGAGAGTTCAAGTTGTCAGGGTGGAATATAATGAGGGCATCTTGTGAGGCAGCAGAACCATACAGGGGGCAGAAGACAGCATCTCTTCCTAGAATCAGTTCCTCCCTATGGTCACTTAGAAGCGCGATGAGATCGACCAACAAACTTAGATCAGAAGGGAGAATGGTCAAGGGCAGGGCCAGCCACTGGTCAGCTTCCTGGGTGCAGTATGTGGGATGTCTGAGAACGATCTAACACTCAAGGCTGGCCCGACATCTCAGGCACCTTTCCTGGGTGCAGCTAGGAAAGTCACAATGCAGAGAATCAGGGGCTTCACAAACTTAGGACCTGTTTAATCAGGCTCTGATACAAAGAGAGTCAGCCTCGATAAAGGGCCTGAGAAGAATCAAGGGACGAGGTGCCAAGGAACAAAGATACAAGCTATGCAGTGGCGGTCACAGGAGTAGAGTGGTCAAAGAATAAAGACATGAGTGGGCCAGAACAGTGCCTAGGAACAATGGACCTACTCCTTCCAGAACCTGGGAAGAACTCCTTCAGAACTGAGGACTGAGCGTAAATGGATGGGGAATCAGAGTCCCTGCCCTTTTCATTGTAAAATGATCTTTAGATGAAGGAAGAATAATACCCAAGGTTCATTTTTATTATAACTTTTCTCTCATATGATTAGATGGTCTATAAGGACTTTTTAAAAAATAACAGTACATATCTAAAATTTGGCTACATTTACAATGGCAAGCCACTCCAGTACTATTGCCTAGAAAATCCCATGGATGGAGGAGCCTGGTAGGCTGCAGTCCGTGGGGTCACTAAGGGTCGGACACGACTGAGCGACTTCACTTTCACTTTTCACTTTCCACTTCCACACATTGGAGAAGGAAATGGCAACCCACTCCAGTGTTCTTGCCTGGAGAATCCCAGGGACGGGGGAGCCTGGTGGGCTTCCGTCTGTGGGGTCACACAGAGTGGGACACGACTGAAGTGACTTAGCAGCAGCAGCAGCAGCAACACACCTTTTAGAAGTTGATTAAGTTTAACTTCTTGCATTTGCTGTTCCAACCAGCAATGCTTTTATTCTTTAAGAAGTTTGGAAAGTAAAAGTAGTTCAGTGTTACAACAATTAGATTTGCTAACTTTTTCCAAAACTGGCAAATTTAGCATATGTAAATGTAGCATTTGATTACATATATGCTTGTAAAATGCTCTAATATATACTGTATATCTAGAGAATTTGAATGAACTGTTCGCTTTCCTGGATTTGGTGGGGGATAGAAGGAGATGGGAATTATAAAACTTGCACTTACCCAACTAATTGTGCCACATTTGTCATTATTATGTCAATGTCCCAAACAAATGTTGTAAGCATTGGAGCAGTAGGTGGTGCTAGTGGTAAGCCAATGCAGGAGATAAAAGAGACATGGGTTCGATCCCTGGGTCAGGACGATCCCCTGGAGGAGGGCATGGCAACCCACTCCAGTATTCTTGCCTGGAGAATCCCATGGACAGGGGAGCCTGGCGGGTTACGGTCCATAGGGTGGCAAAGAGTCAGACATGACTGAAGTGAGTTAGCATGCACATACAGCAGGTGAGAGAGACGTAAGAAAACTTAGAACTTTCTCTGACACATAGCTTTTGGGTTTGGTTGGAAGCAAGCCCCAATTCCAATCTGCTCTAAATGATGGGTCTCACGGTACTATGATTCGACAACACCTTCCCTGTCTGGCTTGATTTCTAGGACAGACTGGCACCAGTGGGTAGGCCCCATGGATGGTGCTTATTCTATGACCCAGACTCACAGGGAGGCAAAAGGTTAGGTGAGACGAAAGGAGGAGGGGATGGACAATTACATGTTTATATGATACTTTACCTGCTGAAATCACTTCACTGCATCCATGTAATAGGGGGAAAGGAAGCTATAAAATGAAAGAGATGGGGAAAAACTCTCAGAAGTATAATGGTCCTTGAAATGTGTGCTAGTCTTCATCCAGAGTTCAAAGAATATCTATTATAGAAACAATATTATGCTTTCATGAAAATGCATTTGTCATTGATTATAATAGAGTCCTATGATAAAAATCTGTGGGACATGCTCTACAGGACTTAGAAGAGTGACATGATAGATGAAGACTGAAAATTGTTCCGGGTTCACATAGAGGGCACTGTATAATCGTAATGATGATAGCTTGCGTTTGTAAAGGATTTTAGTTTTCGAAGTGCTTTCATACCCATCATCTCTTCTGATCCTTGCAACAACCCCATGAGCTAGGTAGGGCAAGAATTATTATCTCCATTTTAAAGAAAGAGGAACTTTATGTCTCTCTCAAATAGGTAATTTTGTATTTAAAACGATTGTATACATTTCACTCTTCTTGATATCTATGCTAGCCTGCTTAAACACTCATTTATAAGAATACATTTTAAAAATGAGAGTTACTGAAAACTAAGTAAAATTTATAAGGTGGAAATGTTCTAGGAGAAAGAGGCACAGTTAGAATGAAACTGTGTGAACATACATTCCAGTAGGTGGACCAGGGCAGCTGTTTTGCATAATAGGGTTTAGGTAGTTTCCTTCCTTGGGGGGTTATTACCATGTAACTTCTGGCTACCATCTCAAAGTTTCATGTTAAAAATGAACCCTTATCTCTCCACTGTCTAATCAATAACTACAGAACCCCAGTTTACGTCTTTACCCAAATCAGACAGCCTGGGTTTAGTTTGCTCACTTCTTTTTTATTGTCTGTCCGAAATCAATCACCCCACCTTTAATCCCTGCTGTGTCCACCTAAATTCAAGATCTTCCCTCATTCAGTCTCACACTCTACTTGAGTTGATCTGATTTACAACTTACCTTAGCCCCTGCAATAGGAGGTGATTCTTTTCCTCACATTCTTTGGATCCCTATATATATTTTCTCTCTCTCTCTCTCTTTAAGGTAAAGAGCACTTCACTTGCCTTTCAGAATTCTTTTTCTGTGAACACAGAAATGCTATCCAACCTCCAGCCACTCTGCTCCCTCTTTTCACGAGTCCTGGGGCCTCCTGCCCTTCCGATGCTCCCTGGTCTTCCCTTCCTCAAGCCCTCAGCGTCTCACCCCGTCGAGCAGAAACCAAAGGTCCCGTCCGTCTGGCACACAGCTCCTCTCTCTGCGATCACTTCTGTGACTCTGGTTCTCTCTGGAAGGCCCTCGTTGATGGATACCTACAGGATTTGTACGCTGTGAAATCCAAGCGGTATCTTAACTGTATAATGTCTTATACGAACCCACACTCATGAGTCCGTACCTTCGGTTATGCTGAACGCCTCTGACAGGAGGCAACACGCTTTAATATTTTTCTGACACCCGCAGGCCCTGAGCAGTGATGAAGACCTAGGGGTGGCGCATTTTTAATTAATAACTATATTCAAAAGCACAGAAACAAAAGTCTGAAAATAAATGCGTTCTCTCACGCTAACCATGCATTCTGTTAAGTGCCGAGAATATCCTGTCAAGTCAGGCCAGCTGCCACCTTCACTGAGCTCGCGGTCTCCGGCCACGGAGAAACCCAATAAACGCCCTCCATGGGACGCTGCCTGCTAACGTCAAGTAAAGTCACGAAGGAAAACAGGAGAGTGAATCAGTATTTATTACAAAGAAGTTCACAAATGGAGCAACACCTTTTGGCTTTATGAAGCTTAGATGGTTGACGCGTATTGCCATTTTCCATACGGCAGCACAGGGAACATAGATGGTTCTACATTTCATGAAGCATGAAGATCAGGGAAAAGCTTGGCATTTCAAGTTGGCAGCTAGAGGGGAGATGATCTATAATTCAGTAGCATATATTTTTATATTCATCAAACACTGTATGTTTAACATCATTTATTTTTTAAATAAAAATGAATAATTAAAATTACCCAAACAAGCACATAAAATAGCCTGAAGAACTTTAAAATTTTGGTTCTTCACTAACAGAACACATAAACTATGTTAATTTCAGTAAATTCTTTAAATTTTTACAGTAATGTTGAATTTAACTTGCAAATGTTTGATAATCTAAGGTATTGGAGAATAATCTGGTTAGCTGATTGATTTTCTTTATGCTTCAGTATGTATTATGTACACATTTTTATAGACTTAATTAACCATGTTAAACCAAAGGAAAAATTAAAGCCAACCTTAAGAAAAACTATTTCTAAAGAGATATGGTAGTCATATTGCAATTAAAAAAAAACTTTACTGCAGTAATTTTTTATCACAGAGTGGATATAACGTTGAGAAAGAACATATATTTCATTCCCATCCCAAATGTATTTTAACTGGCAGATGTTCACTTTTGACATTCTCATATACGATATGTCCAATCATTACAGAGACAAAAAAGAAAAGTGAAAACATCTCTAATGCAAAAAAATAAATTTTTGATGATATTAATTTGATCGTATAATTTATTTATAATTTCAGTGAAGTTCAGTTCAGTCGCTCAGTCGTGTCCGACTCTCCGCGACCCCATGAATCACAGCACGCCAGGCCTCCCTGTCCATCACCAACTCCTGGAGTTCACTCAAACTCATGTCCATCGAGGCGGTGATGCCATCCAGCCATCTCACTCTCTGTCGTCCCCTTCTCCTCCCGCCCCCAACCTTTCCCAGCATCAGAGTCTTTTCCAGTGAGTCAACTCTTCGCATGAGGTGGCCAAAGTATTGGAGTTTCAGCTTTAGCATTAGTCCTTCCTTAGAGGCATTCAAAAACCACATTAGACAGAAATTACATTTCCAATCATAAGTGCAACTTATGTAATCAACAGACCAAAAATGTTTCAAAAGATGCTTTTAGTTTTCTTCTTACATAAAAAGTCATTAATACTTAGAAGGGAAAAGAGCAAGAAAAAAGCTACCTAAGTAATGATCGGGAACCGAACTGATACAGAAAGAAAATAAAAGAAAAATACCACCACAGAAACTAGTGAAGCAAACTGTATCAAGAAGATAGCAGGCCACGTTAGATGCATCAAGACGATTATAGTGAGGGATGTGTGCTTAGTCACTCGGTCGTGTCTGACTCTGTGACCCCATGGACTGTAGCCTGCCAGGCTCTTCTCTCCATGGGGCTCTCCAGGCATGAATACTGGAGGGGGCTGCCCTGCCTCCTCCAGGGGGTCTTCCCGGCCCAGGGGTCAACCCAGGTCTCTCCCAGTGCAGGCAGATTCTTTACCATCTGAGCCACCAGGGAAGCCTTAAAATTAAGGATAAAAACAGGCCAATTAACTTATTAATTAGGTCACAGATAAACTTGACTTCCCTGGTGGCTTAAACTGTAAAGAGTCTGCCTGCAATGTAGGAGACCTGGGTTTGATCCCTGGGTTGGGAAGATCCCCTGGAGAAAGGAATGGCTACCCACTCCAGTATTCTTGCCTGGAGAATCCCATGGACAGAGGAGCCTGGCAGGGTACAGCTCATGCGGTCGCAAAGAGTCAGACAGGACTGAGCAACTAACACGCACAAACTTGGTATAGTTTGAGTACAATGAGGGTGTGGGAGCTGAGGTCCTGACAAGCCTCTTCTACTTGTACATGTACTGGCTGCTTGCTTGTTTTGACCTACACTCTAAATGAGTAAAAGGATCAAGCTATCCTCTTTTGCTTCCCCTGTGATCTAAGTTTATCTTCCATTATCTGGTCCTCATCCTCAGAGGCAGGAAGCCTCATGGTCTAGTGAACTCAGGTGGAAAGATTATCTTCGCTATAACATGAAAATAACTCTCCAGTGAAGGTCCAACACGGGGTGGTTGTTGATGTAGACCTATGGGCAACCAGGGACTAGAGATTACCAAGGAAGAAAATACATTGGTTTATGTAGCTCAGAAATGTCATGCTTCCTAAATACTTTTGTAGAGGAAGAAATTACACGTATCAATAACGGATTGGGTGTGAAGATTGAAGACGTCTGTGAAATGGACATTATTCATCCCACTTCACAAATAAATAGACTGAGGCTTTAGAGGAATTAAGTTACCTGCAGAGTATCAAATGGGGGCAAAGAAAGAACTCTAAGCAAAGTGCATGTTCTTTCTACTAATAAATTATCTAATCTTACAAGAAATATATTAAAATTTATTATGATAGAGAGATGGATAAAACACAATTCACTAAATATCCTGTGAAATCTGGTCATTCATGAAAAGTCTCAATATAAACCTTTGAACATTAATCAACCAGTATTAAAGTAAAATAAGCAAAATTTTCACTGAGATTGGAGGACAGTACAGTTCAGATGAAAATCTTTCAATGCAATGCACAGCTGGCACCTGTGAAATTTTTTAAACTGTCATTAAATTTATTGCAAATTGTTTTTATTACTAAAGCTGACATTAGTAATATATATATAAATACACTGTCAGAGTAATATGAATTCTAAGACGTATTCCTCTTTTATTGACAAGTACTTGCATGTCTGTACTAACAACTCTTGACCTCGCCGTATGGGAGTGAAAGTTGTACAATCAATCAAAGTGACATAAAGCACTGTTTTTAAACCAAAGAAAAACACTTTAATCTGGTCCTAATTTGGTCACCTCTCTCACCACTGTTATTATTGATAATAACTACAATTAAATCATCATTAACTAATCCATCAGAGGATTACAAAAATTGTTAAGTATCTTCCCAATGCCTCCCAGAGTGAGACTTCCCAGGGAGGCAATTAGAATTTTGTTGTTTTTTGAATGCGCTGTTCAAATGTAAATTTCCCGATTCCAGACTGAAGCCTGTTCTAAAGGAGAAAGCACTTTGGGACATATCCGCGGGGTCTGAGAAAGCAGGCGGCAGCGCAGCAGAACAGGCAGTGAGACAGCGGGCAGCTCCCGAGGGCAAAGCTGAACCTGAACCCAAGTTCACAGGCGACCAGGGGGTCAGTGTACAAGGGCCAGCAACAGACACCTAGAGCTCGAACGCCTGGTCTGTCATCTAGGGAGCACCCAAAACTTAGGAAAATTCTGAGAGTTTACCTCAAGCAGTAAACTACAATGCCACATTATCACATGCCATAGTACAGCAAACTCACAACAGGGTAAGGAGTTTGACTTTCTTCTGGAGAGCAGAGAAAAGAGCCAAGTGAGGTGTCTCAAGGACAGAAGTTGCCATCTCATCATGGGATGTCGGTGAGATCTTGTAGGAACCATATGATAGTCATCATTCTAGATTCTGCTCTGTATTCCAAAAAGCTATCGTTTATGAATCAAGCATTTCCCCCATTTCACAAGCCAATAACTCAGCCACAACCATAGTGAGATTTTTATGAAGGTCAATTCTCCAGACTCATCTTCTTTTTCTTAGAAGGATGCTGGCTTCTATGCAATTGAATTTTAAATGTACATATATCTTCTTAAATAGCTATGAAGATATGAAATATTATAATTCCATCAAACGGAATTTTCACAAAACTGTTATGTGAAAATCCACATTTAACTATCGTTGTTTAAGGATAATTAAGAGCAACATACAGTTCATCTTTCCAAGCAAGAAATTCTCAAAGTAACGTGTTCTAGAAAGAGACCACTCTATTAAACACTACTTCAAAAGCACCACGTGGGAAGCATCATACACCCAATAATCTTACTGCTTTGCTAAATTCTTTAAATAAGCCATGGGGAAATCTTCACTCACCATTCTCACATTTTATTATTTCTTCTTCAAGAGGGCGTACACTGACAACTTAGCAACACTGGTAATCATAATTTACAGTAGACCTTTGGACTATGTGGGGTTGGGGCACCACCACCCTACCTTCAGTTGAAAATCTAAATATAGTTTACACTCAGCCCTCAACATCTGTGGTTCTGTATCTGCAGATTCAATCAACAGTACATCTGTAGTTCTGTTATGTGTATTCAGTAAAAAAGATCCATCTTCAAGCGGACATGCACAATTCAAACCAATGCTTCTCAAGAGCCAACTGTATCTTGAAACTTTGGGGAGTGCTGGTCTAAGCATAAGCTCAGTCAACACTGGTTTCAAGGATTTGGAATTTTGACCGTGCTTGGAGAGTCAAAGTTTAAACTCACAAATGTTTCACACGAAAATAATCCTATTTCCTGGTTCATAGGTTGTGGTCTGTGTCTGAGGAAGGGATAGATAAAACACAAGAATATTTCAAAAAATGTTAGTATGGAAAAGGATCATCTCACACGTTCAAGAAAACTCAAACAAAACCTCTCCCTGGAGACCTAAGTTTCCACATCTACTGGAAAACAGATGGGTAAAAATTTCTTACTGCCTCAGACTGTGAAAAGTGGTATTAACTTCAAAGAATAAAGTTTTGTGGGAAAACAGTAATGTCTCCTCAAAACATTAAGGCTATTAAAGCAATCCCTGCAGCTTCCCTTAATAACCCATTACATCTATAACTAGGCATGCATTCATGCCAAGTCCCTTCAATCCTGTCCGACTCTTTCCAACCCTATGGACTATAACCCCGAGGCTCCTCTGCCCATGGAATTCTCCAGGCAAGAATACTGAAGTGGGTTGCCATGCACTCCTCCAAGGGATCTTCCCAATCCAGGGATTAAACACAGACTATAAAGAAAGCTGAGTGCCGAAGAATTGATGCTTTTTTACTGTGGTGTTGGAGAAAACTCTTGAGAGTCCCTTGGACTGCAAGGAGATCCAACCAGTCCATCCTAAAGGAGATCAGTCCTGGGTGTTCATTGGAAGGACTGATGCTGAAGCTGAAACTCCAATAATTTGGCCACCTGATGAGAAGAACTGACTCACTGGAAACGACCCTGATGCTGGGAAAGATTGAAGGTTGGAGAAGGGGACGACAGAGGCTGAGATGGTTGGATGGCATCACCGACTCAATGGACATGAGTTTGAGTAAAGTCCAGGAGTTGGTGATGGACAGGGAGGCCTGGTGTGCTGCAGTCCATGGGGTCACAGAGTCGGACATGACGGAGAGACTGAACTGAAATGATGTATTTAAAAGTGTCCCAAACTTGCCTGTTTGTGGAACTCACGGCACTTGATTCAGACTCCTAGAGCATTTGATAAACTGTACATTTATCTCATACCACTTAGGATACTTAAAATATGGAGTCTAGAATCCACTGATGTATTGTTTTTCACAAATGATCCAAGGTTTGGACAATATACCTGTGTTTAGTCTATGAGGACCAACTTCAATTTTATTAACTTGATTTACTTCTTAATCCTAAAATTCTATCTTTTACATTACTTTTACATATTTTTCCATTTGAAATTTATACTTTTTTTTTCATTTCAGTGGCTGTTTTTCAGCTTTGCTGTATATATTTTTTCATATCTGAGACCTAAGTTTGAAATCAACCCTGAATACTTATTGGAAGGACTGATGCAGAAGCTGAAGCTCCAATGCTTTGGCCACTTGATGAGAGGAACTGACTCTTTGGAAAAGACCCTGATGCTGGGAAAGATTGCAGGCAGGAAGAGAAGGGGGTGACAGAGGATGAGATGATTAAATCATATCACCAACTCAATGGACATGAATTGGAGGAAACTCCTGGAGCTAGTGAAGAACAGGGAAGCCTGGTGTGCTACAGTCCCTGGGGTTACAAAAAGTTGGACATGACTAAGCAACTGAAGAACAACACGGTTTGCTGTAGTATTCTAGGTCAGATAAATTGACTTGCCTGAGTCCTTTTACCCATTATACAACTCTATTCTTAGCCAAGGTCAGAGATATTGAATGGCAGAATACAGCTGGCCTCCAAAGTCAGAAATAAACATGAACTTTAATCAGAAAGATAAGACGATGTTCTCGATGAGTAAGAAATGAAGAAATTCATGAACATCAAAGTGAAGTGAATCTGCAGTGAGTTCTGCTACAACTTTGGCCCATTTTTTCACTAATCTGGCTACTCTGTTGTATCCAAGTTGGGGTAATTAAAATTCTTTAATTCCAGTCATTTGAGGCTCAAGCTTGACAACTTATCAAATATTCTGCTTAATTAACAGGAGAAGTGAAATGAAGTGAAAGTCACTCAGACGTGTCCGACTCTTTGCGACCCCATGGACTGTATCCATGGAATTCTCCAGGCCCGAAAACTGGGGTGGGTAGCCTTTTCCTTCTCCAGGGGATCTTCCCAACCCAGGGATTGAACCCAGGTCTCCTGCATTGCAGGCAGATTCTTTACCAGCTGAGCCACAAGGGAAGCCCAAGAATACTGGACTGGTTAGCCTATCCCCTCTCCAGGAGATCTTCCCAACCCAGGAATCAAACCGGGGTCTCCTGCATTGCAGGGGGATTCTTTACCAACTGAGCCACAAGGGAAGCCCAATTAACAAGAGAGGTCGTACTGTATACGTGCGAGCCTCCCGTGATCGGCTTTCTGCCTTTGTCCCTGTCACAGGTCTCACTTCGTGCTAGTAATTGCTTCCTATGTGCAGAGCTAAGCAGTGACCTTCTAGCTGGATGCATATTGCCTGCTTCCAAAGCATTATCTTACATTTGTTGACAATAAAACTCACACACAATTTTATTTTTTTCACAGATATTTCTGGCATACCTGGAAACCCTCAGTATTACCTGCCAATTACAGAGACCCTCTTGTCAGATCTTTGGTAAAAATGTAAAATGCAACTATTCCCAGTACTGAGCTTTAGTTCACAGTTTTTCCATGCAAAGAAGCACCTGTTTTATCCCTTGTTTCCTGCTTGTAAGTCAATTCTCTTTCCATGACAAAATAAGCCATCCTACAGTGACTTAAATCTTAAATGGTCAAGCTGCAAATACATTAGGCATGGTACATTTTCCCTGTAAACATATTTAGTTGTTTCCTCAAAGAATTCTAGAAGCTTTGCCTTTCTGAAACTGCTAACTTCCTCCTTCTATTCTGCTTAATTCCACCAGGTTGCAAGATGAGAACATGAAAATCACTAGTCTTTTTTGAAGATGGCTGTCACACTGCTTAATCAACCAAGATTTTGGTACATTAACTACAGAGTAGTGGATATGTTTTGGCCAAAAACTTCATATTTCACTCTTATGTATTTTCAGCCCTGTGTTGAATGACATTATCTTTATAAATTATTTATATCTACTTCAGCAAATTAACTGGAATGTACATTAGTATATGTTAGAATATTTATTAACAAACTGATTAAAAATGGTTAGAAATGGAAGTCTTTCTTAAAGCATGTGGCATATCGTTGCCTACCACCATTGCACTATTAATACCCCTGCCTGTGTTCAATTTTCCCAAGAAGGTGATCAAGTAATTCTCTCTATAGCTTCCTAT
This sequence comes from Moschus berezovskii, assembly GCF_049115385.1. Taxonomy (NCBI): domain Eukaryota; kingdom Metazoa; phylum Chordata; class Mammalia; order Artiodactyla; family Moschidae; genus Moschus; species Moschus berezovskii. The sequence goes on along the minus strand of NC_142475.1, from coordinate 3,870,440 downwards.
TACCAGCTTTAGTGTGTTCTGTAAAATAGCTTCAGGTCTTTGAATCTGTGAGGCTCAAACTTCCACTGAATTATGCATAAAATGCCTACTTAAATCCTTCATTCAAGAGATTTTTTTTTTTTTAAATATCACTGGGTGCTCTCTTCCAGACTGCAAGCAGTAAATTTATGGTAAGCTATAATTCTAAACTTTAAGAAGTTCACAATAGTAAAGAATCACTCTGGCTCAGAGTGGAAACTGGGACAGTTTGTATCCACTGTGGTATCTGGGTATCCTACACGGGTTGCAGTCAAGATTCCGGGTGACAAAAAATAGAAAATGACCCTGTATATCTTGAGCCAAAAAGAACCTTAATGGATAGATGACGGGTGGTTCATAGAGTTGATGGGCAGGAGAGCGCTTTAAGCTTGAAAATGTTCAGAAACCAAAGGAAACCTGGTGGCTAGAAAAACATCCAAGATGACTGCACAGAGACTATTTTTTCAGCTGCACCTGGCTCCTTTGCTCACACTACTGCCTTACACAGGCTGCTGCTGCTGCTGCCACTTGCAAAATAGATCTGATATTATTCTTGTTTATATATATATATATAATTTTTATTTATTTTTGATACTACTCTGGTTTGTATATATATATACTTTTTATTTTATTTATTAATTATTATTATGATGATTTGGCTATAAAAGACGCTTACTCCTTGGAAGGAAAGTTACGACCAACCTAGACAGCATATTAAAAAGCAGAGACATTACTTTGCCAACCAAGGTCCGTCTAGTCAAGGCTATGGTTTTTCCAGCGGTCACGTATGGATGTGAGAGTTGGACTGTGAACAAAACTGAGCACTGAGGAATTGATGCTTTTGAACTGCGGTGCTGGAGAAGACCCTTGAGAGTCCCTTGGACTGCAAGGAGATCCAACCAGTCCATTCTAGAGGAGATCAATCCTGAGTGTTCATTGGAAGGACTGATGCTAAAGCTGAAACTCCAATACTTTGGCCACCTCCTGTGAAGAACTGACTCACTGGAAAAGACTGTGATGCTGGGAGGGATTGGGGATGGGAGGAGACGGGGACGACAGAGAATGAGATGGCTGGATGGCATCACCGACTGGATGCATAAGAGTTTGCGTGAACTCCGCGTGCTGCGATTCATGGGGTCGCAAAGAGTCGGGCACGACTGAGCGACTGAACTGAACTGAACTCATGCTGGGTCTTCGATGCTGCCTGAGCTTTCTCCAGCTGCGGTGCGTGGGATTCCACTCGCGGTGACCTCTCTCGTAGAGCGAGGTCCGTAGGGTGCATGCGCTTCAGTAGTTGCGCACGTGGACTCAGGAGTGGTGACTCCCGGCCTCAGAGCGCGGGCCCAGCAGTTGCGGCCACCGGCTTAGTTGCTCTGCGGCATATGATTCCCGGATCACGGACGGGACCCGTGTCTCCTGCACTGGCAGGCGGATTCTTTACCACTGAACAACCAGGGCAGCCCTGTTCCTGATTCTCAATGACACATCCAGACTCAGCACACACCAGGAGGGTGCTTATGACCGAGTGAGAGTCGTCCAGGGTCCTCCCCGCCTCTGCTAGGGTTGTCGGAAGGCCAGTGCCTGGTCTGTCTTTCCCCCAGGCGATAGATAACAGCCAGGGATGTTCACAAAAAAATGGGCCCAGGGACTTTTGTTTGATGCTGTGAGTCTGTGAAGGAGTATGGAACTTCCTTCATTAGCAATTAAGAGGTACGTCTCCAGTGTTCTGCCTCTTTTATTGTATCTTGAAGTCTCTAGCTCTGTGTATACAGAAATTACTTCAGTTGCTGCCAAGCACTTTAAATAGTTTTTTTTTTGTTGTTGTTAATTATTTTGGTTTTTATGTTTTTAAAATTCACATAGAAGACTTACTTCTCTGGCCAGGCTATGCTATCGCTAATCAGAGCTGTTAAGTTTTTTTGTAAGTTGGTTGCCTGCAGGGTCATTCTTATCTTCCTGAATTCTATCTTACTGATTCTCACTGTGTTTCCTGAATTCATCAAAATTAAAATTAACCAACTTTACCTGTTTTTCGAAAACATTGCCCATGAAGGCAGACATCTTCAAAGAGTTTACCTTTATGAACAGTTTTCCAAATTGCTGACTGATCTAAAGCTTTTCTCATCTCTAATGATATTTTTATATCCAAAATGTGTTTAATGGGATGGTTTCCCATTCATCTTGATTCAGGGTGCTTTTCATGCTGGTTCTACCCGAATAAACATTTTTCTGTAAGTTTTGCTTTTCCTCTTTTAGGCTGGCAGAGGATGGTAAAGCAGCCAACACAAAACGGCTGTGCGTGGCTAAAGGCAGTGGTACTTTTCTAGCTTCCTGGGCATTTCATATTCCTGAAGCGGAAATCGGGGCTCTGCACCAGGTGCTTCTTCTTGAGTTTCCTCTGCCCTCTTGGAGAGGGTGAAGGACATCCTCTGCGAGAGACATGTTTTCATGGGGAGGCCATCATCCCAGAAAGCCTAATCATAATTATTATTTTTTAAATTTTATCAATCAGTGTTTCAGAAGGTAGCCTCCTAAGGACTTTGAATTTTAGTGTCTAGTAAGTTCACTTAAATAAGATGTCAAAAGTTCCCTCTGTAAATACATGAATGACTGTGTGTGTGTGCTCAGTTGTATTAGACTCTTTGTGACCCCATGGACTGTAGCCCACCAGGCTCCTTGGTATTTTCCAGGCCGGAATACTGGAGTGGGTTGCATTTTCTTCTCCAGATATGAATGATTACTATAAATTTATTTTCTATTTTTCTTGTATTTAAGCTGCAGAGATCCTACATTGCTATCTTTTCTCTACAGTTTCTGTGACAATTACAAAAAATGTAATATAGAAACATAAGAAGGAAATAAGAAGTTATGAAGAATTTTGTCTGGAATTTTGTTTTCTTGGTTTGTTTGTTCATTTGTTAGAAAGAAAGAGTTAGGGGTACTGAATGCTGCTGCTGCTAAGTCCCTTCAGTCGTGTTAGTGTCCTACTCTGAGCAACCCCATAGACGGCAACCCACCAGGCTCCCCTGTCCCTGGGATTCTCCAGGCAAGAACAGTTGAGTGGGTTGCCATTTCCTTTTCCAATCATGAAAGTGAAAAGTGAAAGTGAAGTTGCTCAGTCGTGTCTGACTCCTAGTGACCCCATGGACTGCAGCCCACCAGGCTTCTCCATCCATGAGATTTTTCCAGGGAAGAGTACTGGAGTGAGGTGCTATTGCCTTCGCCGAAATGCCCTGCTGCTGCTGCTGCTGCTAAGTCACTTCAGTCGTGTCCGACTCTGTGCGACCCCGTAGACGGCAGCCAACCAGGCTCCCCCGTCCCTGGGATTCTCTAGGCAAGAATACTGGAGTGGGTTGCCACCAAAACGCCCTGCTGCTGCTGCTGCTAAGTCACTTCAGTCGTGTCCGACTCTGTGCGACCCCATAGATGGCAGCCCACCAGGCTCCCCCATCCCTGGGATTCTCCAGGCAAGAACACTGGACTGGGTTGCCATTTCCTTCTCCAATGTATCCTACATGTCACTAAATATTTCCACTCAAAATCTCTAAACACGTTGCTCCTAGGATATTGTCTGCAGATGAGTTTCGTGGTGAAGAAGAAAGTGGCGTCAATGCCTGTGGTCACAAATTTGTTTAACTAGGTGATATTAAATACATTAATGTGGTTAGTCCAGCTCCTGGCACATAGGAAAGTGAATAAAAAGGAACTTCAAAGATTTAACAGAGGAAGAGAAGACAGTAGAAACAGAGACTCTGGGAGACTTTTAGGAAACTAAACATAACGTAAAATCGGTGGGCTTCTGCGAGGAGGCATACAAGAGATGGACTATGAAGAAGAGGACTATCACAACAATCCTCCTTCTCAACATCACTGACCAGGGTGTGTTTGCCTAATTTACACTTTCAGTACTAGCATTCTGTGAGGATATGTTACCTAGAAATAACAATAATCATCTCATTAGTGAACGGCTCATTTCCTCTGTTTTCTCTGAAACAAGGCATTTCAGTAACTGCTAATAATCTAAGACTTTGTTTGATAACCTCTGATAAATCTGATAACCTACTGGCCACAGAGCTAGCCTTACCTCCTAATTCCCACAAAGTGAATAAAAGCCTGGCATCTGGCTGCCATGCTTCTGCAAGTTTGCTCCTTCACAGTGTCAAAATATTTCTGATCACTTGCCCACCTGCGGTTTGTGGGATTATTCAAGTTCTAATTCACAGAGCTAACCACCCATATCTAGCCGTATTCAAGATCCTACATTGATAATCACCTGCCGCACCCCTACTCTTTCGAAGCTCAGAACTTTCATTGGTTTCCTTTGTTTCCACTTCTTTGTCCCTTATCACTGTAAAGCACCAATTTTACTGAACAAATCATGTTTTCCCATTTACACAATTCATGGGTGATATACACTAAAACGCCAAACACCACTTTATGCATGTAAGGGTGTGTATGGGTGGAGGTGAGGTGTGTGTATAACTTTCCATATTATTATTGTTCTAACTACTCTGAAAATACCTTTCATTTATATGAAAATAATATTCTTATTCTTGACAATCTACTTGGGCAGTAGATTCAGAATGTTATGTAACTCATCTTGGTCTTATTTACCCAATTTTTTACATATAACCAAGTTATGCTGCCCTAGTGGCTCCGTTGGAAACAATCAGCCTGTAATGCAGGGGACCCAGGTTCAATTCCTGGGTTGGGAGGATCCTCTGGAGAAGGGAATGACTACCCATTCCAGTATTCTTGCCTGGAATTCCATGGACAGAGGAGCCTGGTAGGCAATGGTCCATGGGATCACAAAGAGTCAGACATAACCAAGTAAAAACAGATTAAGTAGTATTTCAGCTATACATAGTGAAATTGAATACTCATTGTCTTTTAAACTTAATTCTTCAATACCCATTGGGAGAAATGAGTTATTCCTCCTGGCAAAATAATATAAACACATATACTTAAAAATAAAATGATGACAAAGACCAGTATTACTCGAAACTTGCAGGGCTTTGTAAAGCATCGCTGTTGGAACGGTGTCCCATTGCTGTTACTGAAATGTGAAATTGATGGAATTAGAATGAAGAAAGGCCAAACAAGGCTCCCTGCTGAAATCGTAGCTTGTGTTGAATGTTCAGTATCTGAATGTCTCTAATCCTTCTGTTTTGAACTGTGCCACCTAAATGATGTTCTATTTTAATCTATTACATTAATTGATTGAATGCCTAAATAGCTTTCTCAGGGAAGAAAAGGATTCATTAGAATTTTTTAATGGTTTGCTATAGGCTAATGTATTTTAATAGGAGAGCACTTTCCTATCACTACTTAAGCTAAAGCATTATGTGAGAGATTAATATTTTCTACTCACTAGTATAATTTCTTTGTTCTTTTACAATATGAAACCCAGCTAGATGATTTGCAGTGTTAGGAGGTCCAAAATAAATACAGTCTGACTTAAGGAAATCTAAAATAACATGCTTGAGTGAAGATAAACCTAGCGATTAAAAGAGAATGAAGTTCTCCTCGAAACGTTTCCACAACCTACTCTCCCCCGACCCTTCCCAGTTCCTGTCATCTATCATTAACTCTTGATCAGAAGACCTGTAGGAAATGACTGAATAGGACAGAAAGGTGTCTTCACATTTAGGGAAGAGAAACAACATGCAAAATCCAGAACGCCAATCAGAAGTCTTTGCTGACAGAAAACTGGCACACAGTCCCCGAGACAGGCTGCTTTCAATCTCTTTTCCTTTGACCTGCACCGATTACTTATTTTCCCAGAAAAAAAAAAAAAAAAAAGTTGTGCCCATCGCAATTGTTCAGATTAATTCCGGTTCTCCAGTCTAGACTCTACTGGATTCCAAGAGGACAGTGTGGGAGCTACCCACTAACCCATGTGCTTTGCTCTCCACTTCACAGCCCTAAGAGCCCTCCTTCCCGGCCGTGGAGCCACTGACTCTTTCTGGACCACTGGCTATGCACATAAGTGGCTCACTGGTCAGGAGTGACGCAAGCAGGGCAGTGACGTAAGTGGCGTGCGTCACTCCTGACGCAGGCAGGGCAGTGACGTAAGTGGCGTTCGTCACTCCTGACGCAAGCATGTCGGAGCATGAGCTTCATCCCTCAGTCCTCTCCTTTCCACGGTGACTGAGAGACCACCTTCCCCACAAGGTACAAGTGAAAGATGGTGGAACCTCTGTCAGCTTGGCCCGTGAGTGATCATGTGAGGCAGAGCTTTCTTCAAACTGACTTAGAGGAACTGTCTAAGAAACAAACGTTTGCTGTGTTAAGCAAGGGAGATTTCAGCGTTAAGTTGCTGCCGCAGCATTCTCTATGAGTAAACACGCTTTCCATTTAGAGATGAAGTATTAGTGGGCACCTGGGTTGTTCTGAAACTTCCCTGGTGGCTAAGGCGGTGAAGAGTCTGCCCTCAATTCAGGAGACCCAAGTTCGATCCCTGGGTTGGGAAGATCCCCTGGAGAAGGGAATGGCAGCTCACTCCGGGATTCTTGCCTGGAGAATCCCATGGCTACAGTCCATGGAGTGGCGAAGTGTTGGACACAACTGAGCGACTTCACTTTCACTTTTCTTTTTCTTAAAACAGGTGGAGAGGCTCAAATTTCAAATATCTGCGATTCAAAAAGATTTTTCATTCTTGGTTAAGGTTCTTTCAGAGGAAAATAATTGAAACCTGGTTGACACTACTACAGATAAATGAATATACACTGATTGTCAAACCAGGGGACTCACAAAACTCCTGGGAATGTGAGGGTTGCAGATGGGACGCTTCAGGAACCAGAATCACACACTGCAGTGCTGACAGGACGCCCTCCGGTTCTCGCCGCCGCGCCTCTATAGCGGCTCCCTTCATTTACCCTCCGCGGCCAAACTGTTCCCACAGGCCAAGAACAGCTCTTGATGGCTCTCAAACCTCTGCCGCCAGCGAGAAAGAGACAGATGGACTGGGCCTTTTTGCAGTAAGTTAAAAATGCCAACGAAAAATATGACTGTCATAGCTGGAATCAAATGTGGTCCAGGTGGATCAAGCAACTGTGTCCAGCAAGGGAGGTAGCCTGTAGACACCATTAAACTTCAGTACAAAACATCTAGGTAGATCAGAAAAACAAACCCCAAATCTGTTTTCAAAAAGAGCGAGTTTCTGGGCAAATAAAATACTCACGAACAAGTTCAATATCTTTTATGACACAGATAAAATCTAATAAAAATCTCTTAGAACTAAAGGTTTTGTTTTATAAACATTTGATCCCATTTGATGGCAAGACTTGACTTGATCCTAACTAATTTGGCAGGCTAGGCATGAACTTGATGCCAGGCTACTGCAGTTTTTTTTTTTTTTTAATAAATGTTTTATTTTCTAAGTGTACTATTCTGCATTTTTTCTTTTTTTAATACCATTTTGATTTTTTCAGTGTAATACATGCACATGGCAAACATTCAACTTCAGAGTTTATTTGGGCACAATAAATATATTTTAATATAGAAATATTTGAATGTAGAAATAATTGTAGTGTTTTGATTATGGATTGCTGCCCAAATTCTTCTGGGGGTGTTATATAAAGCAGAGTATAAGCATTTTATTACTTTGCAGTGTATGAGTTCCATATCATGCTCCTAAAAGTTTCAGAGAAGAAAGGTATCAGGAATTATTATAGTACAAATATAAATATACACAAAATAATGTTATTGTAATTTTAGAATACTCATGTAATAGAAATAGAGATCTATCTTCCTATATCTATAATTCTCTTTCTGAGAGAGTGAGAGAGCACATATCCTAATAGATACATGGATATTTGTGTTTCTTGCACATTTAACTTTCCATTTTCACATACACATTCTTAACAGGAGAGTTAAATATATCAAGAAATATCACTTCAAGACAACTTCTGCATATAGTATTAGTTTATAACTTGATGAAGTAAGGAGTGGTGATAGAATCACACAGATTCAGAGATGAGAGTGATTTTAGAAATCATTTAGGATACTCCCTCATTGTCATATGATAGGAGAAAACTGAGGAGAGAGAAAAAGTGACTTTCTCAGCACAAAGAGTTGGTGATGGTGTGGTTATATAGTTTTTTTTTTCAAATTTTCAACTTTAAACAATGAGACACAGCTTTCTTAGCATTTTAGCCCACTGTGTGATTTGAGTCCTTTCAGATTTACTTATTTGCTCAGATATCTTAACTAAAAGTGGTCTTGGATGAAAGATGCTATAAAAGTATTATTTCTTATCAGAAGAAGAGCACATTATGTCCTGTAACAAAATTTGTGAAATGCAAAATATTCTGAAAAATATTTGAGTACTTCTATGCTGATTCTATCCTTTGGACTTGTTAAGGCATATGAAAAAAAATGTACTTTTTCCCTAATAGATGCAAACTATATTGAAAGTTATGAAAAATTATGAAACATACAGTGGTATATTATATGAGGTACATTTCTCTTAAATCACTATATAGCTGGCTTTATTTTCAAAAGAGTTTCTAAAAAGTGTTTTCCTCTAAACTCCATGGTGTAGCTTGCCTCACTTTCTGTTGTAAATAACCTGAAAGATTGCTGTGTTTTGTCACAGTCTATTTCCTGCTACTCCCCAGATCCCTCACCCTGTCCACCATTCTTGTTAAAGTTTGCCTTAAGAGTAATAATATCTAGCTGATGTTATGGTGTTCATGGATGCAGTGAATCGCAATCATCGTTTGTCAACTACCCTCCAAGTCACCCATCTCTGTACCGCGCGTTAGTGACAGTGCGAGCATTTTCCTCGCCAGCACTCCATCATTCCACCCTCGCTGACTCAGATCGTCACTGGTTGCTGGGTTTGTTCAGTGGGTTTGCATTATCTTTCCAAGTGAACCTAAAACCTGTGCTGCTTTAAGGGAGACATTATAGATTTCCCAGTCTTTATTCTATAGGTTTGACAATTATCTCCAGGAAAGTCAAATTATGTGCCTTCTTGGATCACACAGCTTTCTAATGGTTTTAGTACTCATTGGCTATTCTGATACATGTAAATTCCACATTTTACATACATCCAATTCATAAACTCTAACTTTCGAACAACACAAGAGAAGACTCTACACATGGACATCACCAGATGGTCAACATCGAAATCAAAGTGATTATATTCTTTGCAGCCAAAGATGGAGAAGCTGTATGCACTCAGCAAAAACAAGACCAGGAGCTGATTGTGGCTCAGATCATGAACTCCTTATTGCCAAATTCAGACTTAAATTGAAGAAAGTAGGGAAAACCACTAGACCATTCAGGTATGACCTAAATCAAATCCTTTATGATTATACAGTGGAAGTGAGGAATAGATTTAAGGGACTAGATCTGACAGAGTGCCTGATGAACTCTGGACGGAGGTTCGTGACATTGTACAGGAGACAGGGACCAAGATCATCCCCATGGAAAAGAAATGCAAAAAAGCAAAATGGCTGTCTGAGGAGGCCTTACAAATAGCTGTGAAAAGAAGAGAAGCAAAAAGCAAAGGAGAAAAGGAAAGATATAAGCATCTGAATGCAGAGTTCCAAAGAATAGCAAGGAGAGATAAGAAAGACTTCCTCAGTGATCAATGCAAAGAAATAGAGGAAAACAACAGAATAGGAAAAACAAGAGATCTCTTCAAGAAAATTAGAGATTCCAAGGTAACATTTCATGCAAAGATGGGCTCGATAAAGGACAGAAATGGTATGGACCTAACAGAAGCAGAAGATATTAAGAAGAGGTGGCAAGAATATACAGAAGAACTGTAAAAAAAGATCTTCACGACCAGGATAGTCACGATAATGTGATCACTGACCTAGAGCCAGACATCTTGGAATGTGAAGTCAAGTGGGCCTTAGAAAGCATCACTACGAACAAAGCTAGTGGAGGTGATGGAATTCCAGTTGAGCTATTTCAAATCTTGAAAGATGATGCTGTGAAAGTGCTGCACTCAGTATGCCAGCAAATTTGGAAAACTCAGCAGTGGCCACAGGACTGGAAAAGGTCAGTCTTCATCCCAATCCCAAAGAAAAGCAATGCCAAAGAATGCTCAAACTACCGCACAATTGCACTCATCTCACACGCTAGTAAAGTCATGCTCAAAAATTCTCCAAGCCAGGCTTCAGCAATATGTGAACCATGAACTCCCAGATGTTCAAGCAGGTTTTAGAAAAGGCAGAGGCACCAGAGATCAAATTGCCAACATCCGCTGGATCATGGAGAAAGCAAGAGAGTTCCAGAAAAACATCTATTTCCGCTTCATTGATTATGCCAAAGCCTTTGACTGTGTGGATCACAATAAACTGTGGAACATTCTGAAAGAGATAGGAATACCAGACCACCTGACCTGCCTCTTGAGAAACCTGTATGCAGGTCAGGAAGCAACAGTTAGAACTGGACATGGAACAACAGACTGGTTCCAAATAGGAAAAGGAGTACGTCAAGGCTGTATATTGTTACCCTGCTTATTTAACTTATATGCAGAGTACATCATGAGGAATGCTGGGCTGGAAGAAGCACAAGCTGGAATCAAGATTGCTGGGAGAAATATCAATAACCTCAGATATGCAGATGGCACCACCTTTATGGCAGAAAGTGAAGAGGAACTCAAAAGCCTCTTGATGAAAGAGGAGAGTGAAAAGGTTGGCTTGAAGCTCAACATTCAGAAAACAAAGATCATGGCATCTGGTCCCATCACTTCATGTGAAATAGATGGAAAAATAGTGGAAACAGTGTCAGACTTTATTTTTTTTGGCTCCAAAATCACTGCGGATGCTGATTGCAGCCATGAAATTAAAAGACGCTTACTCCTTGGAAGGAAAGTTATGCCCAACCTAGACAGCATATTAAAAAGCAGAGACATTACTTTGCCAACCAAGGTCCATCTAGTCAAGGCTACGGTTTTTCCCGTGGTCATGTATGGATGTGAGAGTTGGATTGTGAAGAAAGCTGATTGCCAAAGAATTGATGCTTTTGAACTCTGGTGCTAGAGAAGACTCTTGAGAGTCCCTTGGACTGCAAGGAGATCCAACCAGTCCATTCTAAAGGAGATCAATCCTGGGTGTTCACTGGAAGGACTGATGCTAAAGCTGAAACTCCAATACTTTGGCCACCTCATGGGGAGAGTTGACTCACCAGAAAAGACTCTGATGCTGGAAGGGATTGGGGGCAGGAGAAGAAGGGGATGACAGAGAATGAGATGGCTGGATGGCATCACCGACTCGATGGACATGAGTTTGAGTGAACTCCAGGAGTTGGTGATGGACAGGGAGGCCTGGCGTGCTGTGATTTATGGGGTCGCAAAGAGTCAGAAACGACTGAGCGACTGAACTGAACTGAATACAATCTGAAAAAGAAAAACATGTAGTGTCTAGCTGAGAATAACATTGGATGAATATATGAGAGAAATATTTGTGTCTTAAATATGCAATGGTGGAATTATATTATATAAAATTATATAAAGTATAAAATACATCAGACATGTATATCTCACAACTCCCAAACAGCTATGCATTTTAATATTAGTTGTGTCCAACTCTTTGAGACCCCATGGACTATATAGTCCATGGAATTCTCCAGGCCAGAATACTGGAGTGGGTAGCCTTTACTTTCTCCAGGGGATCTTCCCAGCCCAGGATTGAACCCAGGTCTCCTGCACTGCAGGCAGATTCTTTACCAGCTGAGCCACAAGGGAAGCCCGGCTAGTAGACAGGCTACCATTAAAAGGAAGACTTGCTAATAAAGGGTAGAAATCCTTCATTTATTCACTTACTCATTCGTTCCTCTGTTTATCAGCAAACAGTTCTAAAAGCACCAAGGTTGTGTGCCAGTTGTCGTCGCTGGTTTATCACCTATGAAAGTTTAATAACGCCTCTCACTGCCACAAGAGGTTTGTGCACTGGAATGCATGGGACGGACATATAAAGAAAATTAAAATAATTCAAAACCAATTATTTGGAACTGCAAATAAGATTTTCTCTAAATTTCTGTATCTCATATATGGTAAACTTTGCTAAACCATATGGTAATTTCTCTTAAAATGCATTCAATTAATTTTCTGATGTAACACTTTAACAATATTTAAAAAACTTAACCTGAACAACTAGAAAAAATTATGAACTGAAGAACAAGTGTAGAACATATATTACTAATAAGTGTTGTTTGCAAAATTTAAAAAATGCAAAGCACTGTTTTATAAGCTAGCATTTATGAAACCTAATATTTATCATAAGATACAGAACTTTTTACTAACAAATATCATTTATTTTTCTTATTTCAGGATCATTTACCCTTTTAGTAACTTAATCATAACAATAGATGGCATTTTATTCAATACCAAATTACAGTCACAGTTTTAATGTCATTAAACTCCTAATAGTATTAGTTTGGGGAAGAATAAGCCAACTTTATGTATTAATACATTCTTATTTTCTTCCAACTTGTAAAAATAAGTTTCAATAAAGGGTTTTTTCTATAGGTCGTATGCTACTTCATTAAATATTAAAATATTTTATTTCAGTTTCCATTACAGAGTTATTGTCACAGCTGTTAGATATCTGTATTGATTATGGACATCATTTTTTGGTCATGGTATAATCCACAATACTCGATTATTTAATATAAGTCACAACGAGTGAAACTTATGACCCTAGTAATAAAAGAACTTTTTATATATAAATGGTAACATCTGCCACTTTCTGGAAGGGATGGCAGGTAGTGTGCAGAGGTCCCAGGTCTGACTACCTGGGGCGTGGGGCAGGGACACGCCTGTCACTCGATCTCTCCCTCTCAAACTCTCACTCTTACTTCTCCCTCCCTGCCCTCCTCTTCGACTCCCCTCATTTGAAAGGCTTTAGGTAGCTCAATGGTAAAGAATTCGCCCGCGCCAGCGTAGGAGATGCAGGTTCAACCCCTGGGTTGGGAAGATTCCCTGAAGAAGGAAATGGCAACCCACTCCAGTATCCATGCCTGGGAAATCCCCTAGACAGAGGAGCCTGGCAGGCTGCAGTCCATGGGGTCACAAAGGAGTCAGAAAGGACTTATTTACTAAAGAAGAAGGACAACTGCTGCTCTAGTTCTGGCACCCAACCCCCACCCTCCTCTTTGGTCTCATGTTTGTGTTGTACATCTGGCCGTGGAGGTCACCTGAGTTTGAGAGCTGAGAGTGACTGCATAACAAGACTAAATAAAACCTGTAAGTATAAAGGATGGAAGGGCTTCCCAGGTGACTCAGGGGTACAGAATTCACCTGCCAATGCAGGAGGCGCATATTCGATCCCTGGGTTGGGAAGACTTCCTGGAGAAGGAAATGGCAATCCAGTCCAGTATTCCTGCTTGGGAAATTCCATGGACAGAGGAGCCTGGCGAGCTACGGTTCATGGGGTCGCAAAGAGTCAGACACGACTGAGCGACTAAGCACGCATGCATGCAAGATAGAAGAACAGTTAGACAAGACTCTCTTCTTGACTTTAAGGAGCCAAGAATCCATTAGTTAAAAACAAACAATTAGTAGTATGGAATATACAGCAGAGGTCCTCATCTTTATTCTACCCGATGGAAGACTCACATTTCCACCAGCATTGGCGATTTGTGTGTGTGACTATAGCCACAGCAGGGTGAGTTCTCTTCCTCTAAATCAAAACCAATAACTGAACTCTCAGTATGTTGGGAGGTGAAGAAGCCGAAGCGAGAAGTTAGAAAAAGCACCCCAAGTGATTCTTGGTGCCTCCCCTTAGTCACCTGTCTCTGGACTGCCCACCCCCTCCTCAGCCTCCTCCTGGGAATCGCAGGTGCAGACAGGGTTAAATGGAACCACACTGCAAGGAGCTGGGTTATGAGGACAAGGATACCGAGAGACCTCCCTCTCTCAAGGGTGGTTTTGCCCTGTGCCGACCTAGTGGGGCTGAAAATGGAATCTCCCGGAAGTCTCCTTCCTGGGCGCTCTCGGGTTAGGTTGGTAATACAGGAATACTCATGACGTATGGAAGGCGGGGTAAAGCGTCACTCCTTCTTTTCAGGAGGTCTGCTCAGGGCCTCGGGAGTCACTGCGTTTCACTCACTTGGGGGCTGAGCTGATGGCTCCTTATGAGCACAGAAAAGCCGCCAAACGGGCAGTTCATCCAAAATCACCCTTCCCTGTATCCTCTCCTGCCCCTGGGTGTCCTGAGTGAGGCGCACCTTCGGGTCCCTGGCGAAGCCACCGGATTCTTCAGCAGATGACCAATTGACACATTGAGCTTAAATGTAGCGACAGGCGGACGTGGCTTCCGGACTGTCCTAATAGCTTGGAGTTTGTCCTTGTGGGTTCCAGCTTGCCCTTGCTCTATCTGTTACACCCCGCTGCCCAGCTGACTCACGATGACGCCATGCCCCAAACCACACGCCCATCTGCGGTAGCCGCTTTCCACAGGCCTTCCACAGAACTTCTTCACCAGGCATTAGTGTTTTAATCTGACCCCTCAACCACCCTTTTCAGATCTTTATTTCCCCAGAGCTTTTTACACTAATTCCAATAAAAATGAAACTCTTATTTACTCATGGTGAGCATGCATTCCTACTCAAACGCTAGCAGAATTTCTTACATATATATATATATATATAATTTCATATGTATGAAAACTTTAGCAGCATCTTAATGCCTGCGAGACTGGCTAAAGTGCTATTATCCAAAGAGGAAGAAGTTCCTCTGGAGAGAATAATTACAGACACATGACTTGTTGAGAGGTCTGAAACGATTAGGATCCCTGTAAGAACAGATACCCAGCTCTTGCAGTTCCGCCCTGTACTTAAAAGCTTGGTGCCTTCCTCTCTGGAGTAAGTGCTATGGTAATACTTTGCTACCAGGGATCTGTATCCTGACGGAAGTTTAACTGTCTCCCGATTGGATTCAAGAACTATTGAACAGATGAATGAGGGAATGATGCAGTGAAGGAATGAATGCTGAAAGCACTTTCCACCCACTGAAATTTCCATGTAATAATGTTCATTGATTCTCTACTGCATTATAATTGCACAGTGATTGTTCAATTTTAAATACAGTAACCTGGATGATAAGAATTAGTATTGGAATTTTTACAGATGATGAAACAGACTAAGTATCTTGCTCAGAATCACACAGCCGATATGTGAGACTAAACCTGGGTTTGTCTCAACCCAAAGCAAGGACTTTCTGCTATGTCACGCTGTCTATCAAAAGGACTTTCTCACTTACAAAGCCTTGGGTAGACAATTTTATCTTGACTTTCTCACCCGCCCGTCTCCCTGGAGAGTGTTCTCTTTCCAGGGTCAGTTCTTATTTTTCTTTGTTTATGTGGTCAGCTATTCTCACACAGTTTTCTGCAGATTTAAAATGCCATCTGTCTCCAGACTTTGATTCCTGCTTCTCCCAAATTTTGCCTTGTGAGTATGACTCAGCCTGACCTGCTTCTGTTTTCCATTTTAAACTTGGCTAAGAATTACATCAACGGATAAAAAAAAAAAATTAGTCATTCGCTTTTTGGGTGAGTTGTGGCTCTGGATTTCTTCTTTGATGTACCGGATGTGTGACTAGAATTACTGCAGCTCTGAAGCAGCCACACTGTCCTCCGTGGCAGAAAGCTCAGCTCCACTGTCCCAGTTTCCTACCCATCCAGTCTCTTCCAGTGCCTCCTGAGTGGGTATCTTGGGTTACTGCCCAACTTCCCGGTTCTCTGTGGCTCTGACCCATGTGCCCACAGCCACAGGCTTGAATATCCTCTGGAACACCAAGCTTGTGTCAGTCTGATGGAATATTTTCACACAAAATGAGGAGTGGGGCTTATGTGTAAAACCCTGTCACTCAGATTAAAGGCGCAGATCATTATTTCGCATGTATTCTCAAGTCATAGTGAAACAATTTTCTCTTAACTTAGTAGCATAATAAGAATATGAGATTTTCCAAGAATAGTGTTTACATTAGGATTCAAGTAATTTTCTTCTTATGAAAGGAAAAGAAATGCTAATCCACTTCAAGAAACACTGCTTCTCAAAATGGCAAAACACTAGCATTTTGTATTTTTCAGTTTTTTTTTTTAATTTCTTGAATTTGAAAAGTTGTTAACGTTAGGTAATATTTTGGCCCTGATTCACTGTTAGAAATAGCAGTCTGGAAACCTGACTCCCTGAAGAACACAATGAGAATTATCCAATTTTATTGTCCTCTACAGGTTCACAGAATTGTTGGTGTGAAAAAACCACGGCAATGAATCTAATTCATCCTCGCACTCAACGCCTACCAGCATATCACATACCTCCCTAGAGAGACTGAAATGTATTCTATTTTTAAAGATTTCCAAAAATCCCATAACCTCACTCAATAAATCCTTTCAGTGTGCAATTACTTTCCACACCAGGAAACATTTCTTTATATCTAACTAAAATCACTGTTTCTATAGTATCTTCGTGTCCTCTGCTTCCTCTTGTCCTGTTTGTAGTCAAGATTAAGAGTGGATGCTTTCTTTAATATATATATATATATATACACACACACACGCATATATAAATCACTTTGCTGTACACCTAAAATTGACACAATATTGTCAATCAACTATACTTAAATAAAAATAATGGGTACTTTCTGTTTTGCCTTATTTATTGGCCTTTAAGCTCCACTGGAATGAATAACTCATTTAAACTTTCTCAAATATTTCAGTGTCTCTTTCACTAGAAAGTTCCTGAATATTTCAATATCTTTTTCAAGTAGGTAGTTTTTATGTTAATACAATGTCTGACAATAGTCACAACAAATACTGGATTAATACAAATGTTCACATTGGTCATTGAACTCAAATGCTTACCTAGGATGGTCTAAGAAAATATTTCTTAATAGTTGACAAGAGTATGGGTTTCCAAATTCTACATTAACTGCAACAAGTAAACTCTAATATGATCAAAGAATATTCAAACAACACTCCTGTGCTCCACAGCAAGAGATGAACACACACTATTTTTAATTGTATTTCATTTTCATTAATATAAGTTTAATGAGCCAAATATAACTAACAACTACTGGATTGCACAGGGCATGTCTAGTAAATACAACTCTAAAATTATATTTAGAAATTTTATTTGGAAGTTATTAAATTTTAGAAAAGGGATTTTATTTCTTTTTTAATCTCAGAGTATATCTACCATAGGAGTGAATTCAGATTCTCAAAGTGTCTTTTTTTCTAAACAAACTGGGGGAAATCTATTGTTTATTCTATTATACAGTATTTTCAAAGTGATTAGATAAAATATGAAATATTTTTCTAACTAAATAAATATAACTAAATTTAAAACTAAATATAAAATAGTTATCATTAAAGATGCTTCTATTTTAAACTAAAATAAAAGAAACAATTTCTGAAGATAGTTAAGAAACTTAAAGATTTTAAATATTAAGTTCATATATAAAATAAGCATTTTGTAAGCAGAAATGCTTTCTTAATTTCCTAAAATAAATTTATCTTTACATCTACAAGTGATTCATTTCGAATCCAGTAGCTAATTCAACACTTCCTTCTATTCACTTCATAAGGATATATGGTTAATTTAACAAATGTAGTTTTGCTGATTTAGTAGAAACATACAAGACAATAGCATTAAACTATGGAAATTTCTGTCTGGATTTGTTTGCAATTTTAAAACCGTGCCTTAAAAATAATTTAAGGATTTTTATCTTATAATTCAGAGTCTCTCACTCTCACCCACTTCCTTTAGGAAATAAAATAAGTTATACACTATAAAATAGTGAGTAAAATAATGTTTCTTTTAATACATATTTAATAAAATTGATTAACTTGGTTTAATAATGTGTGTATATATGCATATATTCATCCACCTGTAGATGCATAAATAGATAAGCACAGGCTGGAATCAAGATTGCTGGGAGAAATATCAATAACCTCAGATATGCAGATGACATCACCCTTATGGCAGAAGGTGAAGAGGAACTAAAAAGCCTCTTGATGAAAGTGAAAGAGGAGAGTGAAAAAGATGGCTTAAAGCTCAACATTCAGAAAACTAAGATCATGGCATCTGGTCCCATCACTTCATGGGAAATAGATGGGGAAACAGTGGAAACATTACTCCTTGGAAGGAAAGTTATGACCAACCTAGATAGCATATTAAAAAGCAGAGACATTACTTTGCCAACCAAGGTCCGTCTAGTCAAGGCTATGGTTTTTCCCGTGGTCATGTATGGATGTGAGAGTTGGACTGTGAAGAAAGCTGATCGCCGAAGAATTGATGCTTTTGAACTGTGGTGCTGGAGAAGACTCTTGAGAGTCCCTTATACTGCAAGGAGATCCAACCAGTCCATTCTAAAGGAGATCAATCCTGGGTGTTCACTGGAAGGACTACTGCTAAAGCTGAAACTCCAATACTTTGGCCACCTCATGGGAAGAGTTGACTCACTGGAAAAGACTCTGATGCTGGGAAAGATTGGGGGCGGGAGGAGACGGGGACGAGAGAGAATGAGATGGCTGGATGGCATCACCGACTCGATGGACATGAGACTGAGTGAACTCTGGGAGTTGGTGATGGACAGGGAGGCCTGGCATGCTGGGATTCATGGGGTGGCAAAGAGTAGGACATGACTGAGCGACTGAACTGAACTGAAAAAACAATAAAATATGACTCTTCAAATTTAAATTCATTTTTCAACATCTATTTCTATTTGTTCCTTGAAATTGTCTGATTAGTGAAATAATTCTAATTTACCTTAAATGCAAAATGTAATTTTAATGGCTCTATAAATATCAATGGATTTTTCTAAATTATTTTTTTATTTAAAAACTATTTTCTTATTGGGCTATCCATGCAGATGGAGAACCAGATTGCAAAGAAAAATTCTTATTTCCTTCATGTAGCAAAAGAAAAAGTCAATCATTTAAATTTTAATGAAATTACCCTTTATTATACTAATTAAATTTGTTTTTGTTTCTCAGTTCATCATTTTCAACTTAACTGCTTTTAATTTTTGATTTTTAATGAGCAAATACCCTTCAGCAAAAAATTTTTTGCAAGTTAGATTACAGTGAATAATAATAAAAAAAAAAAGTTGAAGTCTGGCTAGTTTGATGCAGGATGAAAAACTGTATGAGCTAATAAGTTAAAAGAAAACTTTGCAAAATGATGAATTTTTTTCTAGAGATTCAAAACTATAAGTTAGGTATTTCATTGCATGTCTTGAGAACATGGATTAAAAGTTGTTTTACAGTGGATACATTTTCCCAATGCCTAAGGTATTGAGCAAGATTTTGCAAGGAAACTTTAATCTTACAATTAGTGTTATCCATGACAGAATTAATCAGATCCCTTAGGGCTAGACACATAATGAGAATTAATGCAGGGGAACCTGTAATTTAGCTTTATGGTGAATGTCTGTAATAGCTATTGGCAGTATGTGGGAATGTATGAGATGCCACTCAAAATCAGGAAAATCAATCTTTCTTCGCCTTCAGTTGCTCTTACATTTCTGCCCTGATCTACAGTGTGCCAATCACACTTTTTTCCCCTGGAAATTTGCCTTTCACAAAGAGCAGAGGCACTATTGGCATAGATTGGGCCATGTAGCGGGGTGGGGATGGTTCCTGGGAGTGCCTCCCTGCAACAGGAGGGAGAAAAGTACACATGCAAGAACCGTTCTACATTCCACACCCTCTTCAACGTGTCTCCAGGACTGGACTTAGCCTGTTGTTAGTTTGTGTGCGTGTGTGTTTTAAATTCACTGAGTGCTACCAAGACTTGTGCGAGAGTTTGCAAAATGGTTGATAGGAATACCACATATTCTATTTGTGACAGCAATACAGCATGCACGTGTCAGTCTGATCACCAGTGCTGTGCTGTGGGGATTCTACATATTGCTGCGAACAGTATTTACCCTAATATACACTGGCAAGCATCCAACTACCTCAGTTTGAATCTTGCCCATACATTTATGTATCCTTTCATTTTCTTCTATTTTATGACAAATGGAGCATGATATATATTTTTTTCTTATGAGGTATACAGGTAGATTATATTGTTCATGAATTTCACTTCAAATTACTAACAGAGAGTTTGGTGTCTAACCTGACTGTGAGACTGTTCTAAGCCAACTGTGATGATCCCTTTCTCTTTCACTAAGCACTCACCATTATTTGCAGCAAGGGGAGGCCAAGGCCAGGGAAAGCTATAAAGAAGTCTTCTGGCGGTCTTAGAGGAGAGCATTTGCTTCCTGCTTATTCTAAAAGGGGAAAGAATGAGAGGAGGTCTTGTCAATCTTGACTCTTCCATTCTTGTGCTTTCAGTGAGAACATGACTGCACGGTGACAAAACGCGGCAACAAGCTTGGAATAAAAGGGCAAATGCCTTCCTTGGTGTGTGTGCCCAGCAGTGCGATTGCTGGATCCTGTGGCAGTCCTATTTCCAGTTTTCTGAGGAATCGCCACACTGTTCTCCATAGTGGCTGTACTAGTTTGCATTCCCACCAACAGTGTAAGAGGGTTCCCTTCTCTCCACACCCTCTCCAGCATTTATTGCATGTAGACTTTTGGATAGCAGCCATTCTGACTGGTGTGAAATGGTATCTCATTGTGGAGACACATGTACTCCAGTGTTCATTGCAGCACTGTTTATAATAGCCAGGACATGGAAGCAACCTAGATGTCCATCTGCAGACGAATGGATAAGAAAGCTTTGGTACATATACACAATGGAGTATTACTCAGCCATTAAAAAGAATGCATTTGAATCAGGTCTAATGAGGTGGATGAAACTGGAGCCTATTATACAGAGTGAAGTAAGCCAGAAAGAAAAACACCAATACAGTATACTAATGCGTATATATGGAATTTAGAAAGATGGAAATGATAACCCTGTATACGAGACAGCAAAAGAGACACACATGTATAGAAAAGTCTTTGGGACTCTGTGGGAGAGGGCGAGGATGGGATGATTTGGGAGAATGGCATTGAAACATGTATATTATCATATGTGAAACGAATCACCAGTCCAGGTTTGACGCATGATACAGGATGCTCGGGGCTGGTGCATGGGGATGACCCAGAGGGAGGATAAGGGGAGGAGGGAGGTGGGAGGGGGGTTCAGGAAGGGGCGGATTCATGTACACCCGGGGCAGATTCATGTCAATGTATGGCAAAACCAACCAATATAATATTGTAAAATAATTAGCCTCCAATAAAAAAAAAAAGAAACAAAAAAAAGGGCAAATGCCACTGAACCAACGGATCTTCTTGGAGTTACTTTCGATATATTGGGGTAGAGGAGTTTACACGGTTTAAATGACTGTTACTTGGATTTTACAGAGCCTAACTCAGTTGTATCTGGTGCATAACTGAATTGAGCATCTTGCCTTCAAACCTGGATATCACCCACTGTTTTAAACACCGCTTACCCAGCTGTTAATGCCAACAACCTTAGACTTACGCTTATCATTATCCATCCCCCACACCTAAGCAGTCTTAAGTGCTGTGGATCTGATCTCATAACTATGTGAAGTCCATTTATATTTTTAATTTTTCTCTTTCAACGCCTAAGCCAGTATGACCATCACATTCTATCTGCATTTTCTATTATAGACTTCTAATTGACCTCAGTGGTCTCCCTCAATCCCTACCATACAGTTTACCCATAACGGACTTACCTTTTTAAAATATAATCATATTAGTTCTCTCAGGAAAAGAAGCCTCCTCTTACTGCAGAACAAATTCCCCAAACTTTAACCAGGTACATACCATGAACCCTGCAGTCTATACATTAGCTCGGCTATCCCCCCTGCTTGAAAAACTGTTCTTCCCACTGGTCTCTACCACCCCACCACTCCACACATAAACTCACTTTGCATCACTAATTCATAGTCACTTTCAGGCAAAGTCAATTTAAAATATCACGTCCTTGTAAAAGCCTTTCAAAGCCATATATTCAGTCAGTCAGGAGTTACTCATGAAGACTAGGCAACAGGAAAGTAGTTCATTCGACAGACTTATCATTGCAGGCCTGCTCCCTGCAGAGTCCTTGTTCGAGACTAAGTGACCAAATGATGCTGGTAGAATGATGGGACAATGAACCGTTCGATATCCTCATTTGGATTCTAGACACAGCAAGCACTTTTCCTGGGATAAAATTTGGCTCTCTCCTTAGATCCTCAGGGAGGAAATGAACTAGGCATTTCAAACAGAGACCTGTCCTCTTAAAAACTGCACTTGCCAATATAAATTAACTAGAGCCTGGAAGGCTGCAGCCCACAGAGTTGCAGAGAGGTGAATACAACTGAAGTGACTTAGCACACATGTGCTTTGTAAAATCAAATCAAAAAATTCTGATTTTACACATGGGTTTCATGTAATTGTGATTAGCATGAGATAGAAGTGCTCTTCGATGCTCACAAAAATCAGATTCACTACGATGCTGAAGACTCTTTCTTGGAGAGATGGTATATTTAGCCAAGCAAATCTAACTTGTAAGCCCCTACTGGTGTGGGTTTCCCAAAGGATTATTACCCAAAATTAAATTAAAATCTTAAATTCTTACTCTGATAAGGACAAAAATACCAAAATACAAATCGACACAAGCTTTCTGGGAAGGAATTCCTTCTAGGAAGGAATCTTCCATTGCTCTACTTGGCTCTAAAATCTCTTGTATTGATTTAGGAACTCAATGTAGACAAAACTAGAAGACTTCTTGAGAGGCTAAACTGAGGTATACGAGAGTGAATTACACGCCAAAGAAAATGTAAAGTTAAGGAGCTCAAAATGGTGTGACAAAGGCCTGGAGCTAAAGCCGGAATTCTGAAAAAGAGGCTGAGGGGAAGTGAGCCAGCAGGGCCATGGAGAGGTGTCTGGATGAATCATGCTGAGAAAGAGAAGGAAAAGGATTTCTTAGGAAGTTTGCTTTAAGGCACACAGTGTATAATCCCACCCCACTGTGCATTAAAAACACTGAGTAAAAATTCCAAGAGGTGTCTGGAGTTAGTGTTATATTTTATTTTAAGGGAGATCAAAGCTTAGGGTAGGCATGTAGGACTATCAAGTTTGCTGATACATTTAGTAAATTGCCTTCCACAAACTTGAAAATTCTAACAAATTGTCTTCAGCTAGGATGGCATGCCCCAAGCTGAATCAAAGGAAAAATCATTATTATATATTGAATAAAATTATAATCCTTAACACAGCTTCTAATAATTTATTTGGGAAACCACAAGGAAATGTCTTTTAAAGAGTCAAGTGAAATAAAAAAGATTAGAGAAGAAATAAATGAAATAGAATGGCGAGAGAAAAGACTGAAACTAAGAACTGTATTTTTAAGATAAACAACAGACCTTTAGCTAAACCTACCAAGAAAAAAACAAGGAAAATGCAAAGAAACAAGTGGAAATGAAAGAGGAAACATTTCAACTGATACTACACACAAATACAAAGGATCACCAGAGGCCACTATGAATAATTAAATGAAAAAAAATACCAACCTGGAAGAAATGGATAAATTCCTTGAAGCATACAACCTCACAAGGCTCAATTCTGAAGAAATAAAAAATCTAAACAGATCAACTACTAATGAAGACATTGAATCAGTAATCAAAAATCTCCCAACAAGGGAAAGTCCATGATTAGATGATTTCACTGACGGGTTCTCCTAAAAATTTAAAGAATTAATTTCAATCCTGGGATATCCCTGGTGGTCCAGTGGTAAGAGTCCACCTTGCAATGCAGGGGATGCAAGTTCAATCCCTGGCTAGGGAACTAAGATCCCACATGCCTCAGCCACTGAGCCTCAGGCTCTGGAGATTGCATGCCGCAACGAAAGAGCCTGCAAGCCATGACATAACGGTCCTGCATGATGCAATGGAGGGCCCATGTGTAACTAAGACCTGATACAGTCAAATAAATAAATATTACAAAAAAATACCAGTCCTTATCAAACTCCTCCAAAAATCAAAAGAGAGAGAAATGCTTCCAAACTCATTTTATAAGACCAACATTATCCTGATAACAAGGCAAGATGTGGACACTACAGGGAAGATAAATGCATAGGCCAATATTCCTGATGAACACAGACAAAATGTATAGGCCAATACTCCTGATGAACATACTCTTTAACAAATATTATCAAATCAAATGCAACAATATGTTAGAAAGATCATATACCATGATTAAGGGATGCAAAGAATGTTCAACATCCACAAATCAATTAATGTGATATACTGAATTAACAAAATGAAGGACAAAAATCATACAATCATTTCAAAAGATGTAAAAATGCATTTTACAAAACTGAACACCAATTTACTATAAACACTATCAGCAAAATAACTGTAAAGACAACAAACCTCAACAACACCAAGGTCATATATTATAAGGTCACAGTTAACATCATTCTCAGTGATGAGAAGCTGAAAACTTTTCTTATAAGATCAGAAACAAGACAATGATGTCTGCTTTTGCCACTTTCACTTTCCTTTCCTTTCAATTTGGATGTCTTTCTTTTTTTTTTCCTAACTAGAACTTCCAGTACTGCTGGGCCATTGTCTGCACATGACCTGATCTTAAATACAGAAAACATTAAAGACTCCATTAAAAATCTGTTAGAACAGATGATTTAAGTCAATTTCAGGATACAAAATCATCAAAAATCAGTTGTGTTCTTGCACAAACATTAAGAAAGAGAAATTAAGGAAATAGTCCCATGTATAAATGCATCAAAATGAATTAAACACTTAGGAATAAGTTTAACCAAGGAGCAGAAAGATCTGAACACCGAAAATTATAAGACACTGATGAAATCAATAGATATTGACACAGATAAATGGAAAGATATTCCATGTTCATGGATGAGAGGGATTAATATTGTTAAGATGATCATATGACCCAAAGTGATCTACAAATTCAGGGCAATCCTTATCAAAATACAATGTCATTTTCACACTAATAGGAAAAGCAATCCTAAAATTTGTATGGAACCACAAGCACCGCCAACAAAACCCAGAGAGCCAAAGAAATCTTGAGAAAAAGGAATGAAGTCAGAGGCATCACACTTGCTGATTTCAACTACACTACAATGCCATAGTAATCAAAACATTGTGGTACTGGCCTAAAAACAATCATAGCTCAATGGAACAAAATACAGATACAAGAACTAAGCTCATACATATACAGTCAATTAATTTATGACAAAGGAGCCAAGAATATACAATGGAGAAGGACAATCTAATAAATGATGTTGGGAAAACTGGAAAATCACATGAAAAAGAATAAAAACAATTTTCAACTTATACCATACACAAAAATCAACTTAAAATGGGTTAAAAATTTGAACATAAGACCTGAAATAGTAAAACTCATAAAAGAAAACATAGAAATTAAGCTCCTTGACACTGGTCTTGGCAACAATTTTGGAATTGACACCATACACAAAGGTAACAAAAATGAAAATAAACAAGTGAAACTACCTGAAACTAAAAAGCTTCTACACAGCAAAATAAACCTTTGACAAATGAAAAGACAACCAATGTGATGGGAGAAAATATTTGTAAATTACATATCCAATAAGTGGTTAATATCCAAAATTGACAAGGAATTCATACAACTGAATAGTAAAAATAATAACAACCCAGTTTTAAAATTGGGCATCAAGTCAAAATAGACATTTTTCCAAAGGAGACATACAAGTGATCAACAGCCATATGACAAGGTGCTCAAATCACTAATCATTTAGGAACTACAAATCAAAACCACAATGAGATAGCATCTCATACCTGCTATGACATCTATCATCAAAAAGACAAGATATAACAAATGCTACAAAGAATGTGGAGAAAATGAAAACTTTGCATATTGTTGGTGGGAACATAAATTAATATAGTCACCCGGGGCGGATTCATGTCAATGTATGGCAAAACCAACCAATATAATATTGTAAAATAAAAAAAATTAATAAAATGCATGGCATAAAGACCAAAAAAAAAAAAGAAATTAAAAATAGAAATGCCATGTGATCTAACAATCTCACCTCTGGGTATACACCTAAAGGAAATGAAATCATAACCTCGAAGAGATGTGCATATTCCCACGTTCACAGCAACATTATTCACAATAGGCAGGGTATGGACGTAAGTGTCTCTGGACAGATAAATGAATAAATAAGATGTGAGAGATGGGGAGGGAGACAGGGAAGGAGGGAGGGAGGCAGATATAAGGAAGTAGATACTCAACCTTAAAAAGGAAGGGAATCCTATAATCTGCAATAGCCCAGATGAAGCTGGAGGGCATTATGCTAAGTGAAAACATAAGCCAGACAAAAAGAGAAAAACACTGCGCGGTATCATTAACAGGTGGAATATTAAAAGTCAGACTTAGAGAAACAGTGTAGAGAAGTGCCTGCAGGGGACGGAGGTGGAGGATGGAGGGAAAGTCGGTGAAAGGGTACACAAGTTCAGTTACAAGACAAATAGGACCTGAGGACCTCATGTATGGCTCGGTGACTACAGTAATTGATAACACCATTTTGTGTAACTGGGGTTTGCTAAGAGAGGAGAACGTGAGTATCCTGAACAAAGAAAAGGAAAAAAAAACTTAACAAAGCCTATCTTAATCAACTCAGTGGGGAAATCCTTTCAGGATGTATATGTACATCACACTGTGCACTTTAAGTATCATACAATTTTGCCAATTACCTCTCAGTAAAGCTTGGAAAAAAAAAATCCTGATAAAAACGGGCCCCATAAAAAAAATATTTTAATGAGAATTGCCTCAGGTATGCAAACAGAGGCCTACACAAATAGCACTTTTTCCCGGTTAGCAATTGGCAATAACTCCAGACTCTCCAAACCTATCCTAGAATATTTAATAACAAATACATTTGTGTTTGAAAACTGAAAGCCTCTTACATGAAGTAATTATTTTGTAATATAATAACTTTCAAAGTGGAACAAAGGTACTTTCTGACACTATCAAATATGGGTGAGAATATTTATATTTCATTTTAGAAGACTTTGTTAAAAAATTTACTCAGCTACTGTTAACACCACTGAGACAAGAACTCCTAGTTCTTTAACAAATTCTCACAAATCTTTTTAAGTGGTTGAAACTTTCTCCATAAGTGAGAAATTCAGTAAATGTTCAATCGCATGTCCATGCTAAGGTGCTTCAGTCATGTCCAGCCTTTTGAGACCCCACGGACCGCAGCCCACCAGGCTCCTCTGTCCATGGGATTCTCCAGGCAAGAACATTCGAGTGGGCTGCCATGCCCTCCTCCAGGGGATCTTCCCGATCCCGGAGTGGAACCCACATCTCTTGCTTACTTCTCCTGTGTTGGCAGGTGGGTTCTTTACCAACAGTACCACCTGGGAAGCCTGTTCGGTCACATACCTTGTAACATTTCTCTATGCCATATGACCAAAGAATGAATCTTACTTCCTGAGTGATTCATTGACTAATTGCAAATTTGCATTTCTAAAAGTAGAAATTTGATGAAAGTTCAAGCTACCAGGAAATTACAAATATCATCCCAGCTGGAATCTATTTAAGTTGAGAGATAGATTTTTAAGAAGCTGTAACTTTATATGCTTATCATTGAGGAAAATGTAAAAGAAGGGATGCATTGGGAATACTGCCGCGGTGGATGTCTATGAGAGATACAAAACTTAAGTAAACACAAGTCCTGTCCTATAGGGGCATAAAACCTAGATGGAACATGTACACATATTATCAAGACTCTGTGTTAAATGACTCACTGGAGTAATGATGGCAGTAAAAACAGCTGTATGAAGGCCCAGAATTTCTTCTTTATATTCAAGTATTTTCCTGCTTTGAAAGAGTCTGTAATTCTTTTGTAGAGTAGAAAAGCCATAGGTTTTGCAGTCAGAGCTCAATGGTCAAATGATGGTTGGTCAAATAGGCAATGTAGGAAAATGACTTATCCGTGCTAAGCCTGTATTTCATTTTTTTCAGAATGGAAATGATAAAATCTAATCCACAGGGTTGGGATGAGAAATAACTGGGCACCAAATGACAGCAGATTATTTGTCATACAGTTTACATTCAGTGGGTATTAGATACCTTTCTATTTCACTGGTACTTTTTTGTTTGTTTGCGCCTCAACTTCTTTTTCTCTTTTTTATTGGAGGCTAATTACTTTACAATATTATATTGGTTGGTTTTGCCATACATTGACATGAATCCGCCCTGGGTGTACATGTGTTCCCCTTCTTGAACCCCCCTCCCACCTCCCCTATTTCCACATATAATCTGATTACCTAGTCTCAACCATCGGCTAGTCCTGTGGCTCTGGGTAAAGTATGTAAACTGTCTGATCCTCAGCCTCCTCTATTATAAAATGGGAATCAAAGTGGCACCCACTCACACGCATTACACAAGCATGTCAATTTGCCTTTTAAATATCCGAATTTTACTTAAGGTCCCTCTACTGGGATTTTTTTGGGGAGAGGGGGACTTCCCTGGTGGCTCAGTCAGTGAAGAACCCGCCTGCAATGCAGGAGACCCAGGTTCGATCCCTGGGTCGCGAAGATCCCCTGGAGAAGGAAATGGCAACCCACCCCAGTATCCTTGCCTGGAGAATCCCATGGACAGAGGAGCCAGGCAGGCTACAATCCACGGGATCACAAGAGTCACACATGACTAAGCCACCAACCACCACTGGAATTTTTAAAGATTTATTTCTATTCAGTATTTATAATGTCTGTATCTCCTGTTGATTTGTTTTCATTATTCAATTCTTATTCCTCATTAATTCTGGTGCAGTATCTGTAAATGAAGGGAATATAATAAAAACCGGCAAACTTTTGAAGGGGTCTCAGCATTGCAAAGGTTCTGCATTACTGAAGAATATCACCCGAGGAAGAACCAGGTGAAATTACAAACAAGGAGGATCTTTTCCTCTGAACTTAGCACAGGGGGATTTGTATTACTGGCCCTGGAAAAGCAAATTAAAGGAAAAAGAACATTTTCTAGTATCTCCAAAAACAAAGCAAGAATTAAATTAAATTGAAAAGATATTTGTGGATAAAACTTTCTTAATTGAGGAGCTCTTATAATCAACTTGCTTTAAGGGCAAGAGAACAATCTCTGCAGCTCCCTCTCCACTGCAGGGTTGAAAGTCAGGCTTACAGGTATATTATGTTTGCCTGTGTGCTCAGCCACGTTCAAGTCTGTGGGACACTATGGACTGTAGCCCGCCAGGACCCTCTGTCCATGGGATTTTCCAGGCAAGAGCAGTGGAGTGGGCCGCCATGCCTTCCTCCAGGGGGTCGTCTCAACCCAGGGATCGAACCCACATCTTCCGCGGCTCCTGCATGGGCAGGCAGATTCTTTACTACGGAGCCACCCAGGAAGCCACCATGGAGGTATATATATCAAGGTGAAAATCAACAATTATTGCAGGCTGTGAAATTAACTTCTCTGTATCACTTGGCAAACTCTCTCTCCTACCCCATTCCGTCCCTATAAACTTAAATTCTTTTCTTTCCTAAGTAAACTGAAAATGTAAACAATGTATTAGAATGCCAAAATGTTTATTATTATGAAGAGATAAGCACAATATATATTTCAAGATACTCTGCAGTATGGAGCAGCTTATATGCCGTCTAGTAAAGCTGTGGAGCAACTGACAGCAGAAACAGAAACAAAATTTACTAATCTTAAGGAACTAACTAGGACAAACAAGAAGACGCTGCCAACAGAAAATGTTCAGATTAGTAACGAGACAGTTCATCGGCGACCACAGTCCAAAGTCGGGCTATATTCAAGAACAGCCAGGTGGCCACACCCTAGGGATATTGTAGATGTAAGTCAGTTATCCACTGGTCAGCAGTGTAGTAGAGGCAAATTCAAGTCATCCCTGAGAGGTGATAAGGTCCCTCTGTTTCATGAGATTCTGTGATGCTAAGTACAAAATGCTGAAAAGTTAACCACCTTTTAAAATGGATGCCCCAATACAAAATACATATTCAAAGTAAACCACCGTAAGAAATAGCCTAAGGGAAAAGCCATGAGAATATAAGTACTCCATATCATGATCACTTTTAGTAAAGGAATATAGGAAAATAAATTCAGATTTTAAGTCTTTTCTCAGGTATTGATCAGTTTAGAACATTCTAAAAAAAAAAACCTACTTAATCAGATCCAAGATGATGGTAAATAACTATTCATCCCTGAACTGGCTTTAAATGGGTATCATACACAAGCATTTCACTTAAAGTAATATTGTATGATATTTAATGTTCAAAGGAAGAGTAACTCAGAACAAACAAAAGGCAATAAATTATTTATCATTATTCTTTGATAGCTTCTTTTGCTATTGACAACGTGATTTCAAAAAACCATGCTACAGCACAACCCCCCAGCACCAGGAGGCCCCTCTCAACCCAAGGCAGTTCCAGATCCTGAAAGCCCACGGTCATTTTCTCCTCCATAATAACTCCATTTTGCACTGAACAAAGATAAGCTGAAAAAGCTTCTCTGAACAGAGAAAATAACTCTTCGATCGATCCCTCTCCTTCAATTGGTGCTCCAATCCTCCCTGCTAATTACAGCACTTCAGTCGCCACAAAACCCCTTGCCCCTGTTGGTCTGTGGCTACTTTCCTCTGGAGAGTTTTATCTGTGTTTTGCTTATTTGGCAGTATTGTCCCAGTAACAATGAGGAGGGGCCGCCCATGGTTGTAAATGGTATAGGACCCTGATTAATGCGCCTTTGTCAAGTGTACTAGTGCCCTGATCCTAGAGCAATGCACTCATGACCTGTTCATTTGTTCTTACTTATTATTTGCTTGCTTGCTTATTGGCTTATTTCATTGTGGGGACCCCAGGCAGGCCAGTATAATACTGGGTAAGCGAAGGACAGGATAGATTTCCAAAGAACATTATAAATACAAGAAAAATAAAATGTAAACCTTGAATTTATGGGTAATGTTAGGAAGCAATTCCTTCATTTTAGAAAAAGCTTTGCACGTAGCACCTGATTGCAACTGCTTCTGCATGGTTCTACACGGCAAATGTTATTACTGTATTGTTACATGTTATTAAAGTTGGCATTTGGGGCCTGTAAATTGGTCAGCTGGAGGAGATGTTTAGGAGTGAAGAGTATATAGAGGTAATTAAGTTACCGGGCTGGCCAACTATGCTGGACATCAGCCATAAACGGGGCTGCACTCTGTCTGCTGAAAAGCCCTTTGGAGCTTGAACAAATTTTCAAAATATGACTTTCTCCATTTCCATTCAAAGCACAAACTGAAATACCCAAATTCCCTTAAATTGAGATGGAGGTGTGTGATCCACGCTACAGAATCAGTTGCAGAAACAGACAAATTGCATTCGGATGGGAATAATGGGAGGAAGAAGCTTCTAATTCTGTTGGAGGTTTGGGGGGTTTTCAGTAGCCTCTGGTTACTCCTGGTGACAGCATCAGGGGCAATAATGACCCAAATGATACAAGGTCAAGTTCCTGGCTCAGACGTAACCTCACTGGGATGGTAGGCATTCCTCGGTGTTATTGCATAGCAGTCGCAGGGCTAAGGCTCCTGTACATGCATGTTAGCTTAGCTCCTGGAGCCTCAAGCCTGGTTCTCCAGGACGCCCACCAATTCTGTGAGCTATCGAGTCCCTTATAATTAATACCTTTGCTATTTAAAGCCTCTATCCACTGATTGCAATTAAGAATGATGACTGCTACTAACTAGATACATGATTGCATTGCAGGGAGAAAAAAATATGAAGGCAGACTCCAGAATCTAAAGCTACACATGACTGACCTGCTGTGCAAGGGTGTTCAATTGGCCCCAAAGGGTGCAGCAACAGACGTCCTGGGGGGCTTATGGTACCCCAAATTAAGTCAGAGACCAATGTGAGTTTGGATCTCAGCTCTTCTACTTGTTCAGTTTTTTTAAACTGCATCACATAATGTTATTGTGAGAACTGGATATAATCTATGTAAAGTGCTTAGCAAGCTGTCCATATAGGCTGTTGTTAGAGATGACAAAGGGGCAACAGCTGAGTGTTTTGGGGTGACTCACCTAATTTTTGGACCTAGCCCTGGACAGAGGCAGGTGTAAGTGCTAAACAGGGTACCAGGAATCCTCAACAAACAAAATGGGTTTTACTCCTGGTTCCAGGTATGGTCTGAAAGTATGACAAAACTTAAGAAGACAAACCCAGGAGGAGTCAGCAAATATGATATCTCTATGGTTACTTCCTGGATATGGGAGTGCCAAGATACTACTGTCAGAGACAACGATCCCAAGGCGTAAGGCTGCAAATCCACACCAGTGATGTTAGACTGCTCTTCCCTGGCAGCACGTGTCAGCATTGCCTGAAGATCTGGACAAAGCTCAGCCTGAAGGTGCGGGCAACTTAAGCACAGGTGAGTATACCGGGAATGTCAGACTCACTACTAATCTCATGTTAATTTCACACACACACTCACATGCCATAAACTTTCTATCATAGACCTGGAATCTGTAAACAAGTTAGCTCTCAATAAATATTTGTGGGATTGGATTAAACATATAAATTAAATGCTTCTGAGAAAGCACTGGAACATGGTTTTGTTATTTTGAACTCCAGAAAAATTTTCAAGGTCGATAAAGCAGTAATAGTTCCTGGTGGTTTAATTGCCTTGGCACTGTGCAATGATTTGCTCAGTACCTTCCATACACTTCTGTACATTAAATGGACAACTGACTGAGTAAAATAACCAGCTTTGTAAAGTGATGTTCATGGCAATCTAGCTGCAAAACAGCCTGAGAGGAATGGATGTCAGTGGGACGTTCAATGAGCTCTTGCAAGGTTAACTGAAATGAAGCAATGGTAGACAGAGGACACAGGAAGAAACTGCATGCAAACCGATTGCAAGTTCAGTCGTTGCTCCAAACGACAAACCAACCTCTAGAAAAGTCGCAGCATTTGACAAGATGACCGGGCTGAGATATCAAAGGTATAATCTTGACTCAAAAGTGATTTTGGCAATAGAGCCTGAGAGCAAAGCTGCAGAACCTAACCCTCTACAGAGAAGCTATAGTCACCAGTTCCAGTCAAAGCTAAACAACACAAATGATTAGAGGATGAAAATATTTGGATGCAGTTTATGCATATTTGATTTTTTTTCTGCTTAGAAAACAGTCAGTAGAGGCCTAGACCGTTGCCTGGATTGGAACCAAGATGACCCTATGGGTAAAAAGTTGTTTTGGGGAAAATATGAAGGATAGGGCAAAGGATACTGATGAACGTGTCTGCAGAGCAGGAATAGGTACGCAGACGTGGAGAAGAGCTTCCAGACGCAGTGGGGACAGGAGAGGATGGGGAGGGCCGAGAGAGGGGTATTGACATATGCACTGCCGTGTGTTCAGTACAGCGCTAGTGGGGCGTTGCCGTACAGCACAGGGAGCTCAGCCTGGTGCTCTGTGATGACTCACGAGGGAGAAGACGTACGTATACACATGGCTGATTCACGCTGTTGCACATTAGAAACCAACACCGCACCGTAAAGCAGTTACCCTCCGTCACAAATTGCAATAAACTAAATAGGAAGAGACTTTAACCAACTGACAAGGGACAGAACATTCACCTTAGAGAGGATGCGGTGCAGGATCAGGCAGGTTCCTCTGAAGCCCAGAATCACAGATGAAGTAGCAACACACAGACAGCAAGGTCATCAATGGTTAAGGGAGGAAGGAGAGAACAGTCAAGGTCAGGCATACCAGAGACGTGATATGGATGGGGTGGCAGAGAATGGCCAAGCACAGGATCTGCCCAAGAAAGATGCAAAAATGGAAAAGAAATGGGAAGGATCGCAAAGAGATTGAGAGCTTAGAGTTCTCAATACTGAAAAGATGGAGAAGTTAAAAAATACTATACTAGCAAACATACTTAATATTTCATAAATATAAATTTTGTGTTATTAGAAATGCTACTTGTGCACACTTTTATGTATTCTGACATGTTTACTTTCAAGCCAGGGACTGTATTCATTTTCAAGTCTCCAATAAAATCAATATTTTGGCATAAAAATTCCAGGCCTGAAAGAAACATTAGAAAATGTCATTTATCAATTTCTCCTGCAATGAGAATAAACATTCATACATTCATGCAATACATATTTATTAAGTCCCTACTATAAATACAAATATACTCTCTGGGTAAACAGAACCCATTTATAAAAACAAAAATCAACATGTAGGAATAAAACTATGTTTGAAGAAAAACTAGCCTGTCAGTCAATCATTAACACTATTAATAGAAGCATTTGAGGTTAACAACCTTCTGAATTTGGCAAATCAAGTCAGAGGCTGGATGTCAACTTGTTTCAATACTAATTTATATAATGTTAAACAATTAAGCCATGCGGTATTTTATTCCTCATTATTATTACTATAGTATTGTATTCCTTATTGTTATCGCACTATTTTATTCACTATTATTATTGCCCATTGAATAAGTGCCACAGGGCCAGACACCTTGCCAAGGGCCATGCCTGCAAAGGAGATAAAATTGTGCACTTGTTACAAATTTCAGTTCAGGGTGAAAGCATCCACCCAGGAAAATCACTGAATTCAGAGTAAGTACGGATAAGCAAAATAAAAGAAATTCATAGAAGGTACAAGGGTGTTCCCAAATCACGAAAAAGCAATGCAGGTTGGAGGGCTGAAAGAAGGATTCAGGCAGGGGGAGCATAGTTAGAGCTTATTCCCAGCAGCAGGCAGCCTGGAGAACTGCCGCCCCCACGCTCAGCCCTGAGCGCCCCGCACCAGGCCTCAGAGTTGCAGCTGTTTGGGAACATCCCCCCTGACCTCTGAGAGACCCCCAAGAACAGGACCGCATCCTTCTGGGCCACTGGTACTTAACCCCGCCATCGAGCTCAGGGCCTGGCTCGTTGGTGCTCGATTCCCCCTCCTGGACACGTGAAGGAATGAGGCCCGTATTCCAGAAATCAGAACCAGAAAGAAGAGCAGAAAGAAGCGGGGCTGGGGAGGGACAAACCGGGGAGGGTTTCAAAAGAAGGTGTTGATCACGTTCAAAAGGAGTTTAGACTTTACTTCCCTGGGGAAGGAAGTGGCAGCCCACTCCAGTATTCTTGCCTGGAGAAGCCCATGGATGGAGGAGCCTGGTAGGCTACAGTCCACGGGGTCGCAAAGAGTCGAACGCTATTGAGCGACTTCACTTTTCACTTTCAAAGGTAATATTTCCACCAATGACATTCATTAATTGCTTAGGGAAGACATGAGAAGATGCTATTCGGTAAGTGTAACACCTTTTCATAAATATGATAGAATTCTGTTTACCTTTTTAAAGATGTTTTTCCAAACTGCCTTTGTGAGAAGAGGCTGACATTTCCTAATGCAAAGCGCTTGAGTACCACGGAGCTAACAGGCTCTGGGAGCATCTTCGTAGGTGACATTAAAAGGAAGCCTTAGTTGGTGGCTGTACCTACCCTAGTACGGCACAAGACTGTATTCTCTTTGCTTACCAAATAATTTTAACAGTAAGTATAAAAGGCAAGTGTTGATGCTGGTTAAACTAGAACCCGATGGATGCCATCCTCTTACACACTCCCTGCTGAAGTCATTTTACTGTGTCAGTGCCCAAAGGGCGTCTAAGTGTATTATCCTACTTTACATAAAAAACAAGACAGCAAAGGAAAACTGTAGAATT
Source organism: Moschus berezovskii (assembly GCF_049115385.1). Lineage (NCBI taxonomy): Eukaryota > Metazoa > Chordata > Mammalia > Artiodactyla > Moschidae > Moschus > Moschus berezovskii. The sequence goes on along the minus strand of NC_142475.1, from coordinate 3,834,751 downwards.
TGAAAGTATGGTAAACAGTATTTCTTATGAAAAACAATACAATTTTCTAACTGTAATGTAGCAAAACATGTTTTTTTTCTTGATTAAATGTCAGAAAGACAAGCATTTCTTAATAAGTTAATTTGTAATATATATACTTAATTGTATACTTCTCTGTGAGATCACGGACTGCAATGCCAGAAAAGATAAACCATAGAAGTAAGTTCCTTTTCAAGTTCCCTCTCACTGTGGCAAATGATTTATTATAAAAATGAAATTCCTATTACACAAGATAACATTCTTAATGATAAACATTTAAAGAAGTACTAGTCTTTTTAATGTGAAATTGGACACACTGCTGATTTTTCTAAGCATGATCAGTAAAGCAATTGCCGTATCTCAGTGGAGATTCCATAGAACATTACATTTTATATATGTAATTTCTGTTTTATTTTTGTGAAAACATATGAGATTGTGGTTAGTCATCTGTTTATATGCAGTTTTTTCTCTTAGAGAAGGAGAATTAAGAAAAGGAATAACTTTAAATCAGAGTAGAATTACTTAACTCATTTCTTCCTTTAAATATTTCAATTATAATATACAAGACTTCTCATTCTGTTTGGTCTTCCAGTTTTTCAAGTTTGTATTATTTACATGATTCTTTGCTGAGCTAGATAAAAAGGGATCAATGTCAGGATTGATAAATGTATGTACTTTATTTGCTTTTCAAAGTGTGAGGAGGATGTATCCGATATTCTGAGTGAGCACAGCAATGCTTATCTGCATTGCTGAAGCTCTGCAAAAGCCGCATAAATTGTAAGAAACTGACAGAACTAATATTTCACACCACTGTGAATATAACTTGCTAATAGTATAAAGCTATTGACAGTAAATATTCTTTGTGACTTTCTGTGAGAGGATTTTCCCATGAATTTTCATTAAGAGGTAACTTATAGAACTAAATCTTTAAAATACACCCCTTTGATAGAAATTATTCTTTAATGCTGGGATCAGGAGTTGTCAATTTCTGATCCACCCTGAATTTAGAGTGACGTAATTCTTTACCTCTCTGATGTCTACCAAATAATAAATGCTTGAGCATTTTATATCACTTCTTAGAGTCTCTTCGCATTTGAGAGTTTGCATACTTCCATTTTGGCTCTTGTTTCAAATTCCAAACAGTAGAAAAGCTGGGGGCCAGACTGGGATTCTGTTTATCTGATAGACATTATACACAGTGATTAAAGTTAGGACAAAACACCAGCTTCAATAGACTTTGCCACACAGGTCATTTCTTTTTTCTGTAATATATTGATATGCCACAGGAAGTCAAAGCAAAGCACAACTTGACTCAACAAAATATGACTCAGACACGCAGAAGAGACATGAGACAAATCTGTGTGCCCGTGGCTAGCTGAGTCCCACTGTCCCACATCAAGGATTAAGTGGCATACGAAGCTTAGGTCGAGTGTTTATCTATTCAGTAAGCAATTATGGAAACCCTTCGTTTATAAACTTGGAAATAAACACCTATCTCACTGATTTCTTTAGATAATGGAAACTCACAGCTTAAAGACTCAAGCTTTTGGTTTCATTTTCATTTTCTATGAAATATATTAGGTACTTCTCTGTTACCTCTGTGCTGAGGCATTCACGATTAACGTTTGTAGGCCTGGCTGTTCTCATACTAAATGTCTTGGGATGACCATGATTTTTGAGTTTATGTGTGTGTACGTGTGCTCAGTCGTGTCTGACTCTCTGTGACCCCATGAACTATAGCCTGCCAGGTGCCTCTACCCATGGAATTTTCCAGGCAAGAATACTGGAGTGGGTTGCCATTTCCTACTCCAGGGGATCTTTAAACTGTTCTGTACCCTCAGTCACTGTCAAAGTATTGTTAATTTTTGCTATTGTGAATTTAACTGACTTTATGATAGGCTTTTCTTCTTTACTTTCTTTTAAAAACATTCCTTAGCAATGGTTTCTTGAGTAATAGTTTAGTTCTCCTTGAAGATAAAGTATATCAATTTTAGTGCGTGTGCGTGTTTATATTGCACTTAACTTGTCAGTGCGGTTTGCTTATATTTTTTTCTTATCTCTATAAAGATAATGATAATAATAACATTTACTGTTTACCACGCGCCATGCTCTGTGATGGGCTTTCCTGGTGGCTCAGGTGGCAAAGAACCCACCTGCAATGTGGGCGGCCCGGGTGCGATCCCTGTGTCAGGAAGATCCCCTGGAGGAGGGCAAGGCAACCCACTCCAGTATTCTTGCCAGGAGAATTCTCACGGACAGAGGAGCCTGGTGGGCTACAGTCCATGGAGTGCAAAGAGTCAGACACGACTAAGCACAGCATAGCATATTCTGTGTTAATCACTTCACATATGTAACATAATTAAATCATCATTACAATTCTGTAAGGTATGACCTGTTATTGCCTACTACTTTCCATACATGGGAAGACTGAAGAAGATGTTAAATTAATTTTCCAGATTCCCACTGAAGTTCGTGTTAAGAGATGGAACTCAATAACCAAAGGCTGTTTGACCTCAAAGACTCTAACTTCAACAACTTCCAAATAATTGATATTTGTTATTATCACATAGTGAATTCAATCGTGACTTCAAGAAGAATGAAGCATATCCAAACAATGGTTTTCTTTACTACTGAATCACATTGACAGAAGATGCTAATATGTATATAAATGCAAAACTGATTCTTTATAGACAAGCAGCAATAAAAACAGAGACATTACTTTGCCAACAATGATCCGTCTAGTCAAAGCCATGGTTTTTCCAGTAGTCATGCAGGGATGTGGGAGTTGGACTGTAAAGAAAGCTAAGCACCAAAGAATTGAGCCTTTGAACTATGGTGTTGGAGATGACGCGAGAGTCCCTTGGACTGCAAGGAAATCTGACCAGTCCATCCTAAAGGAAATCAGTCCTGAATATTCACTGGAAGGGCTGATGCTGAAGCTGAAACTCCAATACTTTGGCCACCTCATGTGAAGAGCTGACTCATTTGAAAAGACCCTGATGCTGGAAAGACTTAAGGAGGGAGACAAAGGGGATGACACCGATTCAATGGACACGAGTCTGAGGAAGCTCCGGGAGTTGGTGATGAACAGGGAAACCTGCTGTGCTGTAGTCAATGGGGCCGCAGAGAGTCGGACACGACTGAGTGACTGGACTGAACTGAACTGATATTTTATATCGGATTATAGATGAAGGCAATGGCAAGCCACTCCAGTACTCTTGCCTAGAAAATCACATGGACAGAGGAGCCTGGTGGGCTGCAGTCCATGGGGTCACTACTAGTCGGACATGACTGAGCGGCTTCACTTTCACTTTTCACTTTCACACATTGGAGAAGGAAATGGCAACCCACTCCAGTGTTCTTGCCTGGAGAATCCCAAGGGCGGTGGAGCCTGGTCGGCTGCTGTCATGGGGTCGCACCGAGTCGGACACGACTGAAGCGACGCAGCAGCAGCAGCAGCATAGATGATTAACAATGTTGTATTAGTTTCAGGTGTACAACAAAGTTATTCAGTTTACAAAACAAACAGCAATTTAAAAAGGAAAATATTAAGCACTTACTAATCAGCAGGTGTTAAGGAACTGCATGTCTACTAACCTCATTCTTGACTCAGGCAACAATTATCTCAAATTTAAAGGAAAGTGGGCTCAAAGAGCTAGAATTTGAACTCAGAGTTTCTACATGCTTACCAAGTTAAGAGGAAAGTTAATGCAGTTATGCAATAATCAAAATCTTGCCACACAAATATGCTTGAAAGACTGGTAATGTTTAGTCTAGAAAAGGCAAAGCTTAACAGAGACGTGATGCCTGTCTCATAAAGTGAAGGAGTGATTTCATGAAATCACATCCGATTTGCATTACAGCTTTCTGCCAGCAGGGCTCAGAAGGGCCAAAGGAAATTTCAGCTAATGGAAAGTTTCCTTGTCATTTCCCTGTGCTGAGGGAGGAGTATTCTAGTCCATCTAGGTTACAGCTTTTTGGTGGTCCCAAGTTTGAGTGAACACCAGGAGTTGGTGATGGACAAGGAGGCCTGGCGTGCTGTGATTCATGGGGTTGCAAAGAGTCGGACACGACTGAGCGACTGAACTGATGTTGCTGTTGGTCTACTCTGTAGAGGCTCCCCCCTGCCCTGGGTTAACCCCACGCTCAGGCCGTGTCTGGCCCAGGCTGGGTTAACCCTAAGCTCAGCCCTGGGTTAACCTCAAGCTCAGCCCTGGGCTAACCCCACGCTCAGCCCTGGGCTAACCCCACGCTCAGGCCATGTCTGGCCCAGGCTGAGTTAACCCCACACTCAGCCTTGGGCTAACCCCATGCTCAGCCCTGGGCTAACCCCACGCTCAGGCCGTGTCTGGCCCAGGCTGGGTTAACCCTAAGCTCAGCCCTGGGTTAACTTCAAGCTCAGCCCTGGGCTAACCCCACACTCAGCCCTGGGTTAACCCCACGCTCAGCCCTGGGCTAACCCCACGCTCAGCCCTGGGCTAACCCCACGCTCAGGCCGTGTCTGGCCCAGGCTGAGCTTTGGTGTTCTCTTCGCGTGTGATGCTCTTTGACTTTCATGGTTTTTGAGGACAGCCCTTAATTGTTTGCGAGCTCTTGTATGCCTGTGCACAAGATCCTATATTTTATTTTGACTGTCTGAAAGTGATTTCAGGTTACCCATTTTCACCTGTTGTCCACAAGCATCAAAATGAAATTCCTTGGAAAAACCATCATGTTCTACCAGAGTACTAAGTCTCATCATTATTTCTCTTCCTGAAACTCTAAATTATTATCCCTGGAAGATTGCCTGAAGATACAGATGAGTAGCAGTGAAGCAATCTGTTAGTCAGCATTGGATTTCTTTTTTCACAGTAATACTACATAGAATCCCAGAGTATAAAACTGATCAGAAGGCTGCTTGATTTGAAAGCCTGGCAGCAGCTGCACAGTAAGTTTCGTCTCCACTCAAAGTTTACAGTAATGTTCTTATTTTAATAGAAATCTTAAATGTTTCTCTGGAGAATGAGTTGGGTTAATATTGCTAATAACACTCAATCAGCCCCAAGGTGGTTTAGTCATTCCGGCATCACAGCTAATTTCAGCCTTTTAGATATATTAAAATGTACCTCTTGATTAATTGATCTTAACATCTTTAGTTCTCTTTGGATAATTCGTATTCTATGTGCTTTCATGTTCCTACTTCAGTTAGATTAATTTCTTTCTATCACTTAGGAAACTAGAACTATATACTAAAGCACAAGTGTCAGCATGGCATTCTCTGTTACGAGCAACCATCTCTGTGTAACTCCCCTCACCTCTAAAATGGGAGAGTGCATCAACTTCCCATTTCATGGAATTATTAAGAATATGGGTGTTGTAAAAATATACTTTAAAGTTTTATAAAAGTTGGATGAATGTACGGTATCTTTTATTTTCTAAAAATAATTTATATTAAAACCCAGAAAGCGAAACATTTCATATGAAAACAATCTACACAATCTCTGATTACTTGGTGCACTCATTTATTATTTTGGCCAGTGTGTAGGTTCACTTTTTGCTTTCAAGTTGATGTGAACTGTAAAAATCGTCCAATGGGTGGTATACACTATGGTACGCAGAACAATGCTGGTGATGAGCAAGCACGTAGTGTGTGTGAGGCTCCTTTTATATTATCTTTCCTTGGAGGGAAAGCTGATGGTGAAACAGAGAGAGAGGAAAGAAAAAGCTCTGTGTGCTCAAAAGGTGAGTTGCGCATCTTTTACCAGTTTTACAAGGTGTATCACGTGCCTATTTACAAAAGTAAGGAAACTGTCAGTTTGATGAAGTACGACTCACAACTCATTAGTGTTGAACGCAGAAGAAGTATTCCACATCAAAGATGACTGCTGAAATATTCACAATTACCAGCTGCTCAGAAACCATTTTATATGGATAAAAAACATGTCACATTTAATTTATCAGATGCTTTCTACTGTCATACTTTTCTTTCGTTCAATGTACTGAAAAGTTATAAAAACAACTTCAGTCTCGCTGTAACCATGTATAGACATTAAGAATAACACAAATCCATTATCTACCAAGATATAATTGTATCTACATGGATGAATAATCTTCTACAGCTTCTTTGCACTCAATTCTGAATTAAGTATTCCTTTAAAGATATTTGAATACACAACATTCAGTACCTCTATTAGAAAACTACCATTTCAATATAAAGGAAAAAACCACATTCATTCCTGAAGCTATATTCCGTGAATGAGCTGGCATGATTAGCTCCATTTCTTGAGTGACTACAATGGGAAACATCATCAGAAAAATAATGCTGTATTAATTTTCTAACAACATTGAAATGAACCAAATAAGCACTCAAACACTTGTGAAAATGAAATAGCAATTGTTTTGCTTTCCACTGTGTATAATTCTGTGATGCAGGTTTCAAGTAAAAATGTTGCCATCAAATGAACCCTTTGCAAAGATTACCAGACATCAGACACAGTCAACTGCGATGACCTACTACGTTGGAAAGCCCAAGCATAAGCAGACTGAAACAATCGCTTACACACATGGCGTGCACAGAATAATTATCCCCAAATAAGAATAAATGAGCAAGCCAATAATAATCCACGTGGAGGTTTTGGTCTTGCATTAAATTCACTGCAAACAGTGTAGCATTCAGGCAAGTGTCTGAGGACAGCCCTGCTCTCCTAGGCTCTGCTAAATGCGCAGCGAGCATCAGTTCACAACATCAGGTGCCACCGGCTCGGTCCCGCCATGGACTCTGAATGGTGGTCCTCACTTTCTGGTGTTAGTGTCAGCTACAGCTTTGGTTACGGCTCTGTTTAAACTGTCATCAGAAGCTGTTTAAAACCATGAAAAAAAATAAGGCCTGTTTTTCATAGAGTATGCCATCTAAAGAAATTTGAAACATTCCTAATATTACAGATTTGTCTGATTTTTAAATAATTCCCCAATCACTCTAAAGGAATCTACTAGAACATTTAACTCTTTTATACTTAAAAAGTATCCTATCCTGTCCTTAATGCATATAGAAACTTAGAATGAAGCTCTTCCCTGATATGAAGTAAAATATTACTATCTATCCTTCTAATAAATTTATTCATATTTTTCCTGTTGCAAAAATATTTTTTCTCATGCCAGGCTATAACTGAAGGGAAAAGTGAAGAAATTCATGGACATGAAAGGAAAATAAAATAAGCCTGAATTGTATCTATAGACAAAACATGAACCTTAGAGTTTTGTACATTTTCTGGAGGTGGACAACGATATCAGCTTCAATGGGTATAGTGGTCATTGCAAGTGAAAAACATTTCGCTGCAGGGTGCATAGCATTAAAACAAAAAAGCTACTCAGAAGAAGTATAGCTGTTCGTAGAATTGAACACGGAAAGAAAATTCTCCTGTAGTTCACAAAGAGAAGTCACTGTAATGTAGTGAGCAGTAGAACCAAACAACCTTGAAAAATACATAAAGTTATTCTCCTGTAGTTCACAAAGAGAAGTCACTGTAATGTAGTGAGCAGTATAACCAAACAACCTTGAAAAATACATCAAGTTCCCAGGATGGCCTTATCCTCTCAGTAGATGACTTATAGTATAGTTTTCCACATTTAAATCAGTTCCATATTGAGAAACATCCTTTGAATATTGACCACTATTCTGGACTGGCACATTTGAAAGCCCACCATTCTAGTCTTTAATATTCATTAATTTATCTATTAAGCAAATGTTTGAAAATCCATTATTTGCCCAATAGTTCCAGGCTTGGAGAAATACTAGTAAAGAAGATAAACAATATCTCAGGTTTCCTGTGGTTTTCATTCTAGTTGAGAAGGGCAAAAAGAGAGTTGGCATAAGTGTACATAGAGAGGAAATAGATAATACAAGAGTAAAGGAATAATTGAACATGATAATTTTAGATCTCTACTATGGAATAGGAAAAACAAGAGATTTCTTCAAGACTATTAGAGATTCCAAGGGAACATTTCATGCAAAGATGGGCTTGATAAAGGACAGAAATGGTATGGACCTAACAGAAGCAGAAGATATTAAGAAGAGGTGGCAAGAATACACAGAAGAACTGTACAGAAAAGATCTTCACGACCAGGATAGTCACGATAATGTGATCACTGACCTAGAGCCAGACATCTTGGAATGTGAAGTCAAGTGGGCCTTAGAAAGCATCACTACGAACAAAGCTAGTGGAGGTGATGGAATTCCAGTTGAGCTATTTCAAATCTTGAAAGATGATGCTGTGAAAGTGCTTCACTCAATATGCCAGCAAATTTGTAAAACTCAGCAGTGGCCACAGGACTGGAAAAGGTCAGTCTTCATTCCAATCCCAAAGAAAGGCAATGCCAAAGAATCCTCAAACTACCGCACAATTGCACTCATCTCACACGCTAGTAAAGACATGCTCAAAATTCTCCAAACCAGGCTTCAGCAATATGTGAACCATGAACTCCCAGATGTTCAAGCAGGTTTTAGAAAAGGCAGAGGCACCAGAGATCAAATTGCCAACATCCGCTGGATCATGGAGAAAGCAAGAGAGTTCCAGAAAAATATCTATTTCTGCTTCATTGACTATGCCAAAGCCTTTGACTGTGTGGATCACAATAAACTGTGGAACATTCTAAAAGAGATGGGAATCCCAGACCACCTGACCTGCCTCTTGAGAAACCTGTATGCAGGTCAGGAAGCAACAGTCAGAACTGTACATCGAACAACAGACTGGTTCCAAATAGGAAAAGGAGTACGTCAAGGCTGTATATTGTTACCTTGCTTATTTAACTTCTATGCAGAGTACATCATGAGGAATGCTGGGCTGGAAGAAGCACAAGCTGGAATCAAGATTGCCGGGAGAAATATCAATAACCTCAGATATGCAGATGACACTACCCTTATGGCAGAAAGTGAAGAGGTACTCAAAAGCCTCTTGATGAAAGTGAAAGAGGAGAGTGAAAAGGTTGGCTTGAAGCTCAACATTCAGAAAACAAAGATCATGGCATCTGGTCCCATCACTTCATGGGAAATAGATGGAAAAATAGTGGAAACAGTGTCAGACTTTATTTGTTTGGGCTCCAAAATCACTGCAGATGCTGATTGCAGACATGAAATTAAAAGACGCTTACTCCTTGGTCGGAAAGTTATCACCAACCTTGATAGTGTATTGAAAAGCAGAGACATTATTTTGCCAACCAAGGTCTGTCTAGTCAAGGCTATGGTTTTTCCCATGGTCATGTATGGATGTGAGAGTTCGACTGTGAAGAAAGCTGATCGTCGAAGAATTGATGCTTTTGAACTGTGGTGTTGGAGAAGACTCTTGAGAGTCCCTTGTACTGCAAGGAGATCCAACCAGTCCATTCTAAGGGAGATCGATCCTGGGTGTTCATTGGAAGGACTGATGCTAAAGCTGAAACTGCAATACTTTGGCCACCTCATGCGATGAGTTGACTCACTGGAAAAGACTCTGATGCTGGGAAAGGTTGGGGGCGGAAGGAGAAGGGGACGACCGAGAATGAGATGGCTGGATGGCATCACCGACTCGATGGACATGAGTTTCAGTGAACTCCAGGAGTTGGTGATGGACAGGGAGGCCTGGCATGCTGTGATTCATGGGGTCGTGGAGAGTCGGACACGACTGAGCAACTGAACTAAACTGAACTGAACTATGGAATAAGATAGCCACTAATTAAAGCTGGCCATTGAGCACTTGAAATATGGCTAGTATGACTGAGGAACTGAACTATTAATTTCATCTGGTTTTAACAGATTTAAACGTTATGTGTGGCTGGCGGTTACCATATGGCCAGCACGGGTCTGGACAGCGCCAAGTGCAATGAAAAAGTATAACATGGTGAAGGAAGTTATAGGGCAAGGAGATCATATTTGAGCTTAATTTTTAATAGTATTAAGAAATGTTATTCAAACACCTGGTATATGATGATCCAGAAAAAGGGACAAATAAATGCAAAAGCTGCAAAGCAGACTGCTTGAATAAAGAGACAAAGGAGCGTGAGAGCTTGAAGCAAGGACCATGTGACTGAAAGCGTAGCGGAGAGGCAGCCGTGGGGGATGAGGCTTCAGGGACAAGTCATCACTGCATATGTGTAATACTGGATTAGCGGTAAAACTAAGAGGTTCTCTCCAAGAAAACAAGAAGTATCTGCATTCTATACTGATTACAATCCCCTGAAGCCCACAACAGTTTCCTGTCCAAACAAACAGGGTCAAGTGAAATTTGGAAAGCATCATAAAACGATGTTCTTTAGGGCTTTCTCAACAAGCAAAATACTTTTGGTTAGAGGTAGAAAACTCATGCTTTGAGCCTATCTCCTTATGAGAAATAATATATTTTCTATATTCTTGTTAGGTCTGTAATTTTGAGGGAAAGAACGGTTGACTCTCAAAAGTGGGGGAAAAAAGAAAAACACTCTGAATCTAACCAATGAGGCCTATGCTAGTAAAGTTAATAAAAGTAAACACAGGGAAGGCCAGGACTGTACATGATTGAGTGGTACTTGGAGTGTGTGAGAGACAGGACATTTTCACAGGGCTCTTTATTTAGCTTCATCGTCAACTGTGCTATGTGGAAGGGGAATCAGACGCCAGTTTCTCGTATAGATTTCAAGGCAGTTGACTTTGGGATGTAAACTAGAGGAGAGACACTTTTCCTTAGTCAACCAGAATCTGGGAAACCACAGTCCCACTCACTAAATTCATACCTCAAGTGATTACAGCAGATTCTCATCACCAAAAATATGGGTTCACCCCATGCTCCCTAAATGATGTGCTATGTTTCAATGTAACAAGACAATACCATGTTGATAGTAAACTTTTCTTTTAATGAAAGTTCACCATCTTCTGAATGTAATCACTTCTGATTTTTTTTTTCCATGTGATTTTTCTAAACTGACAAGACTTATTATATATGCCATTTGTTCCTGACTCAATACATTTAATCAATCAGAAATTAGAGGGGTTAAGTCCACATTTTGTGGATGCAGATAAACATTGTTCCTTTGTTTTGTCTTTAAAAACTCACTGATGAGAGACAAGAGGGAAACTTCTTTCTCAAGACAAGTAAGTTTGATTTGTTTCGTTTTGTTACTAAGTTCCTTGGGTAGACAAATTCGAACCTTTTCATTCCACAAATCAAGCTAGATTGGGGGAGAGTTACAGCAAGTTAAAATGATACTGAAAGGTCCATGTTTTACCTGGACCATGGAATCAGCCAAAGGACCTCAGAGAGTAAAACGAAGATAATTGAAATGTATTCTACGAGGTTGGCATCCAGGTTGAAAACACTGTGAAAGCTGCTTCTACATTTATCCCACGTGGCCATTAATCAATGTCAGATTATTTAAATATAAATCTAAATATATATTATTTAAATATAAATCTACTGTGATTATTGCCTTAAACTCCAGAGGAATGACCTAAAAATAATTCTCTTGCCCCAAAATGTCAATGCCCTCTCTGTACCGAGAGTCAATGCACAGATAATTAATACTGCAAAAGTGTAGATACCGTAAGTCAGAGATTGCCCGTGTGCAAGCAGATGCCAAAGCAAACAGCATGGAAGTTCAAAAGTAGAATGTAGGTGTCAAAATGAAAGCATACTCAGCTTGACAGGCACCAAATGCAATTAGGAAATGAGATCTCCCCCATGTGAATACCAGAGAGCATATTAACAGCTCCACTGGGATAGACAAAAATAAAGCCACAAAATTCTGCTTTCCTTCTGCCAAGTTTTTGAGGATCAAATATATAAATGATTTTAAATATTGATTCTGGTGAACTAAATGGGCCAAAATCTATTTTTCTAAAAAAAGGATAAAGTATGGACTTCTAAAGCTAGCCTTTTTGTAAAATTCTTAAAAAAATAAAATTGAGGTAAATTTGTTGTTGTTCAGTGACTCAGTTGTGTCTGACTCTTTGCGACCCCATGGACTGCAGCACACCAGGCTTTCTGTCCACCATCTCTCCGAGCTTGCTCAAGCTCATGTCCATCGAGTCGGTGATGCCATCCATCCATCTCATCCTCTGTTGTCCCCTTCTCCTCCTGCCTTCAATCTTTCCCAACATCAGGATCTTTTTTAAAGAGTCAGCTCTTCGCATCAGGTGGCCAAAGTATCACAGCTTCAGTTTCAGCATCAGTCCTTCCAATGAATATTCAGGTTTGATGTCCTTCAGGATTGACTGGTTTGATCTTCTCGCTGTCTGAGGGACTCTCAAGAGTCTTCTCCGACACCACAGTGAACTGAGGTGAATACTCTAGGGGATTATCTGTATCTGAAAACATGCAGCCATTGACTTTTCCAAAGATAGCTATCACGACTCCAATTCCCACATAAGCCATTTGACTCAGTTCTAAAAAGTCAAGGTCATCAGACCCAAACTGCAACATGTCATAACTTTTTTCTAGAACTGAAGGTGTCTGCAAGCTTTCTAGACCAATCTACCAATTCGGGAGGAGATCATTGCTGACCCAGCCAGGTAAGGAAGATAAGGAAAACCTCCATGGACTACTATTAAAGAAACAGGGGTAGACAATGAGTGGTCATTTCAAAGCCAAGTTAGAAGACTTTGTGGTTCTTCTAATGGTCCTTCAGTTTCCGTTCAGTCGCTCTCTGCGACCCCATGAACCGCAGCACGCCAGGCCTCCCTGTCCATCACCAACTCCCGGAGTCCACCCAAACCCTGGAGTCCACCCAAACCCATGTCCACTGAGTCAGTGATGCCATCCAGCCATCTCATCCTCTGTCATCCCTTCTCCTCCTGCCCTCAATCTTTCCCAGCATCAGGGAAATGAGTCAGCTTTTCTCGTCAGGTGGCCAAAGTATTGGAGTTTCAGCTTCAGCATCAGTCCTTCCAATGAACAGTCAGGACTGAACTCCTTTAGGATGGACTGGTTGGATCTCCTTGCAGTCCACGGGACTCTCAAGAGTCTTCTCCAGCACCATAGTTCAAAATATTAATGGTTCTTAATAATTTTCTATTTTAGTTATTATTAAGACATATGTATTATTTTCTCTATTAGTCTCGGAACTTTCTAAAGATAAACTCTTCTTTTAATTCATGTTAATAGTATCCATCAGGTCTTAAACAGGTGTTTCAATTATAAGAAGAACATTAATATTAAAAGACACCTCTGGCTCTGTACTTTTATATGTCATTTCACTGATATTCATGAAAGACTGATCAAACAACTGAAAAAAATATAGTAAATGTAGTTAGCTGTCCTAATTTAGCACATAAAAGTAAGGTATGAATTACCTATTTAAAAGTGTAAATTCAGAAGGAAGGGAAAATGAAGTTATTAATTACTGGGCATGAAGTTTCAGTAAGGTAAGGTAAATAAGCTCAGATATCTGCCGTAAAACATAACATCTATAGTCAACAATAACGTATTGCTCCCTTAAACTCTGTTACAAGGACAGATCTCATATTAAATGTTTGGACCACGATTTTTAAAAAGGTATTAATTCATAGTTAGGCTTTAGATAATTTTCCTGGCAATGAAAAAAAAGAAAACCAAAAGAAGTAAGTAGTACATAATTAATTACAGGTAAACGAAGTCTAGAGCAGCTATGATTATGCTTCTGTAAAATATTTAAGAGTATTTCTGTCTTCCTCTCCTTTTCTGGAAACTTTGCTCCTTAGCTCAGGAAGGTAGTATAGTCTGTTTTTATGCCTAAGTGGTGTGAAATAAAACGACCACTGATATATTTTTAGAGAAAACACCCAGTGACTTTCTATAAGATTTAATTGTCTAGGTTTACTTCTGGATCTTAGCTTAGTTTCCAGGTCACCCTTCCTTCCCTCTGGCTCATCTCTGAATCCAAAGAATGGGCTCTGGGGACGCATCTTGGCTGCCATTATCCAGGCATACTTGTATCAGAGTCCTTCTCAGCTCTTAGATCCTCTTATGCAAGTCACTAGGAAGACACGAGCAGCCAGCAATAACGGGGAAACAGGTAAAAGTTTAAAATCATAAACTCAGAGACATTTAAAAGGTGAAAATCCTTAAATACCTGAATATTATTATCAATATTCTTTGCAAAAAATAAAGTCAAGATGGCTCTTTAGTAACTTGCTCCATTGATAATTTGGTTACTAGTTTTTTGTGTCTCTGATTCTTATTTTATAGGATCAAACGTTGTATAATCCTCCTATTTTCATTTCTGATGCCTGTGAATGTCTTCTGCTTCTCCTTTGCCTTTGTCTCATTTATTTTTTTAAATCAGACTATCTAAAAATAGTGGGCACTGGATCAAACCTTGTGTAATGCTTTCATTTCCCTTTCTCCGGCTGTAGAGTCTTTCCCTTCCCAGGTGTCTCCTGTATTTTCTTGAGAATCTGACCCTGAAAGTACTAAACGAAAAGTATATGACAGGCAACCAGATCCGAAAGGCTCAGAAAAAGTGAGATGACACTGCAAGATGACATTTTAACAAAATGCCCTTCTGTTTTACACACGAAAGTCACCGTCTTTCCTTATAAGAAAAGACATTATTTGAGAAGCCACATTGGCTACAGCACCCGGAGAAGCTGATATCCTGTAAGACATGGAAAGTAGAAGACCTGCAGAAAGGGGATTCAAGAACGGCCGAATGTCGCAGGAGGGGCCGTTACATCGACAGTTAAATAGCTTTCACTGTTGTATGAACTTCATAACACAAACATGTAATTTCCATGATTCATATAATACAGCCGGCACCTATTCCATAATGTTTTGTATAACTTTAAGGAGTCATTATGATTTGCAAGACTATAATCATCCAGAAAAGATGGAAGCTATGCACTTGATTATAGAATATTATGCTTCACAACTCAGGACATATATAATATTTATTCCCACATTGTCATTGATAAAAGAAAATAAGACAACGCTAAACTGGTTGACTTTTTTTCTGCATAGCTTAGTAATAGCAAAATGCATTTCACTGACAAAAATCTTGGGGAAAAGTTAATGTGCATAGGCTTTTCAGGTGAGGTTTTCTTACTCACAAGGCCTTTCTTCATCTCTACCATGGACTCTGACTATGAGCACAATTATTGACTTCAGTATGCTTAATGAAGACAGAGCTTTCTGGGCGTTTCTGAGGATGCCTGAAGAAACGTGTGGAGTCCAATTTCACAGAGGCTCTAATCTATCAAAAATAGCTGCTACTTTAAAAGGTAAATTTGGGTGTTTTTTGGACAGAGGAGCCTGGTGTGCTAAAGTCCATAGCTTCACAGAGTCGGACACTAATGAAGCAACTTAGCATGCATGCACACATCCAAATGCTATAAGATTACAAGAATTTAATGCTGGGACTCCGGAGTCACACGCAGCCTAACTGTATAGGATAAGATGAACACTCCTCTTTCTGTAATTTCAGACACGTGTGCTCTGGGCTACTGCTTTAATAGTAAAGATCACAGATAGTTGTTATAAGTGAAATATCCCTGAAATTACAATGAGGAATATTATGGTGACTAGCTACTTGAATTATTCCCTAAAGTATTATTGATACAAGGTCAGTCAGTTTCCGTGGAGATGTTTTGATGAGCATAAATAGCATCCTACACATCAGGATATTACAATGACTTATGTACATTTTCAGTAAATGGAATAAATCTGCACAACTCTTCCTGTTTATCGAGTGCTGTTGCTGCTAAGTCACTTCAGTCGTGTCCAACTATTTGTGACCATGAACTGTTCCATGGGATTCTCAAGGTAAGAGTACTGGAGTGGGTTGCCATTTCCTCCTCCAGGGAATCTCCCTGACCCAGGGATGGAAACTGTGTCTCTTATATCTCCTGCATTGGCAGACGGATTCTTTACGACTACCTGGGAAACCCATAGAGAAAGTATATTAAATTCAGCAAAAAAAAAAAAAAAAATCTAGCTTAAAATATCAGTGTCTCTTCATCATTTTTAAGATAAAATACTGTCCATTGTGCATAGCATACAATGCCCTCCAGGGCCTTCTCACCAGACTCAACTCATAAATCCTGCCCAGAGGTATATAACAGTTTAGTTTACAGAAATTCTGAAATCCCTCAAAAATGCCACCGCATCTGTACCTCGGCACACTCTATTTTCCTTGCAATAAATGTTCAAATTCTTGGTTACTACTCACTGTATTGATTTCATGACTCATGACTTGGTCAACAATGACAATTTGGAGGAAAAAAAAATGACTGCGGGGGAGTATGGGAAAGGAAGTGAGAGGTGGAACTTCGTGCATCCAGAATTTAACGGCTGGGCGGGGGAAGATGAGCCTTCCAAGAGAGGCAAAATCCAGGTCCTCAGAGGCAAATACAGGTATACTGTGAAGGAAGCGAAGGGAGGGGCATTTGGAAGAGAAAGAAACTGCTGTTTACTCATCACTTACAATAAGCATGCATGCGGGCTAAGTCGCTTCGGTTGTGTCCGACTCTTTACAACCCTATAGACTGTCAACTCACCAGGCTCCTCTGTCCATGAGATTCTCCAGGCAAGAATGCTGGAATGAAATGCCATGCCCTCCGCCAGGGGATCTTCCCAACCCAGGGATCTAAACTGCATCTCTTATGTCTCCTGCATTGGCAGGCAGGTTCTTTTACCTCAGTGCCACCTGGGAAGCCCCACATACAACATAGGAGCTGCATAATAACCATTTGATGAAGGCACCATATGGTATTCTGCCAGTTCTCAGTAGATGATAACTGGATGTTTCTAGTTCTTACGGCCAATAAACCTGTCACATGAGCTGTATTATGCATGTGTCTTTATGTCCTTGCGTTACTATTTCCTTAGCATATATTTCTATAAAATTATCAAAATGGGGAAGTAAATAGCATGACATTTAAATTGCAGTAAATATAGCCAAACTGTCTTCCAGAAAGACTAAAAACTGTACGGTTGTAAACAGAAGATTCGAGTGTTTAAGTTTTTATGGACCCAAACTACTGAACCTAACACTTTTTATTCATCTTTATACTCACTGGAAAAGACTCTGATGCTGGGAAAGGTTGGGGGCGGGAGGAGAAGGGGACGACGGAGAATGAGATGGCTGGATGGCATCACCGACTCTGTGGACATGAGTTTGAATGAACTCCGGGAGTTGGTGATGGACAGGGAGGCCTGGCGTGCTGTGATTCATGGGGTCGCAGAGAGTCGGACACAACTGAGCGACTGAACTGAACTGAACTGACTGATAATCAGATAAGTAGAAATATTAGTATTTCATCATGCTTTTAATTCGCATTTCTGTTAACCCAGTAAGGTTTCGCATTTTTTCACATTCATTACCATTTGCATTGACGAATTTAATATCCATATTTTTGCTAAATTTTTGATATGTTTTATTTATGATTTTTAAGTTCTTTATGTATTCATGATAATATATAATTTTTCTGATTTACAAGTTTGTGCTTTTAAAATGTCTTGAAGGGATTTATACACTATGCTTTCCAATGAGGAAGAGATTTTCTAAAAACAAGAAGACCCATGTCTGCATCTAAAGGCATCAAATCATTCTGTATTCTCACTATACCAAACAAAAGGTAATTCCACAACATGGCTGTCATTTGAAATCCAAGAAACTTATGATGAATTAAATTATTATGAGGATAAAGAACTTCTAATAGAATCTGCTTGGAAAATTCTGAAAGAGATGGGAATACCAGACCACCTGACCTGCCTCTTGAGAAACCTGTAGGCAGGTCAGGAAGCAACAGTTAGAACTGGACATGGAACAACAGACTGGTTCCAAATAGGAAAAGGAGTATGTCAAGGCTGTATATTGTCACCCTGCTTATTTAACTTATATGCAGAGTACATCATGAGGAACGCTGGGCTGGAAGAAGCACAAGCTGGAATCAAGATTGCTGGGAGAAATATCAATAACCTCAGATATGCAGATGACACCACCCTTATCTTGATGAAAGTGAAAGAGGAGAGTGAAAAAGTTGGCTTGAAGCTCAACATTCAGAAAACTAAGATCATGGCATCTAGTCCCATCACTTCATGGGAAATAGATGGGGAAACAGTGGAAACAGTGTCAGACTTTATTTTTTTGGGCTCCAAAATCACTGGGGATGCTGACTGCAGCCATAAAATTAAAAGACGCTTACCCCTTGGAAGGAAAGTGATGACCAACCTAGATAGCATATTAAAAAGCAAAGACATTTACTTTGCCAACAAAGGTCTGTCTAGTCAAGGCTATGGTTTTTCCCGTGGTCATGTATGGATGTGAGAGTTGGACTGTGAAGAAAGCTGATCGCTGAAGAATTGATGTTTTTGAATTGAGGTGTTGGAGAAGACTCTTGAGAATCCCTTGGACTGCAAGGAGATCCAACCAGTCCATTCTAAAGGAGATCAATCCTGGGTGTTCATTGGAAGGACTGATGCTAAAGCTGAAACTCCAAACCTTTGGCCACCTCATGCGAAGAGTTGACTCACTGGAAAAGACTCTGATGCTGGGAAGGATTGGGGGCAGGAGGAGAAGGGGACGTCAGAGAATGAGATGGCTGGATGGCATCACTGACTTGACGGACATGAGTTTGAGTGGACTCTGGGAGTTGGTGATGGACAGGGAGGCCTGGCGTGCTGTGATTCACGGGGTCGCAAAGAGTCGGACATGACTGAGCGACTGAACTGAACTGAACAGTGATTTATATTGCGTTAGTTAAAGAAGATGTTTTTATTACCACAAACACAAAAATCACACAATGAACATTAACCTTAAAACTCTATGGAAAAAAAGGAAATAAATGAAGTGAACAAAAGTGCAGAAGTTCATGGCTTAAGGCATTACCTTTCAAATACACATTTGCCAAGGCAAGACTTTTGTATATACAAATATCACACTCCAAAGTGACTGCTGTCGACAGGTGAAATTTAAGCTCACAAAGGACAAAGGTAATGCAGTAGGTAGTAATTATCTGAAGTATAATGTCTGTCAGATTAGTGTAGACTTAATGAATGATGTTCATTGTGCATTAACACCGTATGACAACTTCATGAAGAGTTCTCTAAAAGCTTCACATTTAAGAAAACCTGGGGTTGCTTGGTTTTAAAAGAAGTCATTCTGAAAACTGACAAATTTCTCAGTCTAGATAGAGAGTGAGCCAGCCCTGACGTTCTCTGCCATTGTTCAGTGTTTGTCGTGCCCACAACTGCTTTGCTGTAACAGCTCCTATTGTGCTGTGTGACAATGAACACAACCAGACGATTCCCAATAATTAACGCTACTGTGAAAGTTCTAAGTGAAAGACAAACTCAAAGCCCATCAATTCTTTCAGTGTAAAAGTTTTGGACCTTTTAAAGCAAACTCTAATATCTTTTTGACAAACTCTATAATCCTTTCTGAAATTACTTTTCCCAGTGGCATTAAACAAACTATTTATAGTACATGCTCTTCTGACTTTTTTATTCTACTCTCAAAACATAATCTAACAATAAAAACAAAACAAAAATTACTTTATCAAAATATCCCAAATAAGTTGCTATTCCATACTCTCTTGAAAGAGCTCCCCAAGTAATGGACTCCTACTGCTTTAAAACCTCCAAAGAGGAATCCTTTTATTCTGATATGTATTCTGATACACCTCACTACCTAGAATGTCTTAGCCCATTCTTCACCTGGAAAA
The DNA here is from genome assembly GCF_049115385.1 of Moschus berezovskii. NCBI lineage: Eukaryota > Metazoa > Chordata > Mammalia > Artiodactyla > Moschidae > Moschus > Moschus berezovskii. The sequence continues at coordinate 3,815,112 of NC_142475.1, read as the reverse complement.
TTCTAATTAAACTAAAATTCATTCACTAATACCTAATCTTCTCTAGAGGTTTCTTATCCCTCCCCTATAAACTGCATTAATGACCCCAGTTCTATGACAAATCTAGACAGCATATTAAAAGCAGAGACTTCATTTTGCTGACAAAGATCCATCTAGTCAAAGCTATGATTTTTCCAGTAGTCATGGACAGATATGACAGTTGGACCATAAAGAAAGCTGAGTGCCAAAGAATTGATGTTTTAGAGCTGCAGTGCTGGAGAAGACTTCTGAGAATCCCTTGGACAGCAAGGAAATAAAGGAAATCAACCCTGAATATTCATTGGAAGGACTGATGCTAAACTGAAGTGGCAATGCATTGGCCACCTGATGTGAAGAACTGACTCGTTGGAAAAGACCCTGATGCTGGGAAAGATTGAAGGCAGGAGGAGAAGGGGACGACAGAGGATGAGATGGTTGGATGGCATCATCGACTCAATGGAGATGAGTTTGAGCAAATTCCAGGAGGTGGTAAAGGACAGGGAAGCATAACCTGCTGCAGCCAATGGGGTTGTAAAGTCAGAAACAATTTAGCGACTAAACAACAATTCATAACTTGACACTGTATCTTACTCATGTCCTCCGCCTCTCCTTATCACTAGGACTAGCTTAAAATTTCCAGGGTAAAGATTATATTCAATTCATTTTTAAATTACCAGGATATAGCTTATGATCTAGCAATGCCAAAGGATGCTCAGACCACCGCACAATTGTACTCATCTCACATGCTAGTAAAGTCATGCTCAAAATTCTCCAAGCCAGGCTTCAATAATATGGTAACGGTGAACTTCCAGATGTTCAAACTGGTTTTAGAAAAGGCAGAGAAACCAGAGATCAAATTGCCAACATCCACTGGATCATCGAAAAAGCAAGAGAGTTCCAGAAAAACATCCATTTCTGCTTTATTGACTATGCCAAAGCCTTTGACTGTGTGGATCACAATAAACTGTGGAAAATTCTGAAACAGATTTGAATACCAGACCACCTGACCTGCCTCTTGAGAAATCTGTATGCAAGTCAGGAAGCAACAGTTAGAACTGGACATGGAACAACTGACTGGTTCCAAATAGGAAAAGGAGTACAACAAGGCCGTATATTGTACCATGCTTATTTAACTTATATGCAGAGTACATCATGAGAAATGCTTGTCTGGATGAAGCACAAGCTGGAATCAATATTGCCAGGAGAAATGTCAATAACCTCAGATATGCAGATGACACCACCCTTATGGCAGAAAGCGAAGAAGAACTCAAGAGCCTCTTGATGAAATTGAAAGAGGAGAGTGAAAAAGTTGGCTAAAAGCTCAACATTCAGAAAACAAAGATCATGGCATCTGTTCCCATCATTTCATGGCAAATAGATGGAGAAACAGTGGAAACAGTGGTAGATTTTATTTTCTTAGGCTCGAAAAATCACTGCAAATGGTGACTGCAGCCATGAAATAAAAAGATGCTTATTCCTTGGAAGGAAAGTTATGACCAACCTAGACAGTATATTAAAAAGCAGAGATGTTACTTTGCCAACCAAGGTCCGTCTAGTCAAGGCTATGGTTTTTCCAGTGGTCAAGTATGGATGTGAGAATTGGACTATAAAGAAAGCTGATCGCTGAAGAATTGATGCTTTTGAACTGTGGTGTTGGAGAAGACTCTTGAGAGTCCCTTGAACTACAAGGAGATCCAACCAGTCCATCCTAAAGGAGATCAGTCCTAGGTGTTCATTGGAAGGACTGATGAAGCTGAAACTCCAATACTTTGGCCACCTGATACGAAGAGCTGACTCATTGGAAAAGACCCTGATGCTGGGAAAGATTGAGGGCAGAAGGAGAAGGGGACAACAGAGGATGAGATGGTTGGATGGCATCACCGACTCAATGGACATGAATTTGAGTAAACTTGGGGAGTTGGTGATGGACAGGGAGGCCTGGCGGGCTATAGTCCATTGGGTCACAAAGAGTTCGACATGACTGAGCAATTGAACTGAACTGAACTGAGCTTATGATGAGAGCTCAAAAAAGGTTGTTTCTGAAGTAAGACCAGAGAAGTCTTACTGATACAGAAGGTGGAGACAGCTAGTTGCCTCTCAATAACCATTAACATCCTTAGTAGAATAGTTTGTATTTTAAACAAGCTTATCACTGCCTTAAAAAAAAAAAAAAATTAAAAAGGCCTTTTTTTTATGGAAAGGCATTTTACTTTAAATATAGCAGTGTTTATATGTCAACCTCAAATTGCCAATCTATCGATCCTCCAACTCTAACCCCTCTGCTGCTGCTGCTAAGTCGCTTCAGTCGTGTCTGACTCTGTGCGACCCCACAGACGGCAGCCGACGCCCCTCTGGTAACCATAAATTCACTAAGACTCTGAGTCTGTTTGTTTTGAAAATAGGTTCATTTGTGTCATTTTTTTAGGCTTCACATCTAAGTATATATTTGAAAATGACTGTATTTAAAGCCTCCCTGGCAACCAGTTCTATCTAGTGGGACTGGCACAGAACTAATGTATGCAAATTCGAGGTCATGCCCTTAAAGGGAAAAGACGTACTTTTATGTGAGAAAAAACTTATGTTTTAAAATCACTCTCATTTCAGTGTCTATCATACACTGATTACATTTTCATCTTAATTATATAAAAAACATAATTGTAATTTTTATAATATAAATTATTTAAAAATTGATACACTTAATGTCAATATTCTGATCTTAAAACATGTCACTATAGAATATGAAACTATTTAGGTAGTAAGTGGGTATAAGGGTGTTCACTGGAAGGACTGATGCTGAGGCTGAAACTCCAATACTTTGGCCACCTCATTCGAAGAGCTGACTCACTGAAAAGACTCTGATGCTGGGAGGGATTGGGGGCGGGAGGAGAAGGGGACGACAGAGAATGAGATGGCTGGATGGCATCACCGACTCGATGGACCTGAGTTTGAGTGAACTCCGGGAGTTGGTGATGGACAGGGAGGCCTGGTGTGCTGCGATTCATGGGGTTGCAGAGTCGGACACAACTGAGTGAACTGAACTGAAGTGGGTATAAAATTTTTAAAATACTTATTTGCTAATTATAATTTATTATATTGTTAATTATTATAATATTATTTTTAAAATAAAATTAACTAAATGTTTAAGGCATTAAACTAGAGGATTAAAATTTTCAACTGTCTATTGCAGCAATTATTTCACTCAGGATAGGAAAAGTTAAGAAATTGGCTAAGTGTAAAGAGAAAACACTAATTTTATCTCTTAGAAAAGGAATGAACAGTTCAATTAGGACAGTAAGTAGCTAGTAGCAGAGAAGTAATCAGAAAGGCTAGAATCTGATATAGTTTTAAAAGGACCGTGAGATTATCTTAAACAGCATATCAAGGATTAGAGTCATAAAGAGAGTTTTCACTGAAATCCAGGTGTTGTAACCTTTACAGTCATATATGGTACTAGAATATATGCGATCATATATGTATATTAAATTGTAAATATGAAATAAACCTAGTAGATTGTAATAAGTGTTAATTATTTATTGTGTTTAAACAACACATAACAAAATGTTTTTACTCTTGATTTTTCGCCAGGAGACACACACTAAAAGTTACCTGCTACCCATACAGAATGGTGGCAGCAAAATATAGCTTTTGCAGGCCAAGAAGCAGGCCATCTTGAGATACTAACTGGGAAACTTTAAAACAAATTATCTTCACCTGCAGCAAAGGAATAGAGGTGGATAAATGAAGAAGAATATATCACAGTGTTAAATTTACGTTCAGATTTGTCAGTTGTCAGTTCAGAGTTTGTTAGCTGTCAGCTTGAAGGTGGAGCACTTCTGAAGGGTGATGTTTTCAAGCCTTGGTATAACCACTGGTGTCTGAAGTAAAGGCATGTCAAATGCTAGGAAAGCTGAGATCAGGAAACTATGAGTTCAGGGTGTTTCATCAGCTATGAAGTCATTGCAGAGGCTGTCAGAGAACAGTAGTAATTACAGGAACTTATCCAGGAAAGGGGAAATCAAATTCAGTGAATAAGATTGACTAGGATATCAAGCGGAGAAGGCAATGGCAAGCCACTCCAGTACTCTTGCCTAGAAAATCCCATGGATGGAGGAGCCTGGTAGGCTGCAGTCCGTGGGGTCGCTAAGGGTGGGACACGACTGAGCGACTTCACTTTCACTTTTCACTTTCACACATTGGAGAAGGAAATGGCAACCCACTCCAGTGTTCTTGCCTGGAGAATCCCAGGCACGGGGGAGCCTGGTGGGCTGCCGTCTATGGGGTCACACAGAGTTGGACACGATTGAAGTGACTTAGCAGCAGCAGTAGCAGCAGGATATCAAGATTGCAATATAAAAGAATCACTTGCTCATTAAAAATACAGGTAGCTTGATGACAATGAAATGATGAAGGTGGTATTCAAGGGTGAGTGATGAGGTGCTCTTTCCCTATAACAGGGAATCTTAGACGTGAACTTGGTGATCTGCACTGAACATTCCTACAGAAGCGTGAGCATAGGAATGTAAAGGGAAATGGCACTCTTTTTCCACTAGTACAATAATCCTTATGTTACGGTGGGAAAGGTAATTTAAAATCTGGGCATAGAGGAACTATTTACATAGTTTAATTGAAGCTTCCTAAAATTTTTAAGAGTATCAGAGCAAGTAACAGTTCAGGAGGTAAAAAGCCTGCATGATATATTTAGGACCATTTCCTGAGGAGAGCATGGTGGTACAGGTCATGTGGGAGGCACATGTCAGTGACAGAATTATGAAACACCTTCAGAATCCCAGGTAGGCGATTAAGGGCTCCAACCAATTTCTTCAAGTGAGAAGTCATGCAGGAATCACCATTCATGCATCCATGAAGTAGGAAGAAAGCAAGACACAAGCAAGTGTGACTAGCTCTATGATAGTCAAACTAAGCCTAGTGAGAACAAGAGCCTCACAGCAGTCACCAAGGGCTCATTTTAAGTCAAATCCTTACTGACATGCATGCGTGTGTGCCTGGTCGTTCAGTCATGTCAGACTCTTTGCAGGCCCATGGAATGTATTCCACCTGGTTCCTCTGTCCCTGGACTGTTTCACGCAAGACTACCAGAGTGGGCTGCCATTTGCTGCTCCAGGGGATCTTCCCTGCACAGGGATCGAACCCGCATCTCTTGCATCGTCTGGCAGATCCTTTACCTCTAGTGCCACCAGAGAAGCCTCACTGATAAGCATAACACTGAAAAATACAAAGACTTGAAAGATTTCAAAAGGAATGCAGTCCTCACAATGAAACTGCACAGATTTCGTTCTTAATATACTGAGAAAACTTGATGAAGTTAACTTTAAATGAGGAAACTGAGACGTGGAGTGCTTAAGAGGGGTCAGCAGGAAATGGCCCCACCAGTCAAAGTTCATCTCGTTGGAAGTACAGGCTGTGAATGATGTTATCCACGGTCACAGGCAGGCAGGAAGTAGGGAGGGGTGAAGGGAGGAAGGGAAGGAAGGAAGGAGATCATTAGAAACCTGATTGATTCAAGAGTGCAACAGCCAAGACACTCAATAGTCAAATAACCAACTGACTTAGTTGGATAGTGCAAATCACCAGTACACGAATCTTAAAACAGCTAGTGACCCTTTAATTCTTCAAAATATGTGTTCAGCAGATAAAGTGTCATCATCCACAGCCCACACACTACGACAAACAGACATGCACGATCACACACACAGACACACAGACGTCAAAATGCACTGCAGCAGTTCTATGGTTGCAAATATTCTGTTAGGTACATTATGTGATTCAATTATGCAATACAGGAGACTGAAAAATATCTAAAAAGATGATTACATAACTGCTGTAGTGACATTCCAAGCTCTTTTAACACACTCTAGTATTCCAACCCTGTGATTACCAGAATAATTAGCACTGCGTCATGCGGGAGCACTCATCTGCTCTAAGATGGCAGGTTTACAGTTTTAACTGACAAAACACATGCTTGATGATGAATGATGGAAATAGAATACAAGAGAAACTTCCTTTCCTGGTAAGTCACTATGAGTGGTCATGTAGGCAGTCCTTGATTTTCTTAATTTGGTTTATTTGAAGATATTTAATTTAGAACTACATTTCAAGTGCCTTTACCTACTATTGTACTGGTCTACCAACTGAACACTATGCACTGAATTGCAAAGAGGAAAGCAGACTTCTTTTTGGAAGAGCTCAGCCTTCGGCCAAGAAATGGAATGACTTTCAGTTTGTTAAGGGACATATATGGAGATCAAAGGAAGCATTATTCAAAGATCCAAAGATGGTTTTTTTTTCAGAAACCTAGGTCATCTAAAATCCTCTCTCAAACGATTTTAAATTTAAAGGAACAAGAAAATGGAAGTGCTTTTTATAGCTAGCTTGTTAGATTTAGGCCAAATTTATGATACAACAGAGTTATTTTATTTATGAGCTATCTGAATGCCATACTGCATTCTTTTGTAAAAAACAGATTTAATTTTCTATGCAATATATTTGTCATACATTTATGAGCTCTTCCTAAAAGCTGAGGCATGTTTTACTATTTTAAACAATTATGAAGGACTGCAACTTCTCTAACATTCATTAAAACAATTTCTATTTGCAAATCTCAAGTTGTAAGACACAGAGATGAGTAAGTTGTGACCCTTGCCCTTAAGAATCATGCCAAGTACTGCAGTCCATCTTTGCTTGGTGGAATATTATATGACAATTTCGGAGGAAAAAATATGGTTACCTTATTCTAACCATCTCCTCTAGCTTCTACACCAGTCGTGGCCCCATAACCCAAGGATAGTTGATACTTCCAAACTCTATTTGCAGACCAAGTCACTAACTTTACTATAATGATAGCCTTTTCACTCATTTAAATCACATCAAGTGATGGAGGCAGTGCACTTTATTCAAGCATCACGGCAGCTCTAAACTGATCTGCAGAGTAAAACAAGCCTTACAGCAAAGGGGGAGGGAGGACTGAGGTCCAACAGGGAGCTGGAGCTTGGGAGCACGGAGACTGATCAGGAAAAGGACATGGGAAAAGCGGGAGGAGCAGTGCCAAGAATCGGTCCCCCTAACAATGGTTACTGATGAATGACGCCAACTAGATTTGAGGCATCCGGCTCAGCTTCATAAAAGACAGTCTTAACACCAGATTGACAGAATCAAAAAAGTCGCGTTCTGGTGAGGGTGGGGTTTCTGGCTTTGAGTCTTGGCTGTCACTGACAAGCTACTAAACTTCTTTGCACTCTCTGTTCCCCTGATAATCTTCCTCCTTCTGATGTCTGCTTTGTCTGAAATTAAAGAGGCACGCCAGCTTTCTTTTGAGCATGGTATACTTTCCTCCATTCCTTTACATCTAGGTCTGTGTCTTGAAGCCCTTTCAGCTAAAATCACCACATAACTATACTAGAGCCCTGTTAGCACGCTGGCAATATGCAGAGAAGGGGGAGAGTTCTGTGATCTTATGATGACATCTCAGTCACGTCTGACTCTGTGTGACCCTATGGACTGTAGCCTGCCAGGGTCCTCCGTCCATGGGATTCTCCAGGCAAGAATACGGGAGTGGGGTGCCATGCCCTCCTCCAGGGGATCTTCCTGACCCCGGGATCAAAACCATGTCTCTTATATCTCCTGCATTGGCAAGTGAGTTCTTTACCACTAGCACCACCTAGGAAGGCTCTGTAAATATATATATATATATATATATATATACACATACATGTATATGTATATATAGCGTGTGTATTATATATGTATATAACTGTATATGTATTATATGTGTATTACATACTATATATATATGTATAAACATATACATGTACATGTATTGTAAAGTTTGATCCTTGAACAACAAACATTTGAAATGCATGGGCCTACTTATACCCGAATGGATTTCAATAAATATGTATTACAGTACAACATAATCATAGCTGGCTGAATCCAGCAATTTAGAGGACTGACTATAAAATTGCAGGAGAATTTTCTCCTGCAGGAGATAGAGCTGATGCCCCAAAGCCTTGGATTATTCGAAGGTCAACGGTAGTTACATATTGAATACAACTTTATTACAGTGATATAAACAGAGTGGGAAAGAGGTCCGTTTGTGTGTCTGCGTGTATGTACACATGTATACACACATGTACACATACACACACACACACGTAGGCCATGCATGTAAGGCATATTCGCTATACATACATACGTGGAGGGAGAGGGAGGCGTGGATAGGGGATTGGCACCTTGCATAGATGAGGAAAATCTCAAGCTTAGAAAGTCCCTGAGGCTAGAAAATACCAAGGGCAGAAGGAGAAGAGGGAGTCGGAGGATGAGACGGCTGGACAGCATCACGACAGCATCACTGGTGCAATGGACATGAACTGAGGCAAACTCCAGGAGATGGTGCTGGACGGGGAGGCCTGGCGTGCTGCAGTCCTTGGATTCGCAGAGTCGGACAGGACTGCGTGATGGAACGACAGCAACAACAGAACGCCCACTATTCATCGTTCATGCCAGTCTACATCAGACGACACGCACCACCATTTGCTACTATGCCCTTCGTTACAAACCTAAGCAAATATGGAGACTCTCAACCTCATATCACTGTTCTGACTTTGATAGTCATATGTGCTTTCCTATGAAGTAATTACTACTGCAGAAATTCAGAAATTTTACTATAATTGTTGGGATGTGAATACGGATAAAGCATTTACCTAGCTTACATTTTTTAAAAAGAAATGTATTTAAAGACTTATGCACAACTGACTCTATTCCTGTATTTTACGTATATTGCGAGAATCTTACGTATATATTTAAAATAATTTGGAGAACACGAAAGAGAATGAAACTGGTTACATTTTGAATTCCACTTTCACAAAACTCCTTCGAGAATTTGCACCGTTTGAAAAACAATTCTTCTGTGACTAACACCATTCAAAAGATACATTTCCTTTGGATGTGGAACAGGAACACATTCTAATATATTTAAGTGATGAAAGGATGAAAAAAAGTGTGTTTCTTCGCTTCAAATAGCTTCATCTCTCCTAAGCTTTTTCTATGCATCAGTGACTCAAAAACTGCTAATAAAAGCTTTACTTACCTTTGGAAAATATCGAAGCTTCCTTAAAGACCTGTCTCTGAGCTATGAATAAAGGAATGGGAAGTTGAAAAGACGACCAGCAAAGCACTCTGAGCATGTCACTTGGTATCTGCAGTAAGGTTAAAAAGAACTTAAGAAAGTTCCCCCGTGTCTTGCTATCACAGAAAACAAAAAGGATTTTGGTCCCTCTCCTCAGAAGGAAAGAAGGTTATGCATTTGGTCAGCTATTCACAACATAAATGCAGTTCAGATTCTATTACAAGTATTAAAACTACCTTCAGACCAAGCATCTGAAGTATTAAAACTACCTCTGACCCATTGAAAAAGTCAAACATTTCTAAGAAAAACTTTACCATCTAAATTCACTTTGAAGACAAAGTACCATGAAGAAACACTGAGAAGTTATTTCCAGCTGACTTAATCTTAGCATAAAGAATAAATATAACCATTTCTTTACTTTAAATATAAGTAGAATCAATCTACTGATTCTGTGAGCCGAGAAGGGAGACAGACCTCCTTTAAGATGCCCACCTGAACACCGTGTGCCAGCATCTGCTTCAGGTGTATACTTGTCTGAGAGAGAGTCACACAGGGAAACGTGCACATCTCAAATTCCCTTAAGAAAATGCTCTTGGTTGAACATCAGTGCAGAGTGTATTAAGCACTTCAATTCACTTAACTCTGTTAACGGCCATTCCTAAGCAAAACAGTCTTGTCCGTATCAAAACCAACCCATGTTGCAGGCCACGCTATTCTGCACCAATAAAACCTATAAGAATCATATCAGGAGAAAAGTGACAAATCATCTTTCATTGATTTAATTTAAAATAATTAGAATTTTACACACAATGAAATGAAAGCACTAGTTTCATAGAATCTCAGTATCTGTCTGTATTATAAACATTATTGTAACAAAAACTATAATTGCCCTGTACTCCACTCTGTCTTCATCGCCCGTTATGATGTTCAGTTGCTGAGTATTTATGGACACATTTCTTTTTATGTGCCTGACACTCTACCAGTCAGTAAGAGTCTAATCAACAAATAAAAATATTTGATCTTCCTGAGAAAATGGCCAGGAAGGTAGTACAAAAAAGTATGCAAAACAAGAAAAAAATTATTTATAAATGTTACCATGGCTACAAAAAAGCAGGGCCGTACAATGGAAGTTTTCCACCATTACGAAGTCAGTGGAAGTTTTCAAAGGATGTGACGAATGATGTGATTTGAAAAATGAACAGGGCCAAAGGGAATGACAGTGCAAATACTGGGTTGGTCAAAAAGCTTGTTCAAGTAAGATGTTATGGAAAAAGCTTGAAGAACTCTTCGGCCAACCAAACAACACGTCCAAGTGTCCAGTGACTTAGTGGAAGAAGGGCAGAGAAAGAAAACATCTACAGCTGGAGTCCAGGGAGGTGAGAATACAAACGAGCGTGCTGTAGGCGCAGACAGACAATGAGGCCATAATGTTCACAGTAAGGGTGCAGGTCCTCATGCTGAGGATGACAGAGCAGATCTCCGTGGGCACAGGGTGGCGGACGAGGTGTCAATAGCACCCTTGCAGGTGCTGCAGAGCCACGTGCTGAGTTTAATGCTCTGCTGTTGTCTTTTTATTAAGGTTTTAAAATTAAGCTTTATATTAAAGTTTTAATACATTTTTAAAAACAAAGCCTTCATTTTGCACTTGGCCTCACAAATGATGTAGTCAATCTGATTGCTCCTCAAAAATTTTTAATACTACAGCAGATACTAGAAGTTACCTAAACCAAATCTAGGCCTTTTCCCATTCCTCCTTGCTCCCAGAAGCCTGATTTTGTTCTATTGAAACCCCTTTTCAGTAAGACCATCGGGAGAAAAACCGTTCCCTCTGCTGGCTGTTGGTTTAGAAACAGGGACTGTTCTGACTAATGTGATATGATAGGAAATGTGCTTGAGAGCTTCTGAAAATACTTCCCCATTGCTAAAGAAACACATCCAGTCTTTCCTCCCTGCCTTTTCCACTTGACCTTACCACGTAACCCAGAATCAGTGCAGCCCTCTTGACATGGTGAGGAAATAGACTCCAAGCTCAGCAAGATACCCAAACCCCACTTTCAGTGGCTGAATTACAGAGCCTTTGAACACTTCAGCAATTCTAATGTGCAATCATAAAATTTGTTTTGTTTAACCCTCTACTAGATTTAATATCCTTGAGGTCAGAGGCTGTTTTGTTCATCTTTGCTTCGCCCTAAGCATCTAATGCAGTGTTTTCAATCTTATAACTGTATCTCATGTTATGAAAGATGAGTTAATTTACGAGCCAAGGATTGTGTGTAGCTAAAATATCACAAAATAATATTTGGTACTGATTTACATGTACTCCACCCCGGCTGTTCTCACTATAGTCTGTTTAACATGGGATCATTATCTTGAATAACAAGTAAGTATCTTTGCTTCTACAAATCATAAAGTTGAGCTTTGGAGTGCTTTTGAGAATACCTAACCTAATTAAATGAAGTGTTATTAAATTTTAATTAACATGTGCTATTCAAAATTAATCTGATCCATAACTAAAACTGTGCCTAGCAAATGATCATACACACACACACAGGTAAATGAAGCTCTCTAGTAATCTCAAATTATGTTGTGTTTAAAAAAGGGTTCAGTATGTTATTTTCTCTTCTGAAATAGGAAGCCTCACATCTGGCCTTATTTTTAACGTGGTCAGAATACAGACTAATAAAGGTTCTAGATGTAAAGAAGGGTTCAGTTCAGTCGCTCAGTCGTGTCTGACTCTTTGTAACCCCGTGGATCACAGCACACCAGACCTCCCTGTCCATCACCAACTCCCAGAGCTTGCTCAAACACATGTCCATTGAGTCGGTGATGCCATCCAGCCATCTCATCCTCTGTCGTCCCCTTCTCCTCCCACCTTCGATCTTTCCCAGCATTAGGGTCTTTTCCAATGAGTAGGTTCTTCGTATCAGGTGGCCAAGGTATTGAAAGTAAAAAAGGGTAGTGTCTTAAATTTCAAATTATTGAGAGCTGCTGAGTTTAAATCATCGAATTTACGGGTACAGAATCAGAATAAACATTTGCACATACTGAAATAAAAAGTAAGTAGATCCACCAGGGAAACAACTACAATTAAATTTAACAATGTTGAACCAAACGGTAGAAAGGATATTGGGCAAAAAAATAAATCAGTTAAGATTTAGCTTTTACTCCAACTGTACTTAACAGCATGCCTGGAGGAAGGCATGGTGACCCACTCCACTGCTCTTGCCTGGAGAATCCTATGGACAGAGGAGCCTAGCGGGCTGCAGTCCACGGGGTCGCAAAGAGTCAGACACGCCTGAAGCAACTTAGCATGTATACATGCACTTAACAGAATGCACATGTAATTGATAAGAATTACCTTTCCTAACTTTATATCTAATTTTCTATATCAACTAACAAAACATGTTAACACAAATGTTAATAATAACTTGACAAAACTTACAGAAATTAAATAATTTATCTTTCTCAATTTTGAGCATGATATACACAAATAGTTTTGGAGAAAAGTCTCATGAATGATTTTGAGTACATGACATATGATTACAGAAAGGAATACCAGTGGTAATTTTCTATATATTTCTTATGCAGAATTTCTGTACATTGCACATGTAAATTGCAAACCAGGCACTCAAACAGTTAGATCAGAGATGCTGAAGAGTAAATTGATTAACAAGAGAAGTTCCAGTAATTTCTGGGAAATCAAACTAAAGATTGGCTTTGATAAAATTATGATAGAAACTTTAGTAAAAAAACTTTCTAAAAATGTCTCATTACCTGGACTTCTAAGTTAGCAAAGTAGAAGACACAGATACTACATACATCAGTACTCACATGCCTGTGCAATTCCCAAACTGAGAATAATATTTTTGCAAAGCATTAGATTCTCTGCTTTTTAGTCAAGGAATTTTACTAACCATGATCAGTTATGCTAAAAGCTAAATGTTACTTCAATTTTTAATGAGCTATTATCAAAGCAACCTATAATTTTCATTAAATTTAAAACTTCAAGGGGATATTATATGCAATTTTAATATCTGTGTACCTGATTTAGAAAAAAATTTCTAGGCAGCGGGATAGCAGAATGTAGGCAATTTCTCACTCAAATATTCATAATTGTCTATATGCAGCTAGTGACTATACTATACTCTTGGGTTACATTCCATAAATAGGCTACAAGAAACTTCATTATACTTTAATATGCAAAGCCTAGTTAACTCGACTTAGATTATTAAGAAATTGATCAGCTAATTCAACATCTTTGACCAATGCATAGATTCCCCAGAAATTAATAGTCTTCTTTATTCAACCTAAGATAAGGCAAAATGACATGGTTCAAAATTCAAGAGGTACCAAAAAGGCAGTCAGTGAAAGTCTCCTAACATGCAATTCTATCTCAGACCTGAAAGGTCTCTTCCTCCAAGATGCAAATTTTATCAGCCTCCTCTTTATAAAGTTAGGTACATAGCTTGCATATTCAACAAACATGTTTGAATATTCTTTGCATGTCTTTTATACAAATAGTTGTATACCAATGATATAAAATTAGTGAACATGCTGTTGGCATATCATTTAATATGACTGAGTGATTATCACACATCAGTACCTAAGTTTTCCTAAGGTCTTTTTTAAGGTGTGTATTATTCTATAGGGTAGACCATAAATAACTGAAACAGTATTCTCAAATTACATGTAAATATGGAAATACATTATAAAAAGTTTTAGATGGATTGCTATATAGTATGTAAATTCTTCTTTCACTGAAGGACATTCATGTTGTTTTCAAAGTTTTATTATCACAGAAAATACTAACTGAATACATTTTAGCCCATACCCCCTCATACATATGAGAATATATCTACAGGGAAATTCTCAGATATGTGCAATAATTTCAGTAACAGCTGCCAACTTGCTTTCCAGCTACGGATGATAGCATCTGCCTCTTGAAAGCCACACACCAGAGAGGGATTTTGAAGGAATTTGATAGGTTTAAGAGCTATTTATTTTTGTGAATTGTTACCTCATATCTTTATCCTATTTTTCTAATGAATTGTTCATTTATTTCTTGGCTTCCCAGGTGGCGCTAGTGATAAAGTGCCTGCCTGCCAATGCAGAAGATATCTTTCTCTTAGGAACGTATATTGACACTTTATGTATCTTAGAAAAACATATATCACAGTCTGTCACTTTTATCATTGTGTTTTATCATGTTTTGCTTATGGTAATGTGTCCGTGGAATATTTCTGAAGTGTTCATGTAATTTTTTTGATTGGGTTTGAGTTGTTTTGTACCATATTTTAAAAAATCTTGTACATATATGCATATATACACACAATTATATGTTACATAAACATATATGTGTACATGTAATGATTTTTCTCCCAATACTTTATTCATATTTTTCTTTTACTTATTCTCTGCTTAATTTGGAATGTTGTGGGTTTAAGGTAGTACACATGATATAGAATTTTCTTCTTTCCAGGTAGATACGAGATTGCCCAATCTCAGTTATTGTATAATCCACCCAATTGGAATGTCACTTTGATCTTATCATAAATTCCTGCCTGTATGTGCTCTATTTCGGATTTTACTGCATTTTAGCTTTATAGTTCCAGCAGTCCCTCTGTGTTTATATACAGTATCACATTTCTCAGATAATTTATGCAGTCTTATAAAAATCTCAATATCTGGTAAGGCTAGTTTCCCCTCATTAATCTTTACGTTCTGATTATTATTTTTTCTTTTAGCTATTTCTTCTGATTTTATTGTTTAGAAATAATGCCAACACTTCAGTTCAGTTCAGTCTCTCAGTTGTGTCTGACTCTTTGCAATTCCAAGGACTGCAGCACACCAGGCCTCCCTGTCCATTGTCAACTCCCGGAGTTCACTCAAACTCATGCCCATCGAGGTGGTAATGCCATCCAGCCATCTCATACTCTGTCATCCCACCCTCCTCTTGCCTTCAATCTTTCCCAGCATCAAGCTCTTTTCAAATCAGTCAGTTCTTCGCATCAGTTGGGCAGAGGATTGGAGTTTCAGCTTCAACATCAGTCCTTCCAATGAATATCCAGGGCTGACTTCTTTTAGGATGGACTGGTTGGATCTCCTTGCAGTCCAACAGACTCTCAACAGTCTTCTCCAACACCACACTTCAAAACCATCAATTCTTTGGTGTTCAGCTTTCTTTACAGTGCAACTCTCACATCCATACATGACTGGAAAAACCATAGCTTTGAATATAGTGGCCTTTGTAGGCAAAGTAATGTCTCTGCTTTTGAATACGCTGTCTAGGTTGGTCATAAGTTTTCTTCCAAGGAGCAAGCATCTTTTAATTCATGGCTGCAGTCACAATCTGTAGTGATTTTGGAGCCCCCCAAAATAAAGTCTGCCACTATTTCCCCATCTATTTGCCATGAAGTGATGGGACCAGATGATCTTAGTTTTCTGAATGCTGAGCTTTAAGCCAACTTTTTCACTCTCCTCTTTCACTTTCATCAAAAAGCTTTTTAGTTCTTCTTTGCTTTCTGCCATAAGGGTGGTGTTATCTGCATATCTGAGGTTATTGATTTTTCTCCCGGCAATTTTGATTCCAGCCTGTGCTTCTTCCAGCCCAGCGTTCCTCATGATGTACTCTGCATAGAAGTTAAATAAGCAAGGTGACAATATACAGCCTTGACGTACTCCGTTCCTGATTTGGAACCAGTCTGTTGTTTCATGTCCAGTTCTAACTCTTGCTTCCTGACCTGCATACAGATTTCTCAAGAGGAAGGTCAGGTGGTCTGGTCTTCCCATCTCTTTCAGAATTTTCCATAGTTTGTTGTGATCCACACAGTCAAAGACTTTGGCATAGTCAATAAAGCAGAACTAGATTTATTTTCTAGAACTCTCTTGCTTTTTTCGATGATCCAACGGATGTTGGCAATCTGATCTCTGGTTCTTCTGCCTTTTCTCAATCCAGCTTGAACATCTGGAAGTTCATGGTCCACGTGCTGTTGAAGTCTGGTTTGGAGAATTTCGAGCATTACTTTACTAGCATGTGAGATGAGTGCAATTGTGCAGTAGTTTGAGCATTCTTTGGCACTGCCTTTCTTTGGGATGGGGATGAAAACTGTCTATATTAATGTTGCTAACTTTTCTTAAGTCCATTGTTTTCATAAACTAGATGTTTTGCATATTTAAGTTCTTTTTTGTTTTATCCTAATATAAATCTTAGCTATGTGAATATATTTCTTGAGTTTTGCCTTCAACCCCAAAATTTAGATATTAATAGTAACCATTTATATTTTATTACTTTTCTAGGGTTTCTACAAAATTTTAAGATTACTTTTTCAAATAGAAGTTTGTTATCAATCATTTTTTTATTATTTTAGTCAGACAGTAACTTTTTAGTGTTGTGATTCATTTCTTGTCTTGATGTGTTTCATTACAGAATGCTTTCTGAACTAGTTCTACTTTGACTGATTGATTGAAACTGTCTTTATAACCTAAGACATTATCAGTTCCTACAATGAAGGTATATTTGATCTTTTTAGATTACAGTAGTATAGAAATATTAGTATAATGTACTTACTAACTACATTATTTAACTCTTCCATGCTTTAGTTGATCATTCACTGGGACAGGCAAATTCAGTTCAGTTCAGTCACTCAGTCATGTCTGACTCTTTGCGACCCCACAGACTGCAACATGCCAGGCCTCCCTGTCCATTGCCAACTCCCAGAGTCTACCCAAACTTGTGTCCATTGAGTTGGTGATGCCATCTAACCATCTCATCCTCTGTCGTCCCCTTCTCCTCCTGTCTCCCATCCTCAGGGTCTTTTCAAATGAGTCAGTTCTTCACATCAGGTGGCCAATTACTTGTTGCTAATAATGTGATTCTGTTCTATTTGGTTCTATCTCATGGTTTCTGCTTTTTCTGGAGGTCTTTCCCTTTACAGATTGCTTGTATGGGTTTAAGCTATATTGTGTGTCTGAAAAATTATTGTAATCGCTCTATTTTCTTGTATTACGTATAATTTAACATTATGATTGTGTTTCAATTAGCAGTTATTGTCCTTAATCAACATTTTGCAATTTAACAATCTTTGATAGCTGTTTATTCGCATTTGTTTTGTTTGTCTTTGCCCACATTTTTATTGTCAAGCTTGTATCATCCATCATTGTTTAGTCACTAAGTTGTGTCTGACTCTTTGCAATCCATGGACTTCAGCACACAGGCTTTCCTCTCCTTCACTCTCTCTCAGAGTTTGTTCAAACTCGAGTTTTTCCACTGAGTCGGTGATGCCATCCAACTGTCTCATCCTCTGTTGCCCCCTCTCCTCCTGCCCTCAATCTTTCCAAGCGTCAGGGTCTTTTTTAGCTCTTCACATCAATTGGCCAAAATTGCAGCTTCAGGATCAGTCCTTTCAATGAATATTCAGGACTTGATCTCCTTTAGGACTGACTGGTTTGATCTCCTTGCTAGCCAAGGGATTCTCAAGAGTCTTTTCCAACACCACAGCTCAAAACCATCAGTTCTTTGGGGCTCAGCCTTCACTATGGCCCAACTCTCACATCTGTACGTGACTACTGAAAAAAAACATAGCTTTGATTATACGGACCTTAACTGGCAAGTGATGGCTCTGTTTTTTAATACACTGTCTAGGTTCGTCATAGCTTTTCTTCCAAGGAGCAGAAAGTGAAAGTCACTCAGTTGTGTCTGACTCTTTACGACTCCACAGACTGTACAGTCCAAGGAATTCTCCAGGCCAGAATACTGGAGTGGGTGGTAGCCTTTCCCTTCTCCAGGGGATCTTGCCGATCCAGGAATCCAACCAGGGTCTCCTGCATTGAAGGCGGAGTCTTTACCAGCTGAAATACAAGTGCCTTTTAATTTCATGGCTGCAGTCACAGTCCGCGGTGATTTTGGAGCCCAAGAAAAGAAAGTCTGTCTCTGTTTCCATTGTTTCCCCATCTATTTGCCCTGAAGTGATGGGACTGTATGCCATGATCTTTGTTTTTCGGATGTTGAGTTCTAAACCAGCTTTTTCACTCTCCTCTTTCACCCTCATTAAGAGGCTCTTTAGCTCCTCTTGGCTTTCTGCCATTAGAGTGGCTCTTCAGCTGAATACCTGAAGTTATTGATATTTCTCCCTGTCGTCTTGATTTCAGCTTGTGATTCATCCAGCCCAGCATTTCCCATGATGTACTCTGCACATAAGTTAAATAAGCAGGGTAACAATATACAGCCTTCATGTACTCCTTTCCCAATTTTGAACCAGTCCGTAGTTTCATGTCTGGTTCTAAATGTTGCTTCTTGAGGTGCATACAGGTTTCTCAAGAAGCAGGTAAGATGATCTAGTATTACCATCTCTTTAAGAACTGCCTACAATTTGTTCAGATCCACAGAGTCAAAAGCTTTAGCATGTTCAATGATGCGGAATTAGAAAATTTTCTAGAATTCCCTTAATCAATCATTAAGAATCAATGTATTATGGAAGTATTTGTTGTTTAAAGGACAAAATTGAGCTTTTATTTGTGATTGAATATGATATTATTTTCATTTTAATAGGTATAATTAACCCATATTTATTTATATCACAAATATTTATCTTGGTTCTTACAGCTCATTTTAATACATTCTGTCTGTTTTAATATGTGCATTTTTTCCCATTTAACATCTCTAAAATTGGGCTGGATTATTAAAATCCATGAAGTAATCCACTCTTCAGTCTCTTACTGTTGCTTTGGCGAAGAGATTGTTATAGCTTCACCGCCAGGCATGCACAAACTATCCGAGAAGTACACTGCGTTCCTCCTCACTCTGGTGGCATGGCTGGACATCTGCAGTCAGCAAACCATTTAAGGATGATCTGACCATTATCTGAAACCTTCTGCTGACCACTCTAGGAAGAGCCTAGAAAGTGCCAGGATCCATCAAATCAAAGGCATGTAAAAACCTGGGATGGAGCAAAGACTGTTTCAGATTTGTCAAAGACTTCACCTGTAATAAAAACAAGTTCCTAGTCTTTCCATATATCCTATGAGCTCTTGTTTCTCTCTGTTTGGTACTTGGTCATAGATGGATAAGATTTTTAAATTTCCAGCAAAATTTTTCTCTACTATGTGGCTACAGATTTTTAGTACGTACTTTTTTGTTTGTTTTCTGACTTCTGTGTTTGTTTTCTTTCTTTCTTTTTTTTTTTAACAGAAGCTTTCTACAGACATTTCGCTGGTTCCTTTTTATTATTCATTCTTTAAGTCTCTGAGCTTTTCTTTGCTGATCTATTTATATGTTGTTTGTATTTAGGAGGAATTAGAATTAAGTCTCAATATGAGTGGGATTTTCTTTCTCTTAAATAGAGTTTGGGGTTGAGGTTCAATAAACCTTTATTTATTGATAGCTAATAGAAACTGGCAATTCCAGGACTCCTTAATTCCCCTGCTATGGAGACAGACTTGTCCTAAAAGTACATTTTAGGTGCATAGTCTTCATTTATCTTCACCCTCTGTGGGAAACCATCTACATTCCAGGAAGTTTCTGACTCGGACAAAGCATCCCAATCTAAGTTCTTCAAATAAAGAACCTGGTCTTTTGTCTCAGACTGTGCCCTCAGAAAAGTGAATCTGACTGGCTTTCTGAGAGGCGCACCAGGAGGGTTCCCACTCCTCTCTCTTCCTAATTCTCTTCTCCTCTCCACAGGTTGGGCAACCTTTCTCATTTACTGTCTCCAAAAATATAATTAGAAGTTTGATTTCTCTTCTCCTGGCCTTGAAAAATTTTCAGAAGGAGAAAGAAGAAATGTGTGTTCTTAATGTCATATAATTTTTAATTAATATTACCTTAATCAATAAAAATTACTTAAAAATACATGGCTATATATTTTTAAAAATTTGGCTCTGAGGAGTGAAAATATATAAACTAGGATTCAGAAGGAAAGATAAACTTTCTAATTTATTTTTATTTTTCTGATCAAAGACCCACTGTTTGTATTTTCCTAGGTTTTAAAGCAAAGACCACTGTCCAGGGGTGTTTAGAAATTGATCAATCACATTATAGGCCAGGGTGAAATATACCCGTAAGAGGCTGAACCAAAAGGGAAGGAAGAAAGGCAAGCCTACTCTTCAAACAAATGCACAGAAGAATTCTCGAAAAGTAGGTTCTATGTTATTCCTAATTCAGAGAAAGACCCTTTCCTCTATAATGAATGCAAATTATCATGGCAGCTGCCAGCATGCGTCCCCATTTGCTGTTTGCCTGAAGCTTGCCTTGCTGCTTCTGAAGGACGTAGGTAAGTTGGCTTTGCTCATGCAGATACCGTAATAGAAGATGTCACTCTTCCCACATCCACCCAGGATGGAAGGACCTCAAAGGCTTTCAAATTGTGAACTCCATGCCCCATGATGTACACACTAAGAACGGAAAACGTTCCCCCAGGGTAACTTATTGCGTCTCTCCCCAGTTTTCTTGCTCTTGATCTTAGCACCAGAAGACAGAACTGTGGTCACTGAACTTCCTCCCCTGAGGATAAGTATTCTGCTTTTGTAGAACAAGTTAGAACAAGCAGAGCTCCGGGAAGGCTCTGTCCTTCATTCTTGTCCAAAGTCCTTGATCCTCAGAGTCTCTGTGCTGAGTGTCCATGTCCAGCGCCCTCCACATCAAACAGGGGTAGTTCCTTCAGCTGAACTGAAGCGAGGGGGCCAGCCTCGCCTCAGCTAGTCCATGGCCACGGACTGTCCCCTACGAGGAGATTTAACCTTGGCCAGGCAATTTCCTAAAGGTGAAGGGAGGTATCCCTGGTACTCCAGGCAGCTGGGGAAGGGTAAACTGGCCCTGAGGAGGAGGGAAGGAGGAGCTCCACTGAATCCCTACGACTCTAAAGCTTGAGCAGAGCTTGCTGGGAGATGATAATCTGAAAACACTTAGCCTGGCAGACAGGATTCCAGCATCAGCTACCTAGCAGACCCACCCAAAATCTAGGTTTGAAAACCATATTTTTCTTTTCACATATCATTTTACAAAATGTCCTAAAAACTCATCACAGCCAAAATATTGGCTTAAGAAATCCTCTTTGGGCATAGTCACAGACATCTAAGATTTACTCTGAAAACTGTTGGAATAATTTTTGCATTGAACAGGGTTACTAGCTTTTTGAAATCTCTTTGCCTTAAGGTCCTGGAGCTGCTCGCTCTTCTGTTTTCTTCCCCTAAGAACTGTAGAATACCTTCACTTATTTCACAGTAATATCTTACTTTACCTTCAGCTTCTCAGTCCAAATCACCCCACTGGTGTTGACTATTCGGTAGAAGAGGCGATGTCGCCTCCTGGGATAAATGGTCACTGTTACACTCAATTACCAGCCAGCGTGGTTTCTTTACGATTAATGGAAGAACCGTAAGAATGGGATTAGAAGGTGAAATGTAAGCGTTTAAGTAAGCAAATATGACACATTGTGAGTCCAATCTATACTCTTTCTAAAGCATCTATAAATAATAGAAAACAACTACAATTCAAGGAATTTGGAAAACACACATTCTTTTTACTTGTTTCCTTGTCACGCAATTTCTGTTCCCTTTCTTCACATTTCACACAATAAAAACTATATAGATTTTTCTAATTGCCTCATATGTATCCCACTAAATTAAAGCGTATTCACACTTTCTAAATAACTATGTGCTTTTCATCTCCCTCAGTTCCCGAACATATTGTTTTTTATTTTATGTAAATGAGCATCTGTTGCTGAATAAATATCAGCTGAATAACTTGATGAATTATTGAAGGAATCAGTGACAGCTAGAGGTACATACAAGTCTTTTCGTACTCTATGGTAAGAATTTTTAAATGAAAACAATTTACCCTGAAACCAAAGCTGTCTTGATTCAGTTTCCACAGGAGCAAATATTATATACTTAATAAATACTCGTTATATGCTTGGATGAAAGGATGACTAAATGAGTGGCATTTTTTTTTTACTCAATAGATCGTGTATCTTGTAAACTTTAAGCTTAAAACAGAAAAGCTAAATCTATCCTCTAGTTTTACCTTCTCAATTTCTCACTCTGTTAGGTTCAAGTAGTTTTCACAAATCAGCTCTGTAACTTTTGTTTCCCAGAAGTCATATGAAAAATACTTTTAATAAGAAAATAATGTAACTTGACAACAACAGCTTTTATCATTAGTACATAAAGTTTCCAACATCAGAAACTGTTTGGGTTTACCATAAGTCAAATTGGCATCTAGAATTCTCTGGAATCAATGTGCTTATCTAAAAGTACATATACAACATTAACATTCCGCTTTCATCACTGCACAACCCCATTTATTCTCACCCAATGTTATAAACTATAATATTACAAATCATAAAACAGCCATCCTTCTATCAGAATGTACAATTATGTTGAAGAAGCAAAATAATTATATAACTTTTCTTTAAAAATTTGTGTGACTGTGAAAAAAGTAAAAAATTATAAATCACTCCTTTTTAAAAGAGCGTAACTATTTGTGGAACATCATTTCACAAAAAAAATATTATTTAAAAGTTCTAGTGGTTTTGAACTGTTTAGAAAAAGTGTTTTAAAAAGAAGTAACTGAAGTTAAAGGATTACTAGGTAAAATATTTCAATAATATCACATTAACAGGTGACCAGAAATGCAAAATTGATACAGACTTTAAAATACCACTTTAAAACATGGAAAAGACATGGTGAATTTTATGTTTTATCAATAAATTTCTCATCAAAAGAAAAAATGTGTTTCAAATATAGGCCATAGAAATATGCATATACTTCTGCTAATCTGTGTTTCATATAGAAACTGAAATATCCATACAATCACAGATGTGTACATATGATATCTTTCTCCAACCAAAGGACCAAAAAGAAAATACTATTATGCTGAAGAAGAAAATGAAAATATTCAATTGTAACAATATGACTCATGATTATTATGTTAAAACCATGGAATTTCTGCAGTTACTAAGCTTTAGCTTCAGGTCACACATTTCTGTTTTAAATTTCTTAGCATGGTTTAATGAAAGACTCCTAAATACCTACATCTCCCCCTGATTAGCTATCTTGGAAAACTAATTAAGTAATCAATAAACAGAACAAGTATAAGTCAATGAGACTTCTGATAAGTATGCATGATCTTAAACCTACAACAACACAGTTGTTAGCAATTATAGGGGAAGCTATATCTTAAAGTTCATTAAAACACACTTGTAAAGCTATTAAATGTTATCTGAAAATGGTTTCTGTATTGTTTATAATGTGGCTCTTCCTTACTAAGCTTTAACTCAGTCTGTTTTTAAACACAGTAAATAATGATTGCACATTTTGCCCAACTTAAATAAGGTAATTTGAATAACAACTACATATTGTCCCTTTCAGTTATTCATTCACTGAGCTAACACTTATTTATTATATTTCTAATATGTGCCAGGTGTTGTGTTATTACAAGACAGAAACATCAATATGTCACCTTATTGTCCATCAGTCAGATTACAGTTTAGTGGAAAAGACAGACACACATAGAGAATAATTTATCATAATAAGTGGAAATGTACCCTGAATGCTCCCTAACCTCAGCAAAATGTTGGTAAAAACAAAATCATATTAGCATAAAAATTCAGTGTCTCTGGTTCAGAGACTCCCATCTACAAAACTGTAGGACTTAAGATGCTCCATCTCAAAGACTTTGAAGTTATTTCTGAGAGTGCCTCCGGTGTCCAGTATAAATTCTTCACTGGTTGTTTCCCATTTCTCTGCCCCAGCATCCTCGTGAATGCTCATCACCTCAGAGGACTCTGGAGGGCTCTGGAGGGCTCCCTTCAGCAATGGATCTCCTGCCAGTGCTCTTTCTAGAACAACGTCCCTCCCTCTGGGACTGTCTCGTTTTCCAAAAGCTGCTCATACCTAAGCATCCAAACAGGTTGACTCCACTTCTCCTTATGCCAGAGCCAGAGTTTATTTTGCACAGGGATGCTAAGAACACTGGTAACCCAGACTCTGACCACACACTGCCACCTGTGTACTGAACCACTGATCCCCGTGTTACCCCCCTGTGGGAAAACACACACACACACACACACACATTTACATCTTACTCTTATTTACAGCGCTCCTTTTTTTTTCTCCCTAAGGGTTCGACCTGGTCACCAGAGTGGGGTCAAGAAACTGAGATCATGGCCCTCCGTCATCGCTGACACTCCCCAGGAGAAACTGGACAGAATACCCTCCTTCCAGAATTTTTAAATCCACTCCATTCATGTAAAAATCAGTCCACGCATATTAGTTCCCTGGGGCTCCTCCACAGCCTACAATCATTTCGTTACACACAGCCACTGAGTTCCCTGCCTTAATGCCTAGTATGTCCATACACTCCGCTGTTTAAGCTTTACACGTTACACTAATCATGTAAATTATAAAGTCCATTATTTGATTTATAATTAAACCCCCTCTAGATGCCACTGCCCCTCCTAACCCCACATCATTTTCTAAAATTCTGCACAGATATTTTTATGAGAACGCAAAGCTATATATCATATTTTCTTCTGCCTACATATACTTTTAAATGCCTTTCCACTGATCTTACATAACCAAAGAGGATCCTCCAGGTCTCTCCTGGGACAGACCCTGCCTCCCACCACCACGTCTTCTGACTGCTTCTTATTGGGAGAAAAGCCAGAGCTTCCCAGGCCTGCCCTGACTCACGGAATCCTGGCTCAAGAATTAATGACAGGAAGGATGCGAACACATCGTGAGAAAACAGCATCTGGGCCAGGAGAAGGGGTCACACTTTAAACAGTAAATCGGCCGCAGGTCAGTCACAGAATCTCCAGTTCCTCCGTGACGGATCTAGATAACGGTATCTGATGCACATGTCCAGAGCTGTTTTCCAGATGCCAAAACCCCCACCAGACAGAGGCAGTAAACAGCATGATGACCACGGGCACGAGACTCTTGAACCTACTGAAGTCTGAGGCTTGGTAATGCCAACGCCTGCAACACCAACCTGTCCTCACCAACCAAGTCCAGGGCTGTGCGTGACCTGGCCACACACGCTGTGAGCCTCGTCCCTCAACTTGCCTTTTAAAATGCCTCCCTGTAACTCAGCTGGGAGTCTGAGTTTTTTGAGCATCAGCTGCCCACATTCCTTCTCCGGTACCTATAATTAACACTGCACTTTCCTTCACAACCTAGTGTCAACAGATGGGCTTTACATTTTGCAGGCAAGTGGAGCCATGTCAGGCTTCTTACAGGATACTCCAACTTTCATTAAAGAAACTTTTAGATATATATTTTTGTATGGCACGTGCAATGGATAAAATATTAGACTCTGATTCACTCTTAGGAAGGAATATGATAATTTACCAGGGCAAAGAAAATATGTTCACTCCATATCATAAAATATATGATAAGAAGATGCAGACAAGCACTATTCAAACTAAAATTAATGTTATTTTTAAAAATAAAATAATTCTCAATGTTTCTAATTTTAATGCTTTTTATATAACATTATGGTTTAAACTCAAAGAGTTGACTCACTGGAAAACACTCTGATGCTGGGAAGGATTGGGGGCAGGAGGAGAAGGGGATGACAGATTGAGATGGCTGGATGGCATCACCGACTCGATAGACATGAGTTTGAGTGAACTCCGGCAGTTGGTGATGGACAGAGAGGCCTGGCGTGCTGTGATTCATGGGGTTGCAAAGAGTCGGACATGACTGAGCGACTGAACTGAACTGAACTGATGATTAAACTATAATATGCAATCATAATTTTGCACAATGATTATCAAAATTATTTTGTGTAGTTTCAGCTTGCACAGTTATTTTTATGGTCTCACACTCGCACCTTTGCCAACAAAGGTCCATATAGTCAAAGCTATGGTTTTTCCAGTAGTCACGTGAGAGTTGGGCCATAAAGAAGATTGAGCACCAATGTACTGATGCTTTTGAACTGTGGTGCTGGAGAAGACTCTTGAGAGTCCCTTGGACTGCAAGGACATCCAACCAGTCCATCCTAAAGGAGATCATCCCTGAATATTTATTGGAAGGACTGATGTTGAAGCTGAAGCTCTGATACTCTGGCCACCTGATGCGAAGAGCTGACTCATTTGAAAAGACCCTGATGTTGGGAAAGATTGAGGGCAGGAGGAGAAGGGGACGACAGAGGATGAGATGGTTGGATGGCATCACCGACTCAATGGACATGAGTTTGGGTAGACTCTGTGAGTTGGTGATGGACAGGGAGGCCTGGTGTGCTGCAGTCCGTGGGGTTGCAGAGTCAAACACGACTTAAAAACAGAGCAACATTCCCCCACAAAGTAAGAAATACCTGTACTCTCTTAATTCTTACCTTACAGCACATCAATCCAGTTTTCCACTTTCTTCCATGACCAATTCAACTACTTAGGCCTCCTAACACATGTATATCTACTCCACAAAAGTAACAATGCCAACATCTCTAAGTCTCTTTAAGAAACAGTCGGAAGTGAAATAAGGAGCTGAGCCATCATTACAGTCATTCAGTTGTGCAGTAGTAAGTGGATGTCCCCGTCAAAAGCTCACTACCTGATTTGATTGACTGATTTTTTTTAAGCAAGAGAAACTACTAATTACTTTAGATTTAGAAAGAACCAAATAAGCTTGGAGCAAGTTTAATTTTTACTACTTTTTTTGAGTGGTATACCTCTCAGTCAAATAAATACAAGAGAGGAATGCCTCTTGGACCATTTTTTTGACTTGGTATGCCACATTTTTACATGCAGAGCTCTGGAAACTGGATGGAATAATTAACATAAGGAGCCTGGGGCCTTTTCAAGGGAATGGGAAGATGACTGCAGTGAACAGGATAAAATGTCACAGCCCCAGGAAATACGTATCCTGGGATACATGTGTGGGATTAAAAGCATTGTTCACTAAGATAATACTCTGGTTGCTTGGGACTCTTGGCTTTGAACTCTCTGATCTGAGTTTATTATTAGGGAAATTTCCATACCTTGAATAATTGCTACCTCTGCAGGCAACCTCCTTTCAGCCAGTAGTAGATGCCACATTATGGTTTTGAGGATAATATAGCTTCAAGTTACTTAAAAGACACATACAGTAAAAAAAAAAAAAAAAAAAAGGCATTTCTGTCATGCAGATAAAACTGAACACAAAATAATCTACTTTCTAGACACTCCGGAGCCTCCCACTGTTATCCTCCTGAGGACCACACCTATCTTGCAGCTACTTACCAGAGCGAACAGTGCTTCCCCACCTCCCCATCAGCTCTGAGTCTCCTGGGACCAGCAGAAGTATAGTTCATGTTACCATGCTTCAGACAAACAAACTTCACTAACGGATTTTGTTCACAGAAAGTGTCCTTTGTATCATCAGCAGGACCAAACAAGATGAAGTGCCGAATGACCCACGGTTTCTCAGACCCAAACCAGAGACCTCTGAATAATTAAACAGCATTTGCAGAGAATACCTCTACAGTGATTCCCGGGTGGCTCAGAGGGTAAAGCGTCTGCCTGCAATGCGGGAGACCCGGGTTCCATCCCGGGGTTGGGAACATCCCCTGGAGAATGAAATGGCAACCCACTCCAGTATTCTTGCCTGGAGAATCCCATGGATGGAGGAGCCTGGCGGGCTACAGTCCACGGGATCATAAAGAGTTGGACACAACCTAGCGACTTCCCCTTCATTGTCTTTCATAATGGAACACAGGGTACAACTCTGAGAAAATGCTTTGTGTAAAAAGGAGGTTGAAATGAACAGGACTGTTCCACCTATGATGCAACCTTCAACATAGGACGAGGGCATCTAAGGGACGCAAAGAGGAGATGGTCCGTTTAAAGAGAGAGGACTAAAGCTACCCACTCCCGCTGTCACCTGCACACGGAGAGCCAACATGTTACCTCGCTGTACTTTTTAACAAAATCCTCAACAGATTCTTTAACCCCCTGCAACAAAGCACTGTCAAAGCTTTGTGAGGCAGCATTCTCCCCGATTCAGACAAGCGATCAACTCGGCTTTGTCTTATCAGCAGATTCTGGTTGGTAATGGCTGGGGAGTGACAGCCCATACATGACAAGAACGCAGGTCCACAATCACTTTAGCAAGCGGCTCAGAGGGCTCCGGACTTGGGGCAGTGACTGCCAGCTTCGCTGATTTCTGGTCTCACTGCAAATTCAGGCCCGACCAGGAAGGGTCAAATACTCTCTCCAACCAGCTACAAAAGCTGTCCTCCATTCAGGCAGGTCTACTTCCCGCTTCCCGTGTCAACATCCTCAATCGGAGAAACACTAACACCTTCCCAGATCTGTCATTACTCTGCGGGTCCCCACTCCCTTCTTCTTTGGAGCCTCTGCCCAGTACAGATGATGGGGGCTGCCTCCACTGCTGTGGCCAGCTCGGACTAACCGGCCTCTGGTTCCCATTTCAGTAGTCTTCCTTGTTTTCCATAGGAGTTGGTTTTTGACCACAGAATTTCAAGAATATCAGAGAAGCTTTCAGAAAGAATGATTTGGCAGCATAGTCTTCAGAACTACTAATATTTTAACCAAGCTTGTAATAGAAAGTGACAAACTCTCTGCCCATCCAATAGTTTAAAAGTTAGTTTAGCTCTGGATACTACTAATTTCCTTATATGAAATCAGGATACAAAAAGCAAGCATTTCTGAACAACATAATCTAGTTCACATATAAAATTCACCATCAAATCCTGCCTCTTTAAAAAAAAAACTTTTTTTTCTTCTTTACTTCTCTCATTTTTCATTCTTTAGTTCAATACCTGGTTATCTAATCACAATTCACTTTTATTTTCTTCAGCACCACTTACGATAATGCTAAATTCTCAATTTACTACCTTTAAATCCTTCTTAAATGTCAGTGACATTTTCCAGTTATCTATTTTTTCAAAAGGAACCAAAATAAGTTAAAAAGTAGACTATAGTGGACTTCGTTATTTTCTTCTTACAGAGAGTGGAGAAGGAAAAAATACCCTGCAATTTCTTAGGCCAGGAAGAAAGAAAACATACAACGTGCCTTCAGAGAGAGGCATGTAATTTTTCTCCAGGGTAGATGAGTGCTCGGAAAAATCACGTTTCAGGCTGCTTTTGGTATAAAAAGTCAGAGCTTTCTGCAAACAAGCAAAGTGGAGAACTAAATTTCATATATAATAACAGGTGGAGAAACTAGGAAGAAGGAAAATAGTGGGGAAGGTCTCAGTCATCGAAGGACAGGGACTGTGGACCTGAGCACGGATCACAAACAGTGAGGACGCGGATGTCCACTGACAAATGACAGCCTGGGGGAAGTGTCAAGAGTGGAAATAACTCAGACTGTTCATAATATTCTAATGATCAGTTTGCTAGTTTTCTATACTGTACAACCCAAACTGCCTTTTTTTTTTTTTTAACATTTTATTTACTTATTTGGCTGCCCCTGGTCTTAGTAAACTTCCCTGGCAGCTCAGATGGTAAAGCATCTGCCTATAATGTGGGTCTTAGTTATGGCATAAGGGGTCTTTAGTTGCAGCATGCCGGGTCTAGTTTCCTGACCAGGAATGGAACCCAGGCTCCTGTGCTGGGAGCGCAGAGTCTTAGCCACTGGACCATAGGGAAGTCCTCCAAACTGGTTTTAGAAAAATTCTACTAAATTCAAGAGCTTTGTGATCATGAGGAATTTGAAGAACCAAAGAAAAGAGATGTATTTATATCAACGGAGCGTGTACAAAGATGTCAGAAGACTGAGAATTCAGAGGAAATGTGAAATCAGACCAAGAGGTGGTTGGAAGAAATGCAGATCCCAAGTATTTGTATAGGTGTGTGGGGAAGTGCTGACTTTTTTTATAATAATGGGATGGAAACTTAGCTAACTTGTACTTGCATATTAAAGGAAGAATAAAGGCCAAAGAATTCGGGAACTCCAGGCAACACAAGATTCTGTAACTATAGCCGTGTAAGAGCTAATCACTGGTGGGTAAAGACTAACAATTAGGGGTTGCTTTTTCTTTGTTTCTCTCTCTCTCTTTTTTTTTTTTTTTTACAAATGACCCTTATTGGTGAGTTTGGTGGTATTGATAATGATTTATCTGGTTTGCACTGTAAGTTTAGAAGTAGTTATTTTTCAATTCCTCTTTCTACTTTCCCCACTATCATATTAAGCAAAATGCAATATAGAAGTAATTAAAAATTATTAGCATTCTAATATTCAAAGCATACAAGCATGATGAGGAAAGGGAGGACTGAATGAAAAGCCATTTCCTTAGGGTTTGAGGTCAGGTTTTTAAACTGGGTTTTCTCAGTTAACAATCCCATGTTAGTAGGAAAAATCAGGGAGACTCAAATTTCAAATCAATGCTATGCTAAGAATAGAATAGTATCCGTTTGTAAACTTGCAACCTGGGGTTCCAGGATAGATGTGTTTGAAGATTATGTGTGTACACATATAAATGCATTTAACATAAATATGTTCACATACATACACATATGTTTCATATATGTACAAATTCTATACATGTATATTCCACATATGTCCCATATATACAGCTGATATATATTCTTAACACATTCATTATAGAATATATATAATCCCTGTATGTGTGGATTGCATATATAATTATATCTTTATTTTAATTACTTTCTTGGAATTGAGCCACGAGGAATTTGAGGTAATATCCTTTCTTATATAACCAACAGCTCATTAGAGAAAGCATAATTGATTATCATGCAGCTTCACTGAGATTCTACAAAAATATAATGCTATTTTATTGATTATGAATTGAGATAGAAATTGTCATTTTTTCAAAGGCAAGCCCTTCCCATTCAAATGATAACCCCTCTTGAAATTAGATGCCAATTATATTTATAATAATTTCCATAATTAACATACATCGTATGATATTTAACTAGCTTTATTAGTATTCTCAATCAACAATAAAGTCATGTTATTAACAAGTCAATAAAATGTCAGCTTTAGCTCCTAGGCAATGATTTAAAATAATTATTTTTATAATTAATATTTTTTAGGGACAAAAATACATGATGTTTTGATATCCATAATATTTATGAAAATTTATATATTATATTAAAAATCTATTAATGCTTGCTCATTTATTCCACATACCTTTTAAGACTAGTTTAAATGTCCATTATTTCCCAAACTTGTATATTTCTACTGAGCAATAATTTTTTGAATGCCTACTATGGTTAGGTCCATGGTAAATTCTGAGAAGGTTAAATGAAAACAGTTTTCCTCACAGATCTTTTTTTAAGTGAGACTAGACTTCCCTGGTGGCTCAGACGGTAAAGCGTCTGCCTACAATGTGGGAGACCCGGGTTCAATCCCCGGGTTGGGAAGATCTCCTGGAGAAGGCAATGGCAACCCACTCCAGTGTTCTTACCTGGAAAATCCCATGGACGGTGGAACCTGGTAGGCTACAGTCCATGGGGTCGCAAAGAGTCGGACACGACTGAGCAACTTCACTTTCAGATCTGCCTCAGGGCTTGGCAGTCAGAAGACATGTAATGAACTTAAGCTACCCTCCCTCACCCTTCCCGAATGTCATCCTTTCTACCTTTGTTGAAGTCTACAGTTAACACACAGCATTGAAACTGCATGTTTTATGACTGTTCTATCTAGAATGAGCTTGTAGGGTTTCATATCAGTATTTCAAACCCAACGAATACATACCGTCTGTGTCAGAACAGGCAATCACTTCATTAATCGTTTGAAAGGCAACAGGAGGATAAAATTAACAGACAAAGAAAAGAAGGAGACCTGGAAACCATCAAAGGAGAATTACATTTCAACGCGTTACTTTTCTCCAATGATTTATGACTTCTTCTGAAAAAAACTGAAGCTTTCAGAATTTAATGAACATGTAAGAATGGGGACACTTTTAAAAAAGACCAAGTGTGTAAACAAGAGATGACTGTGGACATGTTACAACCAAGAATATTTAATATTACAAGCAGAGACATTTAAGATACACACCCGGTGTGCAGAGGTGTGGCGGTGGGTGGGTGATTCAGGAGAGAGGTGGGCAGTCAGAGAAGAAACGTTTTCTTTCTTTAGTCAGAGGTTTGATTGTTATTTAATGTTTCTTGTAAAATATTTATCCTCTCCTTTTCTCCCTCCAATGAGCAGTGAGTGTCTTCTATGCAACAGAAATGTCAGTGTCTAATATTTCACTAAAGCTAAGACACAGCAATTCCTACTGCCTGAAGCCAAAATGAAGAAAATACCTTCGAACTAGACATATTCTCTTACTGCAGCTGTTCTTATTCAAAACTAAGGAATTCAGTCACAACCAGGTTTGAAAGGTACAGAGAAAAAACAAATACCTAGATTTGCAGTTAACTCTCGATACGTTTTACTGATTTTTCTCCCATTTATGAACTGCTAAGGAGGGATTGGGGGTGGGAGGAGACAGGGATGACAGAGAATGAGATGGCTGGATGGCATCACCGACTCTGTGGACATGAGTGTGAGTGAAGTCCGGGAGTTGGTGATGGACAGGGAGGCCTGGTGTGCTGGGATTCATGGGGTCGCGGAGAGTCGGACACGACTGAGCGACTGAACTGAACACAAAGGTGAGAGAAATTTGCTTTTCCTTTGAGTAAAAATGATCAGCAAATACAGATGGCCTCTAGTCTCCCTCTCACCCCAGCATTTAAAAGTCCTCCTGCCCTTCACTTCTTAAGAGAGTTGATTTCAGTTCTGGTTTCTCTACAGTTCAACTCCGGGGTCAGGAAGATCCGCTGGAGAAGGGATGGGCTACCCACTCCAGTATTCTTGGGCTTCCCTGGTGGCTCAGCTGGTAAAGAATCTGCCTGCAATGTGGGAGACCTGGGTTTGATCCCAAGGTCGGGAAGCTCCCCTAGAGAAGGGAAAGGCTCCCCACTCCATATTCTGGCCTGGGGAAGCCCATGAGGTCGCAAAGAGTCAGACACGACTGAGTGACTTTCACACCCTCTCTCCACTACAATGATAGCTTTAAATAAAGTCTGCCTTTCCTGTTTAACTTTGTGCAATGCAATTTTTAGTTTGGAAGCATAAAAAGTTATATGCAACCGTATTTATGTGTGATTTTTGATAGCAAAAAGAAAACTATTACATGTTCAGTGATACAAGTTCCTTAAATTATAAGAGTTATGAAAAAATAAAATACATCAGAGGAAATTTTTTTTCTTTTTACAAATCTTTACACACAGGTTTTTCAGTAGAAATCTGTGGGAAGTGAAGTAAGAAATTAAACTACCATGCATTTATTCCCATTCTTTGGATCAGCTGGCTAATCACGGTTTCAAATAGGGCAACAAAAGCCAATACTGACCCAGGGTTATAACCTGAGTCTCCTGCCTTGGAGGCAGATTCTTTACTGTCTGAGCCACCAAGGAAGCCCAATAGAATAATAATACACAACTAAAATGCAAAATGAACACAAAGTGGCATTAGAAATCTTCCAGATGTGCAGAAATTCATGCAATGGATGATTGTGAAGTTCTTAACTATTTGGGTAGCAAGCGAAGCCCTTGAAAAACGTGGTCCTGTCAGGTTTGAACATATAGCAGCTGAAGAAGAGAAAATCAGCAATGATGGTATGACAGATGCCTTGAATGATTTGAATACTGTAGGATTAAGAGATACTGTGGCACAGTGGTCTTCAAACTTGGCTGCAGGTTGGAGTCAGCTTGGGGGATAATAAAAAATACTGATGCTGGGGGTGTGGCCTGAGGGTTGAAACTTATTTAAAGGTCCCAGATGTTTCTAATATGCAAAAATATGACAGAACCACTACTGTAACCAACAGTCTTAGCGCTCTGCATATATCCCTCCATATCAGCTCACTGATATCACTCATATCACTCATATAAAGTCACGCTGTCCTGACTTTCAACCTGAGATTCAGCCTGTGGGCTTTCTCTGCCCACTGGAGCTGGGTTAATTTCCTTACTCCTTTTATTTCAGAATACCAGCCGTCCTTGCTTTGCACAGTTCTATGGTAACTGAGATTTGATGGTAACATGACTTGATCTTAGTAATCACAAAACTGGGCCAAGTGAGGGTTGCCTGCATGTCTGTCATCACAAGAAGCCCAGGATCCAAGATCGTGGTTCATCCCCAACAAAAATCTTTTACAGCTTTTCACATCCCCTGATGGACACCACCCACCCCTCTCTAATTCTGAAGTCACTAGATTTTTCCAGAATTCAGGTTTGATTATCAGCAAACTTCCTTACCCACAAACATTCTTCTCTGGATATTTTAATCATCCTTACTCTAATTAAACCCTGTCGGTCCCTGAGAACAATGCTTCTCTCACAGCTCTTTAAATCAAGGCGGCTGTTTTCTCTCCCACAGTCCTTGAAACAATAGCTTTTCCTGTTAGCCACTACCATTTCATGTCCCTCCATGCTTCCTAAAATCTCCTGTCATGAAATCAGATGCGACCTATAATCCCTCATCATTTTATTAATCTACCAGCCACCCTGTCAGTTGCCCTCCTTCCTGGGGGTGTCAGCTCGTGGTTTCTGTCACTCTCTCCAGCTCTCATTCATAATTGCTGGTGAGCTCAGTGATCTTAGCAATGACCTGGGGCCACAATCTCTTGACCTCCCTTTCCCGTGAAGTAATCTCTACCCTGACTCCTCCACTCCCATCCCGATCACATCTTCGCCTTTTTATTTATCCAGGTGAGATTGTTGGCCCATCATAAAATGATAACTTCTGGAATACACACCCAACTCCTCAGTATCCTTAACATTCCTTAAGAGATCTCCCGCCCCGCTGTACTCACACAACAAGCATCAGGCTTGCATCCATCTAACTCTCCCCATACTCTGCTTCTGCTTGCACATAAGCACACACAGACGGAGAAAAAGACAAAACTGTGCCAGCTAATGGCTACTCCACCTTTTCAGTTATGCAAATCAAAGATATTTAGGCTATGCTTGACTTCACTCTTTCTCTTGTACCATAAATTCAAATCTGAGCAAATCCTGTCAGGTAAACCTTCCAAGTATATGTGATAGCTTGCCACCACTTCAATTCTACCATGGCATAAACCACCACCAGTTCTCACTTTTATTATTGCAATAGGCTCTTCAGTGGGCTCCCCTGTTTCCATCAACTCAGCACGCATAGGTATCCTTTCAAAATCATGTTACTCTGCTACTCAAAACTCTCCGAAAGCTTCCACGTTCACGCAGTGAAGAGGGCTTCCTCATCTCACACGGTCGCCTCTGTAATTCTGGCTCAGTTTTCCACGCCTGTCCTCTCCTGCTTACTCGTCATCAGGCACACAGACCTCCCTGCCATTCCGCTCATATGTGAGACACGCTTTCACCCCAGGACCTCTGCACTTCTGTTTCCTGAATGAAGAATCATTTCCCCTAGATCCATAGTAACTCTCATCTCCTCCAGGGCTTTATCAAAAGCCATCTTCTCCATCATGACCTAATTTCAAATTGGAACCTCTCCATCCCAACACTGCTGACCTCCCTTCCACGCTCCACGGCATTTGTAACCATTCATCACACCATATAATTCATTTTTGTTTATTCATTATCTGTTTCCCTTTGGCAGGCTTGTCCTTAGATTTAGTCCCTGCATCTTGAAAACATGGGATAAAGTGTAGATCTTAGTAACAGTTTTTGCCATCTAACAACTAGCTCCTTATGCATTATTAATGCTAACTCTTAAATCACAGAACATATTATCTATTCTCTGGAACAGGTATATTTAAATGACTTTTTAAATTTTGAACTCGTGTAAAGATACTTTTTGATACCGTTCATGGGGTTCTCAAGGCAAGTATACTGATGAAAGTGAAAGAGGAGAGTTAAAAGGTTGGCTTGAAGCTCAACATTCAGAAAACAAAGATCATGGCATCTGGTCCCATCACTTCACGGGAAATAGAGGGGAAACAGTGGAAACAGTGTCAGACTTTATTTTTGGGGGCTCCAAAATCACTGCAGATGCTGATTGCAGCCATGAAATTAAAAGACGCTTACTCCTTGGAAGGAAAGTTATGACCAACCTAGATAGCATATTAAAAAGCAGAGACATTACTTTGCCAACCAAGGTCCGTCTAGTCAAGGCTATGGTTTTTCCAGTGGTGATGTATGGATGTGAGAGTTGGACTGTGAAGAAAGCTGATTGCCGAAGAATTGATGCTTTTGAACTGTGGTGTTGGAGAAGACTCTTGAGAGTCCCTTGGACTGCAAGGAGATCCAACCAGTCCATTCTAAAGGAGATAAATCCTGGGTGTTCATTGGAAGGACTGATGCTAAAGCTGAAACTGCAATACTTTGGCCACCTCATGCGATGAGTTGACTCACTGGAAAAGAGTCTGATGCTGGGAGGGATTGGAGGCGAGAGGAGAAGGGGATGACAGAGAATGAGATGGCTGGATGGCATCACCAACTTGATGGACATGAGTTTGAGTGAACTCCGGGAGTGGGTGATGGACAGGGAGGCCTGGCATGCTGTGATTCATGGGGTCGCAAAGAGTTGGACATGACTGAGTGACTGAACTGAACTGAAAGATATTTTTTAACTGTGTCTTTGAAATGTACCACTGTAGGTTTGATCCAAGTTCCTAGATCCTCAATGGTATAAGACAACAATATCTGAAATTCGAACAATATCCAAAATCTCATGGAGGGTGAATTAACGTGTTGAAATGAAAAATGAACTTACTAAGTTCTGCTTTCCAGCATCACATGCAATTATATTTTTCTCCTTTCATTTGTCCTTCCCTCTTTTCTCTTCAACTCTCCATTCCTTTGTACTTCACTTTTTTTTTTCCCCAGAGAAGTGAATTCACTTGAATATCCCAGTTTAAATACAGACACTCAAGCAGGCTTTGTGTTGAAAATACTCCTAGCATTAGAAGTGACACTAATTTTAGGTTTCCAAATTATTATATCTTTCATTGCAATTAATATAATTCAAAGTGAATGTTTTAAGATAATGGGGAAAAGCACTAGTTAGAAAGAAAGAGTCTGGCCCTAACCATTTTTGCCATTATTGGATATGAAGGATCTCTTCCAAATGAGTTTTAATCTGTGCCTCTTCATCTAATGACTTCATAGGCTCCTTTAATCCAAATATCTCCCGGAAAGGCCCAGCCTGACTGTGATAACATTAAATACTGTGAATCATCTACCAACTCTTTGCACTGAAATCTTTTAATACTTCTGCAAAGCTCTCCTTCAATAATTCTATTATGAAAGAGCAAAAATATCTAAACAAGAAAAATAACTGAAAGCTATATAACTGGTCCTTAAATATTTCTAAGTGATGTATTTAAGAATCTAAACATTTCATTATTTAACTGGAAATGCCTTGGCTTGTTTAACAAAACACCAGTGTCACTGTTATAAAAGAAAAAAAAATGAATTTTATATAGCTAAA
Organism: Moschus berezovskii; assembly: GCF_049115385.1. Taxonomy (NCBI): domain Eukaryota; kingdom Metazoa; phylum Chordata; class Mammalia; order Artiodactyla; family Moschidae; genus Moschus; species Moschus berezovskii. Next base: position 3,777,560 of record NC_142475.1, on the reverse strand, counting down.
CATTATACGTTTCTTTAATGCTAAACCACAGATGACTTTAGAAGCTAAACAACAATCATTGAAACAGAGCAATTTTCTGCGTTACTGCTTGACTTTCTGAGAATAACTAACATTTTACATAATGAAAATTGGATGAAAATAGTATTACTAAATAAGATATTTTCACACCTGGTAATCTGGGGAAGGAAAGACTTTATGGCTATCTTTTTAAAAAATTGCATCTCATTGCACTATTTTATTTAGCCACATTTTATTACAGTACAGAAATAATTCTCTGAAGTCTACTTTGGCAATTATTTCCATCTGTTTGTTGTTTGAGCTTTTCTTTATCCTTTAAAACAAAATTACAGTGTGTTTTATAAAATGATAACCTATTTTAATTGATTTTTAAATCTGTCCTGTAATCTCTTTTTAATTTTTTAACTGGTCTAGAAATAATACTCTGTTTAATAAATATAACCAGTACCTCTTACTATTCCATTAGACTATTTATTCATTTCTGAGTTCACTAACCATGAGAATTCTATGGCATCATATAAACCCCAAGTTTCCACCTCAGAAGAAATTTTGAGTTTTTCATATATGCCATCCTCCCACCCCTTGTCTTAGAGAAGCCCAGAAGCCTTGCTGATAATAAGAGTAACCAATCTATAAGGGATGCATCTGGCTCCAAATAATAGCAAATCCAACTAACTGTGGCACAAATCATAAGAATATTATTTGATTAATAAAATGATGCCTGGCTCCAAGTTTCATTCAATGATTATACAAGGACATAAATTCTTGTAACCATGTTGGGATTTCTTCTTCAGTTTAATTACATGATGATCATCCCAAGATGGGTTCCAGCTCTCCAGGATCACGTTCCATACTGTGTCTCAGGGACACAGTAGCAGTGGGGAGGATGGAATGGCTGTTCTCCGGGCAGCACTGCTGACAAGTGGAGTAGAAGGAAACCGGGGGTGTGCAAACTGATTTCTGCTACAGCGACTTGACTCGAGTCAGGAGAAGAAGCAACAGGTCAGCAACGTCCAAAGAGAATACCCAGTGGCAGGCTCAGGTTAACTCCTCATTCTTAACTCAAAAATTACACATTATCCTAATTTGCTGGCACAAACTCTTTCTGAATCCTTTCTCCAAACTTGTTTTAAAAACCTAGTCATATGCCACTAAAAACCAGGGAAGAGAAGTATCTAACCTTCCATGCCAACCAGGACTAAAGCAGATAATTCACTTAGTTAAATGCTTTGCTCCATTTTGTCAAGTTCAAATGGTTTTCTTGGCTCACCTGACTTTTGAAAATTTTTAAAAAATAAAAGAATTCTGTTAATTTCCCGTTCTGTGTTTGGTCCAGCCCATAAAGTCTGGGTGACACACACATGGTCACTTGATTTTGCCAAACTGACATATTTTATTCATTTTTCTTGCTTGGATGTCTGCTCCTCTGCCATTAAAGCAGCATTCTCCTTTGATTACTACCACTGCCTCAAGAAAAATGGCAAAACGAATACATAAGCTGTCCTTGCAAACTGCGGTTGAGTCTGTGTGCAGTTGAAGAAGGAACATTAGGGTGAGGAGCCATTCCTACTCCCCACCCGCTGCTGCCTTTCTGTACCCAGCCAGCCAAAACGTTCACAGTTTGAAAAGGATGACAACAGAGGATACGGAGAAGGGGAAAAAATCAACACTGCTTCATATACGCACTCATTCATCCAAATATGCTTTTATAATTATTATCTGCCAGCCACACTACTAAGCACTGGGTCTATACGACAGAACAAAGTGACAGGGTCCCTGGCCTTGTAGAACCTTTAACCTAGTGAGAAAGGGAGTCTGCAATCAACAAAGACCCATAATCACCATTTTTTCAGTCCTGTAAATGTGCACATGTGCTATGCAGTACACGTAGCAACAACGGGCCAATTAGATAAAGGGAGCAACGTGGAGACAAGCCCTCGGTGAGGAAGGGCTCGCCAAGAACGTGCGCCGTAAGGGCTGAAGGACAGAGGAGCAGAGACACAGGAAGGATGAGAGGACGAAGGTATTTCCAAGGAGAAGGAACAGCCTGAGACAGCAAAGAACGGGGTCTGTCCAGAGAAGCGAGAGGACACCGCCAAGGCCGGAGCACACGGTCCAGAGAGAAGACTGGAGTCCGGATGAGGGAAAAAGGCACGCACGGGACAGATGCTGATGTAATCAGAATTCAGGGCTTTGTTCAGGTAAAATGGGAAATCACTGGAGGCATTCAAATAGAGCAGAAGGACAGGGTGAAGTCACTATATGAAACTTAGTGGATATTATTATTATATAATTGTGTTACATATAATACAGAATACGATTAGGAGTATCATTAACATATGTATATATATTATATATGTATTTATACATAAATGTATGAAATGAATGAATGAAAGTCACTCAGTCGTGTCCGACTCTTTGTGACCCCATGGACTATACAGTCCATGGAGTTCTCCAGGCCAGAACACTGGAGTGGGTAGCCATTACCTTCTCCAGGGGATCTTCCCGACCCAGGGATCGAACCCAGGTCTCCCACATTGCAGGTGGGTTCTTTACCAGCTGAGCTACCAGGGAAGCCCACATAAATGTATTAGTTAGTTCAATCGCTCAGTCGTGTCCAACTCTTTGCGACCACATGAATCACAGCACGCCAGGCCTCCCTGTCCATCACCAACTCCCAGAGTTCACTCAAACTCATGTCCATCGAGTCGGTGATGCCATCCAGACATGTCCATCCAGACGGTGATGTCATCCCCGTCTCCTCCCGCGCCCAATCCCTCCTAGCATCAGACTCTTTTCCAGTGAGTCAACTCTTCGCATGAGGTGGCCAAAGTATTGCAGTTTCAGCTTTAGCATCAGTCCTTCCAATGAACACCCAGGACTGACCTCCTTTAGGATGGACTGGTTGGATCTCCTTGCAGTCCAAGGGACTCTAAAGACTCTTCTCCAACACCGCAGTTCAAAAGCATCAATTCTTCAGTGCTCAGCTTTCTTTATAATCCAACTCTCACATCTATACATGATTACTGGAAAAACCATAGCTTTGATTAGACAGACCTTTGCTGACAAAGTAATGTCTCTGCTTTTTAATACTCTGTCTAGGTTGGTCATAACTTTTCTTCCAAGGAGTAAGCGTCTTGTAGTTTCATGGCTACAGTCACCATCTGCAGTAATTTTGGAGCTCAAAAAATATAGTCTGTCACTGTATCCACTGTTTCCCCATCTATTTGCCATGAAGTGATGGGACTGGATGCCATGATCTTCGTTTTCTGAATGCTGAGTTTTAAGCCAGCTTTTTCACTCTCCTCTTTCACTTTCTTCAAGAGGCTTTTTAGTTCCTCTTCACTTTCTGCCATAAGGGTGGTGTCATCTGCATATCTGAGGTTATTGATATTTCTCCCAGCAATCTTGATTCCAGCTTGTGCTTCATCCAGTCCAGCATTTCTCATGATGTGCTCTGCATATAAGTTAAACACAACCTTGACGTACTCCTTTCCCATTTGGATCAGTCTGTTGTTCCATGTCCGGTTCTAACTGTTGCCACTAGACCTGCATTCAGATTTCTAAGGATGCAGGTCAGGTGGTCTGGTATTCTCATCATATATATATATATATATATGTATATAGTCTCATTACACCCTATTGCTTTCAAGTGGCAAGATTAAAGAAAAATAATTAGGGTACAGCTTTAGGATAGACGAGTTCCTATTGAACTTTCTAAATACTCTTTGATAATTCTTATAGTAGAATTTGAAGAAGATGATAGCAGAATAAAGGGTATGACAAATGTCAAGGGAGTGAAGTTAAACAGTAGTATCTACTCTAAAGAGAACACTCAGGGTAGTTACATTTGGCATTCTTTTTTTCATTCATGTGTTTTAAAAACCTACATTTTTAGCCATTTTTGAAAAAAAACATATACTTAAGCGTGGATATAGAACTATCCCTTCCCACTTGTCTCTCCAAGAGAAGATGATATTTAAGAGAGACAGAGCAACATTAATATGATGAATCCATACTGGAAAAAACTAAATAACATTGCATTTGTTCATATATCTAGAAATTCTCCAGGTGTACTTAGGACATTCCAGTGTCCTGGCTGATTTTAAGAAACTGTTCCTCTTAGATTTCCCACCACAAGTGAGGTCTTCAATCCAGAACAACGCTTAGGAAAAGGAAGCCAGGACTCAGGCCTAAGAAACATCCCCTTATGAGCAGGTTAGCCCCCTTTTCAAGTCTACTGAAAGCTGCATGGCTACCAGTGTGATTCTCAGTCACTTGTCTCCATCCCACTGGTAACGCACATCCCCCCGGTGCCAGGGAAGTGTGAAAACACTGCTCACAGCAGCCCAGCGCGTGAACACTGGAAAGTGAACTCAAGTGAAGAAATCAGTCTCACGGTTCTCCACATTTGTACATCATGGGATCACAACAAATATATTATCTCTTCCCAAAAGAGATCTGTTTTCACACAGATTAACCACTTATGGGAGGGAACAGACCATTTCCCCCAAAGAACTTTATGAATCACCTAATATGGAACAACAGACTGGTTCCAAATAGGAAAAGGAGTACGTCAAGGCTGTATATTGTCACCCTGCTTATTTAACTTATATGCAGAGTACATCATGAGGAACGCTGGGCTGGAAGAAGCACAAGCTGGAATCAAGATTGCCGGGAGAAATATCAATAACCTCAGATATGCAGATGACACCACCCTTATGGCAGAAAGTGAAGAGGAACTCAAAAGCCTCTTGATGAAAGTGAAAGAGGAGAGTGAAAAGGTTGGCTTGAAGCTCAACATTCAGAAAACAAAGATCATGGCATCTAGTCCCATCACTTCATGGGAAATAGATGGGGAAACAGTGGAAACAGTGTCAGACTTTATTTTTGGGGGCTCCAAAATCACTGCAGATGCTGATTGCAGCCAGGAAATTAAAAGATGCTTAGTCCTTGGAAGGAAAGTTATGACCAACCTTGATAGTACATTAAAAAGCAGAGACATTACTTTGCCAACCAAGGTCCGTTTAGTCAAGGCTATGGTTTTTCCCGTGATCATGTATGGATGTGAGAGTTGGACTGTGAAGAAAGCTGATCGCCGAAGAATTGATGCTTTTGAACTGTGGTGTTGGAGAAGACTCTCAAGAGTCCCTTGGACTGCAAGGAGATCCAACCAGTCCACTCTAAAGGAGATAAATCCTGGGTGTTCATTGGAAGGACTGATGCTAAAGCTGAAACTGCAATACTTTGGCCACCTCATGCGACGAGATGACTCACTAGAAAAGACACTGATGCTAGGAAAGGGTGGGGGCAGGAGGAGAAGGGGACGACAGAGAATGAAATGGCTGGATGACATCACCGGCTTGATGGACATGAGTTTGAGTGAACTCCGGGAGTTGGTGATGGACAGGGAGGCCTGGCGTGCTGCGATTCATGGGGTCGCGGAGAGTCGGACACGACTGAGCGACTGAACTGAACTGAACTGAATATGACCGTGTGTGTGTGTGTCCGCTCTGTCACAAAGTGATGTTTGACTCTCTGTGACCCCATGGACTGTAGCTTGCCAGGCTCCTCTGTCCACAGGACTTTCCAAGCAAGAATGCTAGAGTGGGTTGCCATTTCCTCCTCCAGGGGATCTTCCCGAGCCAGGGATCAAACCTGCATCTCCTGATTGGCAGGCGGATTCTTTACCACTGAGCCTCCTGGGAAGACCTTGACCTAATTAATATGCGTAAGTTCTCTTCTGGGCACCGTGAGTTCAAAGCTGAGAGGCTATACTCAAGGAAGCATGACCAGAACAAAGCTCAATTCAGGACCTCTGAAATCTCATGGACCATTATTTAATATGCATGGTGCTAAATTCAGAAATAAAACAGATTACCAAGTTTCTTATGATACTTCCCTTTAAAAATTTCCAAAAACCTGTATTAGGAACACAAACATACTGTGTTGGGTAAACTCGGAAAGTGAAAAAAAATGGCGTGGGATTTTATCTTTCGGTGTCTGTCATTCAGTGATTTTTAAAACATCTTTAAACTAATATTTTGTACGTGGAAAGTTGGGCATATTTATTGTTCTTTGCTAGTGATTTCAGAGATATTAGTTGTTCAGATTTAATGTAAATATTCTGCTGTTGAAAGCTTTAAAAGACAAACTTTAAAGTATGACTATGTACTCATGTTTGAGACACAAATTTAATGTTGTTACAAGGAACTGGGAGAATCTATCCTCTTCTATGTGCTAATAATTCTTTTCAGAGAAAACCACCACAGTGCGAGTTCCTAAACTGACAAGACGGGTGACTTCACCAGCACCGGCATTAGGACTCAAGATCTGTCTCTCTCTCCCATTCCTCAGAACCTTCAACGCTGCATCCTGGTGATGAGGAAACTGCTTATACTCCGTGTGTGTGTGTGCGTGTGTGTGTGTGTGTGGAAACTGCTTATATTATGTGTGTGTGTGAGGAAACTGCTTATATTACGTGTGTGTGTGTGTGTATGTATAGATAGATAGACAGACAGATATGGACTTCCCAGGTGGTCCTAGTAGTAAAGAACTTGCCTGCCAATGCAGGAGACATACGAGACACCTGTTGAATCCCTGGGTCGGGAAGATCCCCTGGGGGAGGAAATGGCCACCCACTCCAGTGTTCTCGACTGGAGAATCCCATGGATGGAGCCGTCTGGCGGGCCACAAGAAACAGACAGTCCCCTGAGGACTACAGAAATAACAGCCCAGCCAACACCCTGACTTTAGATGCTTGATCTCCAGAACTGTCAGAGAATACATGTGTCTTGCTTTAAGTCAAAGCTAGAAAAAGGAAATTACTACACTTCATTTTCATTTTCTTCATAGCACTTGCCTCCATCTGATTGCCTTGTTTCTAAATTGTATATTTTTTTTATCAATTTTTTCACCAAATTTGAAGATGAACCTCCTAATGTAGGCACAGAGCTTATCTATCTTGTTGGCTGCCAAACCCCAGCACTAGAAAGAATGTCCTGTACATAGTAAGTGCTACATAAGTACTGAAGAATAAGCAGGAGAGGTAACAGATATGCAAAAAGATATGGAAATGCACATTAAACTTTGTTCCCTGACAACTGTGTGCTTTCTTCACTGTGACGTCAGCATTGTGTCTATTTCTTGGAGGAAAAGTTGGTGAGGGTAAACATGTTTTTGTATAAAATCACAATCCAGTAAGTGTAACTGCTTTACTGAAAAGCCTAAGATTCACTGGGATACACATATTAAATCATTTTATTTGTTCTCTAATTTCTAATCTACTCTTCCCTTCCCTAAAGCATGTTTGCTGCTGCTGCTGCTGCTAAGTCACTTCAGTCGTGTCCGACTCTGTGTGACCCCATAGACGGAAGCCCACCAGGCTCCCCTGTCCCTGGGATTCTCCAGGCAAGAACACTGGAGTGGGTTGCCATTTCCTTCTCCAATGTGTGAAAGTGAAAAGTGAGAGTGAAGTCGCTCAGTCGTGTCCGACCCTTAGTGACCCCACGGACTGTAGCCTACCAGGCTCCTCCATCCATGGGATTTTCTAGGCAAGAGCACTGGAGTGGCTTGCCATTGCCTTCTCCGGATAAAGCATGTTTAAATTTAGCCCAATTTAAACGTCAAACACCACCACTAAGACTCACGCCATCCTCATCCTCAGTGCCTTCTCCTTAAAGTCCTTTCCAGCCCACTGAGGTCTGCTCATCATGACACAGGGCTGAGCCAACAGGATGACTTGCAAGCCTGGATCAGGTGCCTTTTAATAACTCGCAAGATGCATGCTAAACTCTACTACTTTCAACAGTTTCCCAGGTTGCATAACTAAAAAATGGAGATGACAGCTTTCTTACCATAAAAGACATTAAGATTCAAAAAGCACAAATTACACGAAAGAGCCTTGTAAACTGCAGAGTGCTGTGGAAGCAAGAGTCTAGAAGAAGAGGGAAGAGCAATCGCATGTTCTGAGCCGAGCTGTGGTCCACAGAGGCACCTGGAGACACACAGCGTTTAACCTTCCCAAGTGCAACTGAGTGCAGGGGGATTTGGGGTCCAAAGACAGCGAGAAGAACTCATGTCCATGTCCACGCTGGCTGATAGTGTCAGAGCCGGGATTCAGTCTGTCTCTAAAGCTCAGCTTCTCTCCAAAACCTTACAAATCATTAACAAAGAAACAGAAAACAAGCAGCTTATTATCAATGGGCTCTTTTTACTGCAAAGGTTATGTCTCCTACGCAAATCATATATATATATATATATGGCACAGTGAAATGTTTATGTTTTAAGAGCATTTGCATAATGATGAAAGCAATATGATTCCTCATATATCACTGAGTGCAGGCCACTGAGCTTGAGTTGAATGATACCATATTGTGTTTGGCAAAACCAACCAATATAATATTGTAAAATAATTTGCCTCCAATAAAAAATTTAAAAAAATGAGTTTGTGGAAGTAAGCTTCATTTCTTCCTTAAAGAACCAAAATCCAAAGACTGTCTCAAGGCCATCGACTCCTAGTTAGCTCATGTCAGGCATGACATACATGGAGAAATTCTAAGAAATTAGAAAAATGGATCAAATGGGCTACTGCATCTTTCCAAAGGCTACCTCTGAGAAAGAAATGAATGTTCCATTGAGAAAAATTAGTCTTGATTTTGGAAATTTAAGTTCTTTGTATAAGAATTCTAAATTTAATACTGGTATCCAACTCATATATGTCTGTCCTTCCCAATGCAGTTACAAGGTAGCGTGTTAGCAAGGTGAAGTACTTGGATTAGATGACACAACACACTCAACAAATAGCAGATAAATTTTCAAAAATATGAGAGGCTGAGAGATGGAAAGGTCATTGTTCCAAACTTTCCTAGCATCCTTTCCTCCCTTTGAAAACTGTTCCTCTTTCTACTCTATCTTGTTTTCCAGTGTAAGCCTGGAGCACAGAGACAGTGCTTCTTTAATATTTTCAATAGAACTCTATAAAAAATATACACAATGTATTAGGTTCACAGGCTAAAGAATTTGATTTATAGCTTACATGTCTGCACATGACACCACCTGCTGGGTTGTAGTTGATCGGCACAAGAGAAATACCAGCCCCAAGCAGTGTTCATTACAGGGTCTTGATCCCCTGGACACAGATAACTGGCCCCAGGGTGGACACCTGACCTAAGCCTTCACTGTCAGAGAACGTCTCGGGGATTTCCACTCTGAGGGTCAAGCTCTCTGCTGCGGATCCTTGAGGACTGTCTCTCTCATAGGCCACATGGTGAAGACCCACTATAGGACGAGATAGTGCAGAGTCTGGAGAAAGCTCTAGACTTTCATGCAGTTTTGTCTTTTAACCCTCTTTTCAGTAATATAGGAATCTTTCAGTAAAATCTCAGCTTCTTTTGGGCTCATACAAATTGGATTTCCGTTAGCCATAGACAAAGAATTTCTGAATCACACAAAAACATCAAGACCAAAGGGATAGTTCCTCATGGTGTGAACATTTTTATGAATGTCAGTTCATTATAGTTCAGTTCAGTTAAGTCGTTCAGTCATGTCCGACTCTTTGCGACTACACGAACTGCAGCACGCCAGGCTTCCTGTCCATCACCAATTCCCAGAGTCTACCCAGACTCATGTCCATTGAGTCGGTGATGCCATCCAACCATCTCATCCTCTGTTGGCCCCTTCTCCTCCTGCCCTCAATCTTTCCCAGCACCAGGGTCTTTTCCAATGAGTCATCTTTTTGCATCAGGTGGCCAAAGTATTGGAGTTTCAGCTTCAACAGCAGTCCTTCCAATGAATACCCAGGATTGATCCCCTTTAGGAAGGACTGGTTGGATCTCCTTGCAGTCCAAGGGACTCTCAAGAGTCTTCTCCAGCACCACAGTTCAAAAGCATCAATTCTTCAGTGATCAGCTTTCTTCACAGTCCAACTCTCAAATCCATACATGACCACGGGAAAAACCATAGCCTTGACTAGACGGACCTTTGTGGGCAAAGTAATGTCTCTGCTTTTTAATATGCTGTCTAGGTTAGTCATAACTTTCCTTCCAAGGAGTAAGCATCTTTTAATTTCAGTGCTAAGGTTAAAAACAAAAAGTTTTCAATTTGCTTTAGTGTTTAAAAACTAAATCTTAGGTATAAATACCCGTGGTTTTAGTTTTACTTTGTGTATGCTCAGTTGTGTCCAACTCTTTAAAACTTTATGGACTGTAGCCTGCCAGGCTCCTCAGTCCAGTGATTTCCCAGGCAAGAATAGCAGAGTGGGTTGCCATTTTCTTCTCTGGGGGATCTTCCCAACCCAGGGATCGAACACGCGTCTCCCACATCTTCTGCACTGGCAGGTGGATTCTTTACCACTAGCGCCACCTGGGACTCCAGTTCTACTTTAGAGAATGAAAAGTCTATTCTTCCTTCTGAGCTACTTATCTAAATATTACTTAAGAGTGAGTAAACTGAGTTTCAAGATATTATGTACAGATTATGCAGAGTACTAACTACAGAATATGCAGCTAGGTCTCTGAATTTAACCAACAGAGAACATCAGTGTATCTTCCCTGTCAATTATTAGATTTTAATAATACTCAGATAGTAAAGCAAAATAATAATAGTAAATAAAATATCATTAAAAGCAAGTTATTATGGAGGAAAAGTAAAGGGCTTTTACTCAGATTTGTAACATTTATTAACAGTTTACTGAAGCACAAAGGTACACCACCACCATTATCACATTTAAGCAGTAAGATCTTTAAAATCTCACATTCATATTTAAACAAAGTGTCATTACTGACATTTGATTATGAACCTGGATTTTGAAGGCCTCAGAGCAGCTTGATGGGGGAAAATGTACTTTGCATAATTAAGTAATCAAAAGGCAAGTATTAGTTTTACAAAGAGGAAGAAGACAAGGATACAGAGCCAGTGGACATGGGAGACACAAAAGTCGCCTCTTTCATGCTTGAATGTTCCTAGTTTTTATTTTTCTCTCTTTAAATGTGTAAATAGCCTTTTATTCACAATGGCTTTCCCATTGGGTATTGGTAAACATAGAATAACAAATACTAAATCAAATAACATTTTTCTTTTTTTTTTCCTACATTTTCCTTCTCCCCAAAATTTTTGGCACACAAATGGATAAAAGAAGAATAATCTTTGGGCTTACAAGCTTGTTTTAGCTTAGCTCTAGTTGAACCTAGTTTTCTACCTAAAAATAAATAAACAAACAGTGAGAGTTTACATGGAGGCATGATGTTTACTGTATTTAAGTAATCCTGCGTCTCTCATTCCCCCACCAAATAAAACATATCTCCTCTCTCCTTTCTTATTTTTATACAGACTGATTTTTGCTCTGCAATTCAATGTTTCTTTGCAGGAAATATATTTCATCCTTGATGACATCTCAAACAAAGTTGGCAGCTAAAGTGGGTTTTTTTCTTAAATCTACAAACCAAAATGTGACTGGCACCCTGGAAGATGACTAGCATCCCTGTCTCCTGGTATTTAGGCTGCTGTGTAGTCTTATCCCCTTGAGTGGATACTTAATGATTCGTTTCTACTGGATACAGTGTGGCAGAGGTGATGCGAGATTGACGTTAGTAATAAAACAACTGGCTTCTACTTGGCTTCCCTTGCTCTGGGGGAAGCCAGCTGCCACAGCGTGAACTGCTTCTTGGACAGGCCCATGTGCCAAGTGCGTGGCCTGCAGCCAGAGAGGACCCGGGATCTGCCAAGGGTCACACGTGACTGAGCCTGGGGAGCATGCTTTCAAAGGACCTGAGACGACTGGACTACAGCCTTGGGAGTGGCCCCGAGTCAGAGGTCACCAGATGCCAGATTCGCCAGCTATGGACAGAGATAATAAATGGTTGATGCTTTAAGGTGCTTACTTTGACTATGTAGTAACACATAGCTAACACAAAAAGCAATAAATTCGCCCTCAAACTGTAAAAACTTATGATTGACAAATTCATTTTCAGTGCTGAAAAATGCAAATCCAACTAGCCAAACTGAATAACTGCTGGACTGAAAGGCATCAATCTAGCAAATGTATATAACTATTTTTATATCCCCACCTCCGTATCTTTATCTGCATATTTATATCATGTCACCTATCTGAGAGGGCTGACTGGCCACAGAAAAGGGCAACCCTTATGCAAAACACAGTGAACAAGCTATTGTATCCTGATTAACAACACTAGTTCTGACTGTTTAATCAAGCAGTTTTCTGATGTACCTTGAAAGTCATTCATACAGGGTGAAATCTTTGCTTCTGTTATTCCCCAAAATATTTCAGTGTGCTTTCATCACGATTTATAAATGAAATTTCATTTCACTTGCCATGAAGTTCTGCCTAAAGTAGTAAATAAACTAGTTATATGGACACTAGTGTTCTGGCCCACGTGACAATGGTGTTTCTCATTTTTCTGATAAAATGTTTTCTCAGCCAGATGTTCCATCACAGTAAATTCACCGAGTTAATGAAAATCATTCTGAAATCTCATAGGTAGTGGCTTCCTAGTCTTCTCTTCAGATGGATGCTTTTACAAACTTCAGTCTCTTTCTTTTAAATAAATATATATATATATACACACACATATATATATTTATGTATATAATTTTTCTACTAATAATAGAAAGTAATTAATAACAGCGCCAATGAGTTAATCTAGTACCAGAAAATTCACTTAAATGCACAAGTCAGTTTGAGCACATTTATACAGCTGTGCAGCAATCACCACAATACAATATAAATGCCTGGAGTCGCTCTGAATCGCTTTGTGCTCATTTACAGTCAGTCGCCTTCCCATTCGGCCTCAAGCTGCCAAAGGTCTACTTTCTGTCCTTACAGCTTGGTTTTTCCGAGAACTTCAGTATAAGTGAAGTGGTATAGCATGTAGTGTTTCCCAGGTGGCTCAGTAATAAACAATCTACCTGCCAATTCAGGAGACGCAAAAGACATGGATTTGATCCCTGGGTCAGGAAAATCCCGTGGAGGAGGAAACGAAATCAGTTCCAGTATTCTCGCCTGGAAAATTCCATGGATAGAGGAGCCTGGTGGGCTGCAATCCGTGGGGTTGCAAAGAGTCAGACACGACTGAGTGTTCGCGCGCGCACACACACACACACACACACACTAATATAACATGGAGTCTCTCACAGCTGGCTGCTTTTACCTGGCAAAATATTTTTGAGATCCATTCATGTTTTCTCACGCATCGGTAGTCCATTCCATTTGTCACTAAATCATATGCCATTATTTACCCCAAAAGGTTGAAAACTTCTTTTAGAAGTTTCATATTCTATTTTTTACATTTACGTCTTTTAGAAACTATCCTAAATGGGATCCTTACTGCTTTTTATGTTATTTCTGGGTTGTTTCTAGCTTGACATGTGTGTGCCTGTGTGTATATAATGTATGTGTACTCCATGACCTACTTGAAATAAGAATTTTGAATAAAAAAAACAACAACTGCATAACATAACAAGCATAACACAGACAAATTAAAGGCATCTATTTTCATCAGGTGAGGTCATTAGCAAAAATGAATTTCCTAAAATATTATAAAAATATGTAGTTTTCAAAAAATGATTAAGGAAAGCTGTAATGAAAGAAAGAGGAGCTAATGCCCCAACCACCATATGGTCATTAAACAACGACTAAAGACAGTCAGCTCCCGCTGGCTCCATCTGTATTCACAACAGGAGACCTACATCCCCACGTTTGTCAATCAGCCCCAGTAAGACTTGCACTGAATAATGCAGTTGCTTACTAAAGCATTCAGCGTGTCATGGCATAAGTGGCCATGAGTCCATAAATTTCAAATTAATTAGTTTTTAATTTATCTGTATTCACCAATACACTTCTACTCTTACTATGCAAGAGACCTTCTTTCTCATATTAATTATATAACCCCTACAGTGTAAAATAAGGGAGCTTAAAAGCACTAAAGCCTTTAGAGAAAAAGTGAGTTATCAACTCACAGTGGTCACCTGAAGCACAGCAACACCAGCAGGTTATTACATCTGTAACGCTAAGCAGTACCACTGTACACTCACGAATTATTCAGAACTCTTCTCCTTTTCTGGCTTTGTTATATGCAGTAGGAAGAGTGTCAGAGTGACTTTCTAAACTGTCTTTAATTTGACTGTATATGCTAACAAGTTACTACATAACATGCAAGTCTTCTTCTACCCCCTTTGCTGTTAATATGCTTCCCTTGCCTTAGAAGAACTCAGAAGCAAAAGAAAGCAGGAAACAGTCATTCAGATGTGAGCTGGAAAAGGACCCATCCAGTCTTCCTTCTTATTGGAGAAGGCTACAGCACGTGAAGGCATCCTTGGGGTAAGGAACCTCTCTGCCAATGCAGGAGATGTGGGTTCAGTCCCTAAGCTGGGAAGATCCCTTGGAGGAGGAAATGGCAACTCACTCCAGTATTCTTGCCTGGGACGTCCCTTGGACAGAGGAGCCTGGCGGGCTCCAGTCCATGGGGTCACAAAAGAGTCAGACACGACTTAACTACTAAACAACAGACAGCACACAACAGTCATTAATACTTTTTAATAGACATTGCTTGGATGAAATGGACTGAATAGAACAATTATGTTGGCAGACAGCAAAGGTCCTTTGATGGCCTCTGATCTGCATTTTCACTCCCAATTAACACTGAAAGTAGTGACTAAACCAGCCCAAAGAGAATGGTCCTCTGAGGAGGCCAATAGCTAAGAAAAGAAGAGAAGCCAAAGGCAAAGGAAAAAAGGAAAGATATATCCATCTGAATGCAGGTTTCCAGTACTCTTGCCTAGAAAATCCCATGGATGGAGGAGCCTAGTAGGCTACAGTCCATGGGGTCGCTATGGGTCGGACACGACTGAGCGACTTCACTTTCACTTTTCACTTTCACACATTGGAGAAGGAAATGGCAACCCACTCCAGTGTTCTTGCCTGGAGAATCCCAGGGATGGGGGAGCCTGGTGGGCTTCCGTCTATGGGGTCACACAGAGTCAGACACGACTGAAGTGACTTAGCAGCAGCAGCAGCAGCAGGTTTCCAAAGAATAGCAAGGAGAGATAAGAAAGCCTTCCTCAGTGATCAGTGCAAAGAAACAGAGGAAAACAATACAATGGGGAAGACTAGAGATCACTTCAAGAAAATTGAAAATACCAAGGGAACATTTCTTGCAAAGATGGGCTCAATAAAGGACAGAAATGGTATGGACCTAACAGAAGCAGAAGATATTAGGAAGAGATGGCAAGATACAGAAGAACTGTCCAAAAAAGGTCTTAACGACCAGGATAACCACGATGGTGTGGTCACTTACCTAGAGCCACACATCCTGGAGTGTGAAGTCAAGTGGGCCTTGGGAAGTATTACTATGAACAAAGCTAGTGGAGGTGATGAAATTCCAGCTGAGCTATTCAAAATCCTAAAAGACGATGCTATGAAACTGCTGCACTCAATATGTCAGTAAAATTGGAAGATTCAGTAGTGGCCACAGGACTGGAAAAGGTCAGTTTTCATTCCAGTCCCAAAGAAGGGCAATGCCAAAGAATGTTCAAACTACCATTAAATTGAGCTCCTTTCACATATTAGTGAGGTAATGCTCAAAATCCTTCAAGCTAGACTTCAACAGATTTAGAAAAGACAAAGGAACCAGAGATCAAATTGCCAACATCTGCTGGATCATAGAAAAAGTAAGAGAGTTCCAGAAAACCATCTACTTCCATACTACACCAAATTCTGTGACTGTGTGGATCACAGCAAACAGCA
The DNA here is from genome assembly GCF_049115385.1 of Moschus berezovskii. NCBI lineage: Eukaryota > Metazoa > Chordata > Mammalia > Artiodactyla > Moschidae > Moschus > Moschus berezovskii. Next base: position 3,761,782 of record NC_142475.1, on the reverse strand, counting down.
AAGTCTTTCAGGAAGATTCTGAAACAGATGGGAATACCAGAACACCTGACCTGCCTCCTGAGAAATCTGTATGCAGGTCAGGAAGCAACAGTTAGACCTGGCCATGGAACAACAGACTGGCTCCAAATCGGGAAAGGAGTACGTCAAGGCTGTATATTGTCACCCTGCTTATTTGACTTATATACAGAGTACATCAGAGAAATGCCAGGCTGGATGAAGCTCAAGCTGGAATCAAAATTACCAGGAGAAATATTAACAACCTCGAATATGTAGATGACATTACTCTAATGGCAGAAAGCAAAAAGGAACTAAAGAGCTTCTTAATGATGGTGAAAAGGGAAACTGAAAAAGCTGGCTTAAAACTCAACATCCAAAAAACTAAGAACATAGCATCCAGTCCCATCACTTCATGCCAAACAGATGGGGAAACAATGGAAACAGTGGCAGATTTTATTTTCTTTGGCTCCACAGTCACTGCAGATAGTGACTGCAGCCATGAAATTAAAAGACACTTGCTCCTTGGAAGGAAAGCTATTACCAGCCTAGACAGCATATTAAAAAGCAGAGATATCAATTTTCTGACAAAGGTCTATATATTCAAAGCTATGGTTTTTCCAGTAGTCATGTATGGATGTCAAATTTGGACCATAAAGAAGGCTCGCGCTGAAGAATTGATGTTTTTGAACCGTGGTGCTGGACAAGATGTTTTAGAGTCCCTGGGACAGTAAGGAGTTCAGATCAGTCAATCCTAAAGAATATCAACCCTGAATATTCATTGGAAGGACTGATGCTGAAGCTCCAATACTTCAGGCAACCGATGCGAAGAGCTGACTCACTGGAAAAGACCCTGATGCTGGGAAAGATTGAGGGCAGGAGGAGAAGGGGATGACAGAGGATGAGATGGTTGGATGGTTGGACGAGTTTGCGCAAACTCCAGGAGACAGTGAAGGCCATGGAAGCCTGTCATGCTGCAGTCCATGGGGTCACAGAGTCAGATGTGACTGAGGGACTGAACATCAACAATCACTGTAATAATTTTAGCTTTTCTTAATTTGTAAAGTGGATATACCTATGGTTTACTGAAACAAACAAGAAAGGAAATAAGCTGCAAAGTAATATGATAAACCACAGAAAATGCATTATTATTACTACTTCTTTTATTCATGATTTTATTTTACTTTAGGCCAAGTTTATCTCCAAAAATTTCCTGAAAAAACTAGTTTTTGAACTTACATATATTTTACATATATTATACATATATGTATACATATTATACATATTTTGAACTTACATATATTTTATATATTGGATTGTAAATTGTTTTTTCTGCAACAACTCAATAGAGGTGTGTCTAAATTTAAGATATTAGTATTTTCATCCTCCCCCAAAATTTCATATTTAAAATCCCATGGATGGAGGAGCCTGGTAGGCCGCAGTCCGTGGGGTCGCTAAGGGTTGGACACGACTGAGCGACTTCACTTTCACACACTGGAGAAGGAAATGGCAACCCACTCCAGTGTTCTTGCCTGGAGAATGGTGGGCTTCCGTCTAGGGGGTCACACAGAGTCGGACACGACTGAAGTGACGTAGCAGCAGCAGCAGCAGTCTCCCTTCCCCCTTCACCCCAATCCCCAGAGACTTCCCATCTACTTTCTCTATGGATTTGCAGGTTCTGTATATTTCACATAAGTGGGGTCACACCGTGTGCGTCTGGGGCTTCTTTCGCTTAGTACGATTTCAAGGTTCATCCACGTTGCAGCGTGTATGTGCTTCTCTCCTTTTTAAATTTTAAATGGCATTCCATTATATGGTCTACCACATTTGATTTATCTGTTCATCAGCTGATGGATGCTTGAGTCATGCCACCTTCGGCTATTAGGAATAACGCTGCTGTGAACATTCGTGAACAAGTTTTTGTATCAATGTGTTGTCGGTTCCTATGTGCATATGCCTGGGGGGGAGTGCAGGTCTTACGGTTAACTCTACATGTTTAGCATTTTGAGGAACTGTCAAATGGGCTTCCCGAACTGACGCATCATTTTACAGACCCTCCTGAAATACATGAGGGAACTATTTTCTCCACACCTTCACCAAGACCTACTCTTTTCAGTCTTTTTGATTATAGCTGCCGTGGTGGGTTTTGCGGTTTTGGCTTGCATTTCTCTAATGGCTAATGATTTTGAACAACTTTTCACACAATTGTTGTCCATTTGTCTGTCCTCTTTGGTGAAATCTGTGTTCTCAGCCCTTACTCATTTTTAAATTGGGTTATTTGTCTTTTTATTCGGAGTTGTAAGAAGTACTTTCCGAGTGCAGTTTCCTTTGCACTCAAGTACAACCCAGTGGCTCCTCCAGGCAAAGTAGCTCGGATGGCATTAACAGACTCTTTGTTCAAAAATGTCTCTTTTCCCGTATTTACCTTTTCCCTGTCTTCTGGTGACGGTCTGCTACCCCTGGGCTGTGGAAACACCCCTGCAAGGAGGTTTTGTGTTTGCGTCTGCTGGTCCCAGGAGGCTTCTGGGTTTCACTGATCTGCACACCCTGCCTGGTGTTAAATCACCCTCCACTCTCACACACAGCCCAAATGGGGATAGAACTCTCCCAAAGAATCAGGTTTTTTTTCCCACTTATACCCTGAAGAAATCCTGAGACGTGACCTTCCAAGCCTCCTTGGTCAGAGACTTTTTAACCCTCCTTTCACTGGATGGGGGAAGCTTTTGCAGGAGTCTAAGTTTGAGGTTCTTACTTCGTGTGAGCCTGGACCACATCTCCTGTTCTCCTCCAGACACTGAGCTGAGGTGTGTGTGCTGTGCGTGCTCGGTCACTTTGGTCGTGTCTGACTCGTGACCTTGCAGACTGTAGCCCGCCAGGCTCCTCTGTCCATGGGATTCTCCAGGCAAGAACACTGGAGTGGGTTGCCCTGCCCTCCTCCAGGGGCTCTTCCTGACCCAGGGGTTGAACCCGTGTCTCCTGCCTCTCCTGCATTGCAAGCAGACTCTTCAGCTGAGCCGTCGGGGAAGCCCTATGGAACTGACATCCCCTGAGAAAAAGCATCACCATTGCTCAGCGTGGTGATCCTGGGTTACCACATCACTTCTTCCACATATTTACACATTTTACACTGGACTTCAGATTGCTCTTAAGAGTGATGCCACTCATGGAGGTGATTGTGACTCATAAAGGTATGGGAACAGCTGAAACAGGCAGAATAATAACCTTCGAAACAGCCTCTGTAAGACAAAGGAAATGTTTCCATCAGTTCATGACTGCAGCTACTTGAAGAGCCCCTCACTATATTGGACTGTCTCTTAGAGCCCCGATATCCTGAAGCATTCGCTGAAAAAGATGTGCCCTGCTTCTGATAGCTTCATGTCATCCAGGATTAGCCCTGCCACCATTCACAGCTGCCACAAGCTGTTTAAGTTATTCTCAGGGATCCAGACAGAAATTTTCCCTCTAATTCTCAGTTGAAACCATTCTGTGTATTATCCACTTTTTAACGACCTGAAAAATGAGGCAATTCTGACACTGGTAAACATCGACAGTCTCGGCAACAAGCCTTTGGAAACTAAAATCTGGTATAGAGTAGCCGAGTCCCCCGACACTGAATCTGGTGCAGACAAAATTCTTGAAATTCTCTCTACTCAGATTTCTACTGCAGTGATGGAGATTATGCAAACCCGGGTGAGAAATAACCCTCAATCACTGACCCTAAACTCTGAATTATTGTGGCCCAATCAGGTAAGGTATTCTGTATCCAGGGCAAAGACATCAGTGAACATTCAAGGAACAAGCACGTTATGTTTTTAGATGCAGCTTCCAGGGTTTGCTAACATACTTTTAAGTGGCATTCTAGAGAAGAGAAAGAGAACGTCATGTAGTCAAGATGCGGGTATGCACAACAGTGTTTGACTCACTGTGAATCCTTAGCAAACATTATTTTAGTGAAAGCTCTTGGGGACACTTCTAGAGGCACAGCGACAAATAATCAGCAGTGGCTTCCTTCCAGGACCTGACGACTTAGCTATCAAGGTGTGACAGAAATAGACAGTGAAAATACAATATGTAATTTAAAAAAGAGTGAAAGCCCATGCATGAGAGGCATCAGCCACTCTGGTTAATCAGCAATGGATCCTTTAGGTACTGCAGGCGTGCAGAATTTAGGACATTGTAGGTAACACAGATAAAAGGGATTTAGAATTAGAACTGGGAGTCTGGAAGGATCCTCGGGAAAGTAATCGGAGCCCTAAAATGCACAGATTACATTACACGAAACAATCCTTTCTTGTGTGAAAGTTGCAAAGAACAGATTATGATTATCCTCCTCTATCAAGACTGGCAAGCAAGATCGTTCTGCCCTTTCCTGTAAGATTCCTGCAGATTTGCTCTCAGAGTGAATAATGCGCACATCTGCTGCTTAGGACCCGGTGTTTACACTGCTTCTCGGAGAAGTCCCTGCATGCTGATGAGGCAGAGAGGCGTCCCTTTGTTTCCCACACCAATGGAAAGGATTGGCATTTACCTGCTGAGGTTGTAATTTGATTTCTCCGGGAGCTCTCAATCTCTGTCCCAGAGAAAGTAATGAAAAACAAAGGGTCAAAGCGCTTCTTGCCAGAGGACTAGCCTGATCTGTCTGACCCAGCTTTGAAGCCTAGGATAGCTTCGTATTTGCAGACTCCCATCTTGAGGACCAAAGATAAAAGTGATATTGGAAAAACCCTACTATAACCTGACATTGCATTTGATAGGCAGCAAAGGAAATATAAATCTCACTGGTCTTGTTCTCTTGGAGCTCTGAAGTTTGCTTCTCATTGTTATTAAGATAATAGCACCACAATCTATTCCAGAAGCAAAGTATTCCCCAGCTAGAAAGATAGGAAACAAAAGAGGACTAGGGTTTGAACAGACCAAGTGTGTCAGGGACTACCCTAAAGGAGAGAAGGATGAGACAGGCAAAAAATCGCAATGGCAGAGAACCAAGAGGCATATTTAGGGGCTCTGCAGTGAGCCAACTTGGCTGGTGAAGATGATTTCTGTAGAAATATATGGGATGCGAGGCATGATAAATGGAGGCTGAAACTAGGCTGTGGAGCAGCTGAAAGCTATACTGCAGAGGAGCCCATAAATGTCAGGGAACCATTCAAAGGTTTTGACTCAGGCAGCAACATGATCAAAAGGAGTTTTAAAAGATTATTGTGGGGCTATCTCTAGGTAAGACTACATGGAAGGGATGAGAGAGAAGAGGCTCATGTAGTTGTTAAGTCAAGATATGATCAGGCTAGGATTATAAACTGAGAAAACAGAAAGAGGGTGGAACGTGAGGGCTAGAACTGCTCAAAGACTGCAATGTCTGGTCCTGATGAAAAATTGCAAGTGAGTGGGGAGAAGCTTTTGAGTGGCAGATCTCAAGACCAGGTAATGGCACAAAGGTTCAGTTCAGTTCAGTCAGTTCAGTCGCTCAGTCGTGTCCGACTCTCCGCGACTCCATGAATCACAGCACACCAGGCCTCCCTGTCCATCACCAACTCCTGGAGTTCACTCAAACTCATGTCCACAGAGTCGGTGATGCCATCCAGCCATCTCACTCTCGGTCGTCCCCTTCTCCTCCCGCCCCCAACCTTTCCCAGCATCAGAGTCTTTTCCAGTGAGTCAACTCGTCGCATGAGGTGGCCAAAGTATTGCAGTTTCAGCTTTAGCATCAGTCCCTCCAATGAACACCCAGGATCAATCTCCCCTAGAATGGACTGGTTGGATCTCCCTGCAGTACCAGGGACTCTCAAGAGTCTTCTCCAACACCACAGTTCAAAAGCATCAATTCTTTGGCGATCAGCTTTCTTCACAGTCCAACTCTCACATCCATACATGACCACGGGAAAAACCATAGCCTTGACTACACGGACCTTTGTTGGCAAAGTAATGTCTCTGCTTTTTAATATATTATCAAGGTTGGTCATAACTTTCCTTCCAAGGAGTAAGCGTCTTTTAATTTCATGGCTGCAATCAGCATCTGCAGTGATTTTGGAGCCCAAAAAAATAAAGTCTGACACTGTTTCCACTGTTTTTACATCTATTTCCCATGAAGTGATGGGACCAGATGCTATGATGTTTGTTTTCTGAATGTTGAGCTTCAAGCCAACCTTTTCACTCTCCTCTTTCACTTTCATCAAAAAGGTAGTGCCTGTTAGAACAGGTCAGAGTGACTAGCAGCTGCTGGAACCATGCACACCCTGAGCAAACAGACCACTGAGGTCCTCAAACTTGAGACAGTGTGCAGCAGAAAGAACACAGGACTGCTCCTCCTTTTGCACCCCTTCCCTCTAGATCCTCCAGGGTTATCTCCCAGTCCCAGGGCCCATGCCCTTAATCACACCTCCAAAGTCCTTCCGTTTGTAAAATACCGTTCGCAGGTTCTGAAGATAAGCACGTAGACAACTTGAAGTTGCCTTTTTTCTGCCTACCACAACCGCCTAGATGGGAGAGCCGACGGAGAAGGCTGTTATCTTTTGGAGAGAGCAAAGAGGCAGGAAAGACAAGCCTTTACAAACACACCCAGCTCAAGAGAGTAGATTTGCTCCTACAATCTCCCCAATCTAGGACCCACCCCTTTCTAGCCTTTAAAACTCAGTAGCTGTCCAATCTCCTTTAAAATCTTTTCCAAAGAAACTGAGCTCATATTGTTTCATGCTTTTCCATGAGCATTTAAACTCATGAGCAATGCCATAGGTTTTTCATTTTTCTACATTAATTCGTTCAATTATCCAGTCATTCAACAATACTTATTGAGTTTTCTCAAAGGAAATCCTGAAGGTGTAATTGTTACAAGTATGCATATATATCACTGTCGACTTCAAGGAGTTCACGCATTTTAGGATCATACTTTGTCTCTTAAACTAAACTGCTGGCTTCGTGAAGGAAGACTTACATCTTTGCTGCTTTAGCAGAATGTTAAGCCAAGGCAGAAACATTAAGTACATGAATAACTAAGTACTAAAAGTAAAAAAAAAATCGATCTTCAATATCAAAGCAATATATTAAACTTTGGTCAACAACTACAGCCATTTAAGCATAAACTAGTGATTTAAATTGCATTCATAATGAAAGAATTGGCATTATTTACTATCCATCATCTCATTTTGAAAGTATCTTGTCAGCTCATGATTACATAAGATTAGCAGAACCATATATTCCTTAATATTACAGTTCTTGCTGTCCTATAAATAAATAGATTTACTCTTATCAACAGAAAGTTTCCTGTCAAATTACTTCAAGAATGACTGACAACTGACCTATGGAGAATAAACTGAAAACTGTGAGTTAAGTCAATAGATTAGTCACAAGTATTTTAATATTAAAATAGGAGGCCAATAATCAATTAAAATTTGCAAGACCAAAATGTCACACTTTTTCTGACTCATAATCGCTCACCTTTAAAGCAGTGTGTTTCATCAAAATATAGCTGGAGACACCAAACTTAGGTCAATAGTGAGGTGTAAGTTTGTTATGTAGGAATTGAAGTTACATATAGACAGATAACTTTAAAAATGACTTGACCATGACTCTCAGCCCGAGGCATATTTTACACTGTGACCAACAACATGGAAACGTATAAAACCGAAGCAGGACTCGCACCAAACGCCGACACTTGCCTGCACGCCTGTGCAGTCTGCTCTTCTCTATTCTAATCCAGTGTACGCAGTTCTAGTCTATTCTTCTAAAAATGCTGAATTTAGCTTAACAGGAATGTCATCAACCACGAAGAGATGACCAATAGGTTGGACAACTATTGTTCCAGAACATTCTACACAAAAACTTTGAAATTCTTCCTCAATTGGAAATATATGTAGAAAATAATTCATAGCAAGTATTGTACAGGACAGGATAAGACGATTTGCTGCATTACGCTTAAATTCTGTATCTTTCACTGTACAAAGAGCTATGCCGCTGCTCCTATTTTAGTCACTCACTCATGTCTGACTCTTCGCAACCTCCTAGACTGTAGCCCACCAGGCTCCTCTGTCCCTGGGGTTTTCTTGGCAAGAATATTGGAGCAGGTTGCCATTTCCTTCTCCAGGGGATCTTCCCAAACCAGGGACTGAACCCATCCACGTCTTCTATTTGGCAGTCAGATTCTTTACCACTGAGCTACCTGGGAAGCCCACTGGGAGTCATAAAATCCAATAATTAGAGCTTGTCTACTTTCTGTTTGCAAAAAATGCTTAAAAAACAGATTCAGACTTCTTTCCACATTTACTATTTGATGTCACCATAAAAAGAAACTATAAACATTTTGATAAGCACATTGAAAGACAGTCTGCTTTCAGTTTAGTATTTGTAAATATTCTTAGCTCATAAGTAAACTGGAAGTGTTATTTTGAGTCTCCAGTGTGAATCAGAACAAACATTCTTATGCATATAAAAGCTGCAATAAAACAGTGCACTATATTTTTCCACTAGTGAAAAAACACAGTTTCTAGAATGAAATGTTTAACCAGAAGGTTAGGCTTGAAACACTGAAATTAATAACATCTACAAACAGAAAACCTTATCAAAAACTTCTGATCTGGAAACATAACTCCTACAGCCATCAGTATCACACAAATTTCTATCAACAGAGAAGAGCTGACTATTCCTACGAAAATATTCTAAGTATGTACTGACGAGAAAACTATTAAAAAAAAAAACAGGTTCAAGATGAGTAAACGTTGAGACAAAATTTCTTGTCAAGTGTTTTATAATGTGAAGTCTGTTGTCAAGCAATTAGTTTATGAACACATATGGATTTTATTTTTAAACGTACAAAAACCTGAATTGATGTAATGAACTTCAAAAAAAAAGCAATCTATACATCTTAAAACCACTAAGATAGCTATTTTAATGCTATATCATAAATAAAGCAATAAACATGTTGAAAATGAGATTTTCAAGCATCAATGCCTAGAAAATGAATAAATTCAGATAGAATTAATGAAGACCTGTCCAAACATTTTGGACTAATATTATGGAGTCATATTTTCCTATTGCAAAAGACAATATGGAGAAATGGAACTTTTATTATATATTGATCAATAAATTATAAATGAAAGCAAATGTGACTCAGGATTTTGCTGTGATAACTTATAAGCAAATTAGATACGTATTGAAGAATTTGATTTAAAATTCTTTATTCTATCTCAAACATGATTTATTCTATCTGAATAAAATTCAGTAACCAATCAAAAACGAATACATAATAATAATAAAGGAATATTTGGAAACAATTTTCTATACATCCATAAAAGTTGGTTGGAATGATCATATTTAAATATAAAGAAGCACAAACAGTTTAAAAATCAATGACAGAATTAAAATTAAAAATTGATGACAGAAACTTGCAATACGAAAATTATCATCTGCTATATTTTAGAAAGTATTTATATCACCTCAAAATTACAACAATAACTAAACAGATAAGAAAAGCATAATCATAATAACAGAATTAGTGGCAAACTGGTTTACTCTAAGAAAATCAGGATTGTTAGAACTTTTAATCAGGATGGAGAGAAGCCTTGTTCGTGTAACTTTTAGATGACATTTCTACTATCCTGACAAAGGAGCGCTGTAATCCCAGAGCTCATGTCCTCCTTCTTGCCTGTTGCGATTTTCCCGGTTGGCCAGCGTGATAAGCTGCATGCACGGACGGCCACCAACAAAGGGCAGCAAGCGTCGGCCTCACCCCTTTTTCTCATCCAGAAGCGCTACCGTTAATCTGAGCTGGCCTCGCGAGGTACTCTCATCAGCACAGCGTGGCTGATAAGAAACGTGAAGTCACATCCTCGGACATTAGAGTCAGGCCTGAATAGGACTGGCAGCTGCCACTCCTCCCTTAGAAGGCTCAGACCCCCATGCCATGAGACACCCAGAGAGCCGTGTAGGCAGGCCACCTGGAGGAGAGCTAACTCGGGGCTCTGGCTGAAAGCAGAGTTTTCAGAGTCCTACGACCAGATGAAAGTAGCTTCACAACGGATGACATCTAAGACCAGAGAGAGTCAATACACAGGGTCAGGAGGAAAAAGGATCTGCTATTGTGTTACACCAGTTTCTGTGTGGTTTGTTACCCAGGGGGAGGGAACCGAAACGGTCACTTTACTTCCTTGTATGATTCTCAACCTTATTGCAGGAAATACCTAATGTTAAGTGCGATCCTTCATGCATAACTGCCAGATTAGGAACACAGACAGAACACAATAAAATAAAACGCATAAAAGGTATCTGATGCAACGCAAATGAACCGCTCTCTGATTCTAGCCTTCCCAGGGTGTGAGCTGGAACCAGGTACCGCTGTCAAATGTGACCACTGGCCTGTAGCATCCCTAACTCCACTCTCATGGGTCCTGACAGGAAATTCAGGGAACGCTCACATGGGGAGACTTCTATCACACACCCAGACTTTCTAAATGTGATAGGTTATCACGGTTTCCTCTTAGGCACTGATTTATAAACATATATATATATATATGCATGAAAAACACAAGTAGTGGTATGATCATTTTTTAAAAAAATTAAGCATGCATAAAAGCATCAACAAGGAAAAGTATATTTCTTAATGAACGTATAAATGAGTGTGTACCCCAAATGTCCAAATCGGATCATTTCAGATGTTTTTATCTATTAAGGAATGTTAAACGACCATGAGGAAGATGATATCTGGTCTCAAATTTCATGCTGACGGAGTATCCCTGTTCAAGTCGCTTAACATCTTTACGCCTCATTTTACTGAACCATTAGAATGAGAATCCCTGCCCCTACATACATCACAGCAAATTTGTTCAAATAAATGAGATAATATATATGAAAGTACTTTTGAGGACTACCCAAGAGGGTAGTTAATGACACATGAGAAAAATGTCAGGCATAGAATACAGGAGCTGGAAGGGGATTTAGAGGTCAAGCTAAGCAACATCTCCTCTGCATTATCATTCACCTTGGGCTTCACCTACATTGTAAAGGCAGGTCATTTCATCTTCAGACGGCTCTAATTGCTAGTAATGAACTTAAATAATCTGTGTCCTTGTCGCTTCTGCCCTCTGGCCCTATTTCTTTCCTACGGCCCAACGAAGAACATTTCTACCTACAGCGCGATTCAGTAGAAAAGCACACCATCACAGACGGAACTCGTACTTGAACTACAGATATCAATAACGCGGGACACGAAGACGAGGCCTGTGCTCTCCCAGTCGCCCAGGCTAGTGCCAGAGGGGCGTGTGGTGAGTGCCGAAACTCAGGATGGGGCAGGAACACAGAAAGAAATTAAAAGAGGCACCAAATCCACCTGGGATCTTCAGGCAGGTTATCACAGAGAATGGATCTCTAGAATGGAGTCTTGACAATAAATATGAGAATAAGTTAGTGCAGAAATACTGAAAAAAAATGAATTTGTGAAAAGGCATAAGCAGTAACAACCATTCAGTCATTTACATGTAGCTGATATGATATGTCCCCGCTAATTTCTTAAACAGTGTTTACATTAACTTCATGGCACATAATTTACAGATCCACTCATCACCCAGGCAAACTGGCATCATCTTCTGAATGTGCTACAGATCTGAAGAATAAGGAAGAAGAGGGAAGAACCAATAGCCCAAGTTACAGGTTCTGAAATAGAGAATCTCCCGTTGATAACGTCCAAGATAACAACTTGTTTGGGTGGGAGCAGGGAGGGTGAGAAGGAGAGTGACAAAGAAACTACGGCTTATGTGCAAAAAAAGAAGAGAAATCTAGTCCATTTTCAAACTGAGCCTTTAAAAGCCTGGCTTTCCTATTCTGTATGCGGAGCTGTATTTACCATTTCAACCTCAATGTAAAATTTAATATTTATTCCTCTAAATTGCCATTTTGTTTTCAGACACTGATTCCAGTCAAATGAAAATAACTGAATCTGACTCGATTCATTAAGTACTCCGGCCATTCATTTCATATCTGAAATTCTGAAACACCCACCCTCTAAATCACTAAAAATGATTTAAAAAATGAAGGGCAGAAGAGGTCCATAAGAAAATCCTACCACAGTGCTCCCCTTCACTGCAAACCTGTGGGTGTGTGTCTACCTCAGCGCCCACCCTTCCAGCACCAAAGAAGCTGGCTATTCTAAAATTGATGTCTAAAGTCACTGGCTCTCCTGTAAGTTCCAGTACTATATGTCCAGTTATCTTATAGAATTTTCACACAGATGCTCCACAAGGACTCTAGACCCAATGTTTGGAAAATGTCTAGTTATTTCCATGTGTCCTGTAGACCTGCTTTCCCCCTACTAGCTTAAAATACCTTAAAACAAATACTTCATCCCACTTAAAATCTTTACTGGGAAATCAAGCCAATGCAAATTCAGGAAATGTGCCTGTCCAGTTAGGTAAACTTATAGAATCAGAGAATACATGCCTTGAGTATGACGTGAGCCTATGGTCTACTGCACTGGAGTCACTTGCAGTCAGCCAACAATTGACCACAAACCAAGCATGATGTAATTTCTGACCTGGTACTAGAAGGCATATGTTAGTATCACCATGATGATGATGAAAATTTATAACACCAAAAGATTTGCCTGCTATGAACTTTAGCATTTTATGGCCATACATGGCATTTTTGCAGTCCCATTAAATAATTAAGTGGGTCTTCATTTCTTCCAAGTGTCATTGCTCTAACTATGACCCTTCAACTCCAGGCATAGCCTTTGGTAATTGGAATTTAAGTAGGCAAAAACAATGAAATCCTGCATAAATTTTCCACTATAACTCTAAGACTCAACAATCTGTGACCTAATGCTCCATAAAGTAATTCAGGCTGAAAATGGGGGCTCTATCAACCACCTGAGTGTTTTCCAATTACCTTTACTGGCCATAGTGTTCTCACAGTCTTTTTACCTGCAAGTTTTCTTTATCAAGAATAAAACATTTTGTAAAATATTAAACCTTTTAAAATCTTTAATTTCCAAAAGTTTATAGTCAGAATCAACAACCACTTAATAAACACACACTTGTTCAGGTATTATCTCATTTATGCCTCCAAAGAATTTTATAAAATAGATAGTACTTGATAAGTCCAGGCTGAATGCTGGTGAACTGATGCCTTTGAACTGTGGTGCTGGAGAAGACTCCTGAGAGTCCCTTGGACTGCAAGGAGATCCAACCAGTCCATCCTAAAGGAAATCAACCCTGAATTTTCACAGGAAGGAATGATGCCGAAGCTCCAATACTTTGACCACCTGATGCAAAGAGCCGACTCACTGGGAAAGACCCTGATGCTGGGAAAGACTGACGGCAGGAGGAGAAGGGGGCGACAGAGGATGAGACGGTTGGATGGCATCATTGATTCAAAGGACATAAGTCTGAGGAAACTCTGAAAAATGGTGAAGGAAAGGAAGGCCTGGGTGGTGCAGTCCATGTGGTCACAAGGAGTCGGACATAACTTAGGGAATGAACGACAACACAAGACAATGGATAGGGTTATGACTCAGGGGACAGAAAGAAAGTGAAGTCGCTCAGTCGTGTCTAACTCTTTGTGACCCCATGGACTGTAGCCCACCAGGCTCCTCCATCCAGGGGATTCTCCAGGAAACAACACTGGAGTGCGTTGCCATTCCCTTCTCCGAGGGATCTTCCTGACCCAGAATTGAACCCGGGTCTCCCGCGTTGCAGGCAGACTCTACCATCTGAGCCACCAGGGAAACCCTGGGGGATAGAAGCCTGTTTCAATTCCTAGCCTTAGATACTATCTGCTTTGATAAACTACTAGTACTTCAATGTCCTGTTATGACTGCTATGGTATCTAATCCCTGGAAAAGTCTGAGAATTAAATAAGTTATTCATGCAAAGCTCTTAGAATAAGAAAAGTAACTTGTGACACAGGGAGAAGCTAAATCATTTGTTGGAAGTTACATAGTCAATAAGTAGAACTTCCTGATTCTGATAACTTTCTGTTACTCAATTCCAGTTCACTCTCTCTACCACGGCTGCATGAAGATTCCATTTTCTTAGAAAAAATAAATAAATAAAAGATGGAGACAAGATAGGGATATTAAGTAGAGCTAAGTTTACTCTAAAGGTCCTCGGATAACCTTCAAAAGTTGTTTATGTCAGAGGATATCTTTTAATGTAAGTCACTTCCACTTATTACACAGGAAAGCTTTTACCCACTGTTTAAGACACCCTGACAGTGAAAACTGATGTATCAAAACATAAGTTTCTGCTGGCAAATAAAAATCCTTTTCAGAAATTGGAAATGTTCTTCTTTTTGGAAAAACATTTGTCCAGTGGGGGGGGGGGGCTTCTTATACATTTGCATGTAACTCCATTCAAATGCCTAAGACACTTGAGATTTGTAAATATTAAGGCTAAAAACTAGAGCAGAACGTGGCCCCCTGGAACAGCTGACAGATGTTGGCAAACAAGTCACCTCAGAGATAATTACAGCCTTCACAAAGGTTCAGACATGCCCTTTGCAGCTCTGGCCTTTGGTGGACCTGTGCAATTGTGGCAAATTGCTTCTTTTGCCTTGACACTGGGTATTTCATGATATTCAATCCATGTCTCTCAACATATTTTTAAATGAAACCTTACCATAATGATAATAATTTTGTTAAGTGGTCTCTTTACTTAGGCTCCTGGTTACTAAAGGGGAAAAAAAAATCTTCCAATTTAGTCTACAGTGAAATTATATGCAAATCTCATTCATTCATCTATATCCATAAAATTGGTTCTGAAAAATTTAAATAAACTTCCTGAAAAAAAAAACAACTCTACATGAGTACATTTAAGCACATACATAGTCATTTCAGATTGTACAGTTATAATTATATTTTTATGATTTCATTTTACAGAAATAGGTTATTGAGTGTCTCCTATTAGGCAACATTCTATGGATAGAAATATAAATAAGGAAAATTTTCTCTATAAATATGTTAAACTACTGAATCTGGACTTTAAAGGTGTCTACCCAACAGTCCTGGCAAAATTCTCCAGAATAATTAGTACTAACCTGCATCAATGTCCTGGAGCATCAGGTAAACCTCCTCTCAAATTCTCAAGTACACCCTGACCTTACACACTTCATTTTTTTTTTTCTAAAACAATTTTTTTCCATATACTTCTCCCAGTGCTTTCTATGTAAGTTCAAAGTACCTTTTAACATTATCTCAAATAATTCTTACATGATCTCCACCAACCGGAAATAGTTCTTTCCAACACTTTTAAATGACCTTAATATGACGTCTCAAGCTTTGCAGTCTAATAATATAGGTTTGGCAACTCGTTAGTACTATAGGGAAACTGTTAAGGCAGTCTGTATCTAAAGTTGTATGTCTTATACATTCTGGTGGATTACTTTACATATAAAAGCTATTCATTAAGTACATTTTGAATTAAACTTTAAAAATAATTACGATTTTCAGCATGAGCATGCACCATTCTGTGATACAAAACTGACATACCTATACATTCTCATTTAACACACGCACTTTAGAATTCCCAAAGTACTGATATTCTGGAACTCAGAATACATTTTCAAAAGTCAAAAACATGAGGAGCCCTCGGGAAGAATCCTTAGGCTAGACCCAGTTAAATGAGGATTTACCCACCTCTCTCACGAAGGCTATGACTGCACTGATCACAGGGCTGAAGACCCTACAGACCCTCCGTCTGCCTTCTTGTTCTGTTTGGGCCCTAATAAGTGAAAGGATAACCACCTCCACTAGGAAGGGGGCTTCTGCTCCACCAATTCAAACGCCAATCTAGGAACACTCTCACAGACACACCCAGAAACAGTGTCTACATGTATCTGGGCATCTCTTACTCCAAGAAAGCTGATACATAAAATTAACGATCAGTTCAGTTCAGCCACTCAGTCTTGTCCAACTCTTTGCGACCCCATGGACTACAGCATGCCAAGTTTCCCTGTCAATCATGAACTCCCAGAGCTTGCTCAAACTCATGTCCTTCAAGTCAGTGATGCCATCCAACCGTCTCATCCTCTGCCGTCCCCTTCCCTTCTGCCTTCAATCTTTCCCAGCATCAGAGTCTTTTCCAATGAGGCAGTTCTTTTCATCAGGTTGCCAAAGTATTGGACTTTCAGCTTCAGCATCGGTCCTTCCAATGCATATTCAGGACTGATTTCCTTTAGAATTGACTGGTTGGTCCTCCCTGCAGTCCAAGGGACTCTCAAGAGTCTTCTCTAACACCACTGTTCAAAAGCATCAATTCTTTGGCTCTCAGCTTTCTATATGGTCCAACTCTCACATCCATACATGACCACTGGAAAAACCATAGCCTTGACTAGACGGACCTGACATAATATCCTCAGAAAAAGTTAATTATTTGATCTGACCAGCAAAGCTTCTGAGATGCAGCCTAATATCTGCATTCCAGAACCTCAATGAGGCAAATGCATTCTAGTTTGTTGTATTGTTTATTTTTTCCTAGCACTGTTGAGATATAATTAACATATAACATTGTGTAAGTTTAAGGTATACGGCGTGATGATCTGATATATGTATTTATGCACAGGTTGGAAAATGACTACCACAGTAACATAGTTAACACATCCATCACCTCACCTGTGTGTCCGTGAGTTTCTCTGTGCTAAGAACATTAAGATCTACTCTATTAGCCAGTTAGCAGGATTGTTAACTACAGCCAGCCCACTGCACACTAGATCTGCAGAATTTATTCATCTGATAGCTGGAACTTTAGAGAAGGCACTGGCACCCCACTCCAGTACTTTTGCCTGGAGAATCCCAGGGACGGGGGAGCCTGGTGGGCTGCCGTCTATGGGGTCGCACAGAGTCAGACACTGAAGCGACTTAGCAGCAGCAGCTGGAACTTTGTACCATTTGACCAACAGCTACCCATTTCCTCCGCCTCCAGCCCTTGGCAACAACCTAATTACTCTGTTTCTATGAGCTCCTCTCTTTTAGATTCCACATATAAATGAGATCATACAGCATCTGTCCTCTGCCTGGCTTATTTCGCTTAGTCAAGGTCCATACATGTTGTTCCAAAGAGCAGGATACCTTCCTTCTCAAGGCTGAATAACATCCCATTGCGCATATACTGCATTGTATGGTCATTCGTCTGCTGCTGCTGCTGCTGTTACGTCGCGTCAGTCGTGTCCAACTCTGTGCAACCCCACAGATGGCAGCCCACCAGGCTCCCCCATCTCTTGGATTTTCCAGGCCGGAGTGGGTTGCCATTTCCTTCTCCAATGCATGAAAGTGAAAAGTGAAAATGAAGTTGCTCAGTCATGTCTGACTCTTCACGACCCCATGGACTGCAGCCTACCAGACTCCTCCGTCCACGGGATTCTCCAGGCAAGAGTACTGGAGTGGGGTGCCATTGCCTTCATCTGTAGAGACACAGGTTATTTCCATATCTTGGCTATTGTGAGTAATGCTGCAACGACCACGGGGATGTAGATATCTCTTCAAGGTCATGATTTCATTTCCTCTGTATGTATACCCAGAAGTGAGATTTCTGGATGGCCTCAGTGACAAGCCTACTTTTAACTTGTTGAGGAACCTCCATACGAAATTTCCATAGTGGCTGCACTCATTTCCATTCCCACCAACATCATATAAGGGCAAATCCACCATTTAAATGTTATCTGCTTCAGTTTTCACAGTTCTATAGTGAGATGAACATCTTCCTCAACTACATATTTACAAGAACATGGTGAGATTTAAAAAAAGGCCTGCTAGGTAAAAATGACTTGTAAACATCACCTAGAGATTCTTTTTCTGTCATATTGCATACAGGGAACACTCATTCAACATTACTCTCTCATTGTAGAACTCAAAAAAGTATTTAATACTGGAGAATAAGAGGCAAATAGGTTTTCAAAGAAAATATAAAACTCATGTGACATGCTTGAGTAGAGGCAGACAAGGGAGACAGTTTTCCAAAGTACGCTTTAGAATGGCTACTTTCTAACATACTAAGGTTGGGAGTAGAAATTGAGTTGCTTACAACTCTATTTTCTAGTCATTAGACCCTACTTTGCCTTTAACTTGCTGATAAATCAGTAATAGAAGTCTCTAAGAGAGTACATGGCAGACTCTGCTTTTAGAAATCACCTTTTACACGAAAGAAAATCAGTATTGACAATAGTATTAAACTTTGAATGATTTTATTTTCCAGCAATTCATCAGTATGTGTATGTTATTTGATTCCTTTTTTCTAAACAAAATTCTCATAATTTTGTATTAATTAAGATACTGAGCACATTTTGTCCATTACAGTATAAAAATGACCATTATTTCATGGGATAATAGACAAAAGACACTTAAAATTAGAATGCAATATCACCACACTAAATCTGAATGTAAATTAAGTAGATTTTATACGAACACGAAGCTAGGACACACCTGAAGTTCTGCTTTGTCATCAGCTGCTCAGATGCTTATGTGGATTTGGAGTTCAAAAAGAATTTCTTTTTTAAATTCTAGAACAAGGTGTTAACTGCTATTTGACCATCATTATATTAAAATTTTTGATTGCTAGAAACCCTGCTTCCCTGAAACTAAAAAGGTATGTGTATGTAAATGGATTCTCCATTTCGTTTTTCTATATTATCTTTGCTATTTAGTGAAGTAAGAAATTGGACTTTATAATAAACCAATTTAAAATAAGACTAAAGACAGAAACCCTATATTCATTCTTTATAAACTTTGGATTAATTTTCGAAACATTTTCCTTAGTCAAAAAATTGAGTGTTTCATATATTTCCCATTAATGTCTTATTAGAAGTTCAAATATGTATGTAAAAAGAAGAAACTTTGAATAGATGTGGTATTATTTTTCATATTTTCTCTCTGGGAAATTTTTCAAGACTTAAAATCTTCTTCTAAAGGTAGTGTGTGTGTGTGTGTTAGTCGCTCAGTCGAATCCAACTCTGCCATCCCGTGAACTCTAGCCCTCCAGGCTACTCTGTCCATGGAATTCTCCTGGCAAGAACACTGGGGTGGGTTGCCATTTCCTTCTCCAGGGGATCTTCTCAACCCAGGGATTGAACCCAGGTCTCCTGCACTGCAGGCAAATTCTTTACCATATGAGCCACCAGTATAGTAAAGTGAAAAAGACATTCTCTAACACATCAAGAAATCTGAGTTTGGTCCTGGCTTTGAAACAAACTAGCAGCATCCTTCGATTTTCTAGAACTCAGGTAAGTTTATTATAAGACACAGAGTGAATATCTTCAATTCTTTTTCCATTTTAAGACTACAAGATTCCACTTTCGTCTTTTTCACTTCCTCAAGTGTTTGTCCTTAAAAAAAAAAAGTAAAACTGTAAAAATGAAGTTAAAACTTTCACTTACTATCTCAGAAATGTATTGGTAAAGATATATATTTTAATAGCTTATTGATAAAATTTAAGTTGCTGGAGAATCTCAAAGTAAAAAAATTAAATGTGATTTGTACTGTGATTACTCCCCATTGATGTGAATCTCAAACAGATGAGGAATAACCATTGATGTGATCTCTTCCAATGCATCTGTTTAATTGCAAAATTTGGAGAAATCTAGTGTCAAGTAACTATAGCTGGCTAACTATAGTAAATTTCACATAGTGGGATTAAGGAAGAACAGAGTAACCGTATAACTTAATTTTTCAACTTCTAGGTACTCTTCTTTTAATTTCTTACCTCAATTTGGTAATACCTTTTTTTAAAAAAATATCTTTTTCTTCATTTTTCTATTCAGCTGTTTCAATACTGGCTGCACAGTTCAATGTTGTTCACGATGCTGTCCTTTTAATCACAATGAATACCTACTCTTGTTCAAGAAATAGCTCTTACATGAGTATGAAATAAACAGGTATATTTTTAAAAAAGCATGAATGCAAAATGATATTTATTTTTACTTTCTCTTTTTTCAATTCCCTCTCTCTATTGATTCTGGACTCACAGTCTTCAATAACATCAGGACAAATAGCAAGAGAGAGGGTTGAGAGAAAAAAATTTTTTTTCCCATCTGCAACTTCATGATGCAAATCTACAACCAGGAGAGAAAATTTTGGAGGTGAACACAAGATGACTATGGAGGACAGGCTCTATTCACAGCATGAGAAGATCGAATTGCTGCTGTTATTCTGGGGAAACTATATTGGAATAATCATTAATGATGTCTGAATTCTGACAACTAGGAGCTCCTAGGTGCATTAAGAGGGATGAATCAGGCATTATCCCCTGGGGAAAGCATGGCATTGTTTGTCTATCAGCAAATTATTTGGTCCAGGCATGATACATTTGCTGAGGAGGGCCATTACAGACTAATCTTTACTTTTAATTACTCCCATGAGCCTCTGAATCATTCCTCAAGCTGTAAGATGCGACCTGGCCAATTTCTTTATGAGTATTCTGAAGAGATGTCTTGTGCCAGCCTGATGTGCCCAACCTAACGTGTCCCAGCCAGATATTTTACTACCTAGCATATTAATTAGCAATCCCATTTTTTTTTCATCTTAGGCACATAGAGACATCCCTTAAGCAAATTAAGGAAGGAATAAAGCCACACGAAACTTATTGGTGATTATTATTAATATTATTATTGATACAGATGTAATTTATTAGTTCAGTAACATTAGTATTTTGGACTGTTTCACTTAAAAAAGAGCCTTTATAAAATATATTCACTTGACATAATATGTAGAGGTACTGTTCCTATTCGGTTATTTTCTAAGACTTATAAATTAATGCAAAGGAATGATAGTCTGGGTCCCCACGTTTATTTTATTTGCATAACTGAAGAGTCTGACAGGCTCTGTCTACCGTTATCCCTGCGTAAACAGCAGAACTGTGAGCAGAGGGTGAGCTGGTTCACATCATTTAGACATCTCTGGGTTATTACACTTGCAGGGATGTTTTATTATAGGTTCCTGGAAAATAATGGAAGAAATTCTTTTCAGAAAATAATTTAGGAATAGAATTTAAATAACTAAAACTAAACCACAGGCTCCCCAGGCGGCGCTAGTGTTAAAGAACCCACCTGCCAACGCAAGAGACACAAGAGATGCAGGTTTGATCCCAGGGTCAGGAAGATCCCTTGGAGGAGGAAATGACAACCCACTCCAGTAGTCTTGTCTGGGAAACCTCACGGACAGAGGAGCCTGGTGGGCACAGTGCACGGGGTCACAAAGTATCAGACACAACCGAGCACAGATGCACAGAACTAAAGCACATTTTACAACTCGCTCATCACCAATGCCTGCATTCTATTACGTATGGTTTGGACCAAGTATTTCACTCAATTATGTACAATGATTGCAGGAATAAACTTCAAGCAGACATAAATCTCTGACTTGCTAAGAGACACAGGTTTTCTAACCTTAAGAAAATGCATTAAGACTCTGGGGAGTATTAGTTACACGCACCTAAGGAGCAATCATAAATATTGCAACACGCCAAAAGTGGCTAAGGTTATCATATAAAAATGGCAAGATAAACATCAAGAATGACCAGGCACGTGGACGGCCTTCTGGTCAGGTGAATGTTGGTGCACTTCTGATAAACTTGAAGGTCTGGGACGTTTCTTCCTGCAATAGGGGTAAGGCGGAAAGTCTCCTGGTCTGCACAACCACTGCTACCCAATCAGTTCAGTACAGTCGCTCAGTCGTGTCTGACTATTTCTGACCCCATGGACTGCAGCAGACCAGGCCTCCCTGTCCATCACCAACTCCCGGAGTTTATTCAAACCCATGTCTATTGAGTTGGTGATGCCATCCAACCATCTCATCCTCTGTTGTCCCCTTCTCCAACTGGCTTCAATCTTTCCCAGCAGAAGGGTCTTTTCCAAGGAGTCGGTTCTTCTCATCAGGTGGCCAAAGGATTGGAGTTTCAGCTTCAGCATCAGTACTTTCAATGAATATGCAGGACTGATTTCTGATGGACTGGTTAATCTCCATGCAGTCCAAGGGACTCTCAAGAGTCTTCTCCAACACCACAGTTCAAAAGCATCAGTTCTTCGGCAATCAGCTTTCTTCACAGTCCAGCTCTCACATCCATACATGACTACTGGAAAAACCATAGCTTTGACTAGACGGACTTTTGTTGACAAAGTAATGCCTCTGATTTTTAATATGCTGTCTAGGTTAGTCATAATTTTTCTTCCAAGGAGCAAGCATCTTTTAATTTAATGGCTGCAGTCACCCTCTGCAGTGATTTTGGAGCCCCCAAAAATAAAGTCTGTCACTGTTTTCACTGTTTCCCCATCTATTTGCCATGAAGTGATGGGACCGGATGCCATGATCTTCGTTTTCTGAATGTTGAGTTTTAAGCCAACTTTTTCACTCTCTTCTTTCACTTTCATCAAGAGGCTTTTTAGTTACTCTTCACTTTCTGCCATAAGGGTGGTGTCATCTGCATATCTGAGGTTATTGACATTTCTCCCAGAAATCTTGATTCCAGCTTGTGCTTCTTCCAGCCCAGCATTCCTCATGATGTACTCTGCATATAAGTTAAATAAGCAGGGTGACAAGATACAGCCTTGACATACTCCTTTCCTGATTTGGAACAAGTCTGTTGTTCCATGTCCAGTTCTACTTGTTGCTTCCTGAACTGCATACAGATTTCTCAAAAGGCAAGTCGGGTGGTCTGGTATTCCCGTATCTTTAAGAATTTTCCACGGTGTGTTGTGATCCACACAGTCAAAGGCTTTGGCATAGTCAATAAAGCAGAAGTAGATGTTTTTCTGGAACTGTCTTGCTTTTTCAATGATCCAACGGATGTTGGCAATTTGATCTCTAGTTCCTCTGCCTTTTCTAAAACCAGCTTAAACATCTGGAAGTTCATGGTTCACAGACTGTTGAAGCCTGGCTTGGATAATTTTGAGAATTACTCTACTAGCCTGTGAGATGAGTGTAATTGTGTGGTAGTTTGAGCATTCTTTGGCATTGCCTTTCTTTGGAATTGGAATGAAAACTGAGCTTTTCCAGTCCTGTGGCCAATGCTGAGTTTTCCAGATTTGCTGGCATATTTAGCGGAGCAGTTTCACAGCATCATCTTTTAGGATTTGAAATAGCTCAACTGGAATTCCATCACCTCCACTAGCTTTGTTCATAGTGATGCTTCCTAAGGCCCACTTGAGTTCACATTCCAGGATATTTGGCTCTAGGTGAGTGACACACCATTATGATTATTTGGGTCGTGAAGATCTTTTTTGTACAGTTCTTCTCTGTATTCTTGCCACCTCTTGTTAATATCTTCTGCTTCTGTTAGGTCCATACCATTTCGGTCCTTTATTGAGACCATCTTTGCATGAAATGTTCCCTTGCTATCTCTTATTTTCTTGGAGAGCTCTCGTCTTTCCCATTCTATTGTTTTCCTCTATTTCTTTGCATCGATCACTGAAAAAGGCTTTCTTATCTCTCCTTGCTATTCTTTGGAGCTCTGCATTCCAATGGGTATATCTTTCCTTTTATCCTTTGCTTTTCCCCTCCCTTCTTTTCACAGCTATTTGTAAGGCCTCCTCAGACAGCTTTTTGATCCTTTTGCATTTCTGTTTCTTTGGGATGGTCTTGGTCCCTGTCTCCTGTACAATGTCACGAACCTCCGTCCATTGTTCTTCAGGCACTCTGTCTGTCAGATCTAGTCCCTTAAATCTATTTCTCACTTCCACTGATAATTGTAAGGGATTTGATTTAGGTCATACCAGAATGGTCTAGTGGTATTCCCTACTTTCTTCAATTTCAGTCTGAATTTGGCAATAAGGAGTTCATGATCTGAGCCACAGTCAGCTCCTGGTCTTGTTTTTGCTAACTGCATACAGCTTCTCCATCTTTGGCTGCAAAGAATATAATCACTCTGATTTCGGTGTTGACCATCTGGTGATGTCCATGTGTAGTCTTGTGTTGTTGGAAGAGGGTGTTTGCTATGACCAGTGCGTTCTCTTGACAAAACTCTATTAGCCTTTGACCTGCTTCATTTTGTAGTCTAAGGCCAAATTTGACTGTTAGTCCAGGTAGCTCGTGACTTCCTACTTTTGAGTTCCTAATTCAGATATTTTGCCTATGCTATCTTTCCAAAAATTACCATCACTACCCTGAAAATATCCCAAAAAGTATAAAAAGGATATCTGTTTGCAACATGTTTTAAAATTTAGGGACCTGAAGTTCAGTTTGCCTAGTTTATGTAGTTATGAACTAGTCCATAATTACTAGTTCATGTAGCTAGTTAGTGGTAGAGCTAAAATCTGGACACAGTTACTCACTCCAGAGCCTATGTTGTCAGCCTCCATGCTTTCAAAGGGCCAAATATGATTGATGACACATAAAAATTAATGCTGGTGGATGGTGTCTTTTTCCTAGAAGCATTGGTGAATTATGCTACTCAGCAGTGTTGAAAAGCATCCTTCCACGTTTCTGCCCCGAGGCCAGCTCTTGAGTATCTGCCACCAGCATACATCACCTGGGCTGTGGCCGTAGCCTCCTGGAGGTCCATCCTGGTGTACATCTCCTCACCACCGAACAGTTAGTTCTCCAAATAGATGCCAAGTTCAGCTTTTGGACCCTGCGTAGTTGACCAAGTCCATCTTAGACCGCTTTTCCACATCAGCGTTCCCCCAGCCCCCTGCAGCCTTCCGTCGTTTTCTGAGTCTGCTAAGGTTCTCCCGTCATGCCTTCCACGAGAGTCCCTGCTTTCTTTCCCTGGCAATCCCTCATTTAGCTTTTGTTCTCTGCTTCAGCGTCACTTCCTCAGAGAAACTTCTGTGTTCTCCTCATCTCCTTTAGGTCTCCCTGCAAATCATTTCAATGCCCTCTGTCTATTTCTTTCAGAGTATTTTCAGGAATTGCAATCATATATTTGTCTTCTCTCACTAACTTGCAAGTCTATTGATGGTAAAGACTATACATTCTGTTGACTACTGTAATCTTTGGTTTAGGATAAGGCCTGGCACAAAGTAAGAGCTTATCTGATGAAAGAAAAAAATGCGAGAAGGGAGAGGAGGGCAGAGGGGAGGGCGAGAAGGAAGGAGGAGGGAGGGCAGGTGCGAGCGGGGAGGGCGGGCGGCGCTCGCTTCCGAGCTGGTGCTATGCGTCTCCACTGGCACTGGCCGTCTCTTGTGGGCACAAACTGGCCCTTGGCAGTTGGGTTCAGGGCACTTGGCCTTCGTCAGCTTTTCACTGGCAAACTGAATCCGTGCTTGTCACTCTTACAAAGAGGACTTCTCTCCTCAGGCCACCACTCTGGCCCATCTTAATCCAGCCTCTGAACGCCTGCACCTGGCAGGAGGGTATTCAGGTCGTGATTTCCCCCATGCTCCCTTGCCTGTGAAGCTCTTTGCATTTGCTTTCAAAGCCACACTTTCTCTTTGTCAATTAAGATTCCTCCCAGTCTGTGCTTTAATTATTAACAGTTCTGCTGTGGGGTGAGGGTAAAGCTGATCCCTACAATCTTTATTCACTGCTCTTCAGTCCACATCCTGGAGCAGTCTAAGCTCCTTCCCCACCGCCCTCCAGCACTCCTTCACATCACTTAAACACGGCATCATGCATGGTCCTGAGTCTGTCCTTCTCTGGGCAAAACATTTATTTTAATTGTATTA
Organism: Moschus berezovskii; assembly: GCF_049115385.1. Taxonomy (NCBI): domain Eukaryota; kingdom Metazoa; phylum Chordata; class Mammalia; order Artiodactyla; family Moschidae; genus Moschus; species Moschus berezovskii. The sequence goes on along the minus strand of NC_142475.1, from coordinate 3,736,222 downwards.
AATGTTCTTGTGAAAATATGTCATCCGAAACTGCTGAAGCATCTTAGATGTGATAAGACACATGCATGTGTTCAGTTAACGGCAATAACAGCAAATGGACAACAAGAGAAGACTTCCTCAGGGTCGCATTTGCTCCCCTTGAACATTTTCTATTTGAAGCTTTCTCTGAATCAAAGCCCCCAAGAAGAATATGTCTGATTGCTTTCAGGCCACCAATATAAGAAGTTTAAATTCCTTTATATTTATTCAGTTCAGTTGCTCAGTCCTGTCTGACTCTGCAACCTCATGGACTGCAGCACGCCAGGCCTCCCTGTCAATCACCGACCCTCGGAGTTCACTCAAACTCATGTGCATCGAGTCGGTGATACCATCCAACCATCTCATCCTCTGTCGTCCCCTTCTCCTCCCATCTTCAATCTTTCCCAGCATCAGGGTCTTTCCCAATGAGTCAGTGCTTCACATCAAGTGGCCAAAGTATTGGAGCTTCAGCTTCACCATCAATCCTTCCAATGAATATTCAGGATATTCAGGACTGATTTCCTTTAGGATGGACTGGTTGGATCTCCTTGCTGTCCAAGGGACTCTCAAGAGTCTTCTCCAACACCATATTTATTACACTTACATAAAATTATTTGTTTATAATTCAGTTTTTTTCTAACAAACACTGTGTCAGGAGTTGCTAATTGTTTTCAGTATCCATCTGCTTCTTCCTTACATTGAGACAAGCCTCTCAGCGGGTCTTGTGTATTTCTGGACATCTTAGAAGCCCAGACACACTGACTGTCCTTTGCTCCAGATTCTCTCTCCAAGAATGTCTGTAGGCGAACAACGTTGAGAGGCACACATAGCGTCCTCCTCTGAAGCAACGGTAGATTCACCACCAACAAGTATATTAGTAAAGATAGTGCTGCCTTCCAGTGCAAAGTGGAAGCTAGTTTCCTTGCAGCCCCTTGAAAAGTCTGAGGTTTCGGAAGCCTCCACAGCTGTGATGTATATTCTCTGTGTCCAGCATCCACCTAAATCCCCCTACCCCCCCACCCCGCCCTCCATGGGGGTTAAGGACAGGGTAACAATGTGAATATGAAAACTGTGCTGGCTTCTGTGCCCTGAGTCAGTCTTTTCCTCTAACCGTGGGAGTCTTGTACCCTCTGCTAGAAACTGAGATGCTGAGAACACATTGAGAACAGCCTGCAGACTTGCACAGCTCTTCACAAACTACCAAGAATTTCAAGTAACACTGAGCATCCGTATTCATATATTAGTGTAGGAGACTATTGATGATTCATGCCCCAAACCTCTGATTGCTCCAGCCCATCCCCAGAAAACAGAATGTAGAGACTAGCCATTGCTTCTGAGCTGGCTGTCTGCATTCATGATGTGAGCCATCATGAATGATCATATGTGTTTTAAGCCAATAGGTTGTCAGGGAATTGAGTAGGCCACAAAAACAATTAAGACATGGCAGTGAGGTGTTGCCCTACCAAAAATCCATAAGTATTTCAGCACACTTGAGCCTCTGTGGCGGGCAAAAGTTGGGAAAGTTTTGGGGGAAAAAGTCTGTTAGCGGAAGCCTGATGGCCTTCAGGACAACTTAAAGGAAAGTAAAAGATGATACAACACCTGGAAGAGACATAACTCTGCCCTGTGGGACAGTTCAAGCTACTCGCACTGTTCAGAAAATCTGCCTCTGCACTTGGATAAACACAAAATGGGAAAATAATGCAATGGTGTATAACCTCATATACACAGTTTGCTTGGCTGATAAAATTATACAAAGTGCAAAATATGGAGGGAATGTTAAACAGTTGTCCTTAATGTCAAAAAGTTTGGAATCCTCTCTTGTCAGTTCCTTTATTCTTCTGGAGATCCAGCGGGGAAAGTGGAAGCTTTTCAGTCTAGCTTCATTTAACCTTAGTTGAATCTTGACGCCTCTCTATGCCTAATAAGGTAACTTCACAGGCTCACTGGGAAGTTTATTTAAAAACAAAGCAAAACGCCAATAATAATACAATTGCTTCTGTTTCGTTGTGGCAGATCAAACACGCATGATCATCTCCTGTCCCTCCCCCAGGTCACTAAGAGGGAAACAGAGAACAAAATTTGACTAAACTACACGGACAAGAAGAGGAAAGAGGGGAACACCCAGGAAAATGGATGGAAAGCTCTCAGAAGAATGACAGCTGACTGAAACTCTGTTCTACTTCTGTGAAAAATGCCACTGGTAGTTCAGCAGGGATTGCACTGAATCTGTGGACTGCTTGGGCAGCACAGGAGAAGGGAGTGGCAACCCACTCCAGTATTCTTGCCTGGAGAATTCCGTGGGCAGAGGACCCTTGCAGGCTACAATCCATGGGATCGCCAAGAGTTGGACATGACTGAGCGACTAACCCTTGGGGAGCATAGTTATTGTCACAATATTGATTCTTCCAACCCAAGAACATGGTTGATCTCTCCATTTGTTTGTGTCATCTTTGATTTCTTTCATCAGGGTTTTAACAGTTTTCTGCATACAGGTTTTTGTCTCTTTAAGTAGGTTTATTCCTAGGTATTTTTCTTGTTGTTGTTGCAATGATGAATGGGATTGCTTCAGTAATTTCTCTTTCTGATTTTTCATTGTTAATGTATAGGAATGCAAGGGATTTCTGTGTATTAATTTTATAACTTCTGGTTTTACTATATTCATTATAGTAATTTTCCTGTGGCATCTTTAGGGTTTTCTATGTGTACTATCATATCATCTGCAAACAGTGAGAGTTTTACTTCTTTTCCAAGCACAAAAGACCCCAAACAGTCGAAGCAATCTTGAGAAAGAAAAACAGACATGGAGGAATCAACCTTGCTGACGTCAGACTATTCTACAAAGCTACAGTCATCAAGACAGTATGGTACTGGCACAAAACAGAAATATAGGCCAACGAAACAAGACAGAAAGCCCAGAGATAAACCCACATACCTATGGGCACCTTATCTTTGACAGAGGAGGCAAGAATACACAAGGGAGAAAAGACAGCCTCTTCAATAAGTGGTGCTGGGGAAACGGGGCAGCTACATGTGAAAACATGAAACTAGAACACTTCCTAACATGATACACAAAAAGTAAACTCAAAATGGAATAAAGACATAAATGTAAGGTCAGAAACTATAAATTTCTTAGAGGAAAACACAGGCAGTACACTCTTTGACATACATCACATCATAGATCCTCTTTGAATTATCTCCTAGAGTAACAGAAATAAAAACAAAAATAAACAAATGGGACCTAGGTAAACTTAAAAGCTTTTGTACAGAAAAGGAAACAAGCAAGATTAAAAGACGACCCTCACTCAGAAGGGGAGATATAACTGCAATCAAAATAACTGACAGAGGATTAATCTCCAAAATATACAAGCAGATCAGGTAGCTCAATATCAGAAAAACAAACAGCTCAATCAAAAGATGGGCAGACAATCTAAACAGACACTGCTCCAAAGAAGACATATAAATGGTTAATAAACACATTAAAAGACGTTCAACATCACTAATGATTAGAGGAATGCAAACCAAAAGTACAATGAGGTACCACCTCACGCCAGTCTGAATGGCCATCATCAAAAAATCTACAAACAGTGAGGGCTGGAGAGGGTGTGGGGCAGAGGGACCCTTCCTACCTGTTGGTGGGAATGTAAATTAACACAGCCATTACTGACAGCAGCATGGAGATTCCTCGGGCTTCCCGGGTGATTCAGTGCTAAAGAATCTGCTTGCCAAAGCAGAAGCCAGAAGAGACATAGGTTTGATATCTAGTCAGGAATATTTCCCTGAGAAGGAAATGGCAACCCACTCCAGTTTTCTTGCCAGAATAACCCTATAGACAGGGGAGCTTGGCAGGCTAGTTTATGGGGTCGCAAAGAGTCAGACGTGACCGAGTGACCGTGCATGCATGCACATGGAGATTCCTTAAAAACTAGGAATAAATCTACACTGTGACCTATCAAAGCCACTGCTGGGCATACACCCTGAGAAAGCCACAGCTGTAAAAGACAGCGTACCCCAGTGTTCACTCCGCCACTGTTTACGATAGCCAGGACACGGAAGCAACCTAGATGTCCATCAGCAGGTAAAGAAGATGTGGTACATACACACAATGGAATAATGTGTGTGAGCTAAGTTGCTTCAGTCATGTCCAATTCTTTGTGACCCCATGGAGTGTAGCCCACCAGGTTCCTCTGTCCATGGGATTCTCCAGGTAAGAACACTGGAGTGGGCTGCCATTCTCTTCTCCAGGGGATATTCCTGATCCAGTCATAAAAAAGAACAAATCTGAGTCAGTTCAAGTGCGGTGGACGAACCCAGAGCCTATTATACTGAGTGAAATGAGTCAGAAAGAGAAAGACAAGTATCATATATTGACATATATACGGAATCTAGAAAAACAGTATGAACCCAGGATGAGCAGTATGAATATGATGAACATATTTGTAGGGAAGGGATGGAGAGGCAGATATAGAGGTCGGAGCTTTGGACACAGTGGTGGGAGGAGAGAGAGGGGCGAATGGAGAAAATAGTGTCCATATAATACACTCAGGCAGCTCAGTCGCTCAGTCTTGTCCAACTCTTTGCGACCCCATGAATCACAGCACGCCAGGCCTCCCTGTCCATCACCAACTCCTGGAGTTCACTCAAACTCATGTCCATCGAGTCGGTGATGCCATCCAGCCATCTCATTCTCTGTCATCCCCTTCCCCTCCAGCCCCCAATCCTTCCCAGAATCAGAGTCTTTTCCAGTGAGTCAACTCGTCGCATGAGGCGGCCAAAGTATTGCAGTTTCAGCTTTAGCATAAGTCCTTCCAATGAACACCCAGGACTGATATCCTTTAGGATGGACTGGTTGGATCTCCTTGCAGTCCAAGGGACTCTCAAGAGTCTTCTCCAGCACCACAGTTCAAAAGCATCAATTCTTTGGCGCTCAACTTTCTTCACAGTCCAACTCTCACATCCATACATGACCACGGGAAAAACCATAGCCTTAACTAGACGGACCTTTGTTGGCAAAGTGATATCTCTGCTTTTTAATGTGCTGTCTAGGTTGGTCACAGCTTTCTTCCCAAGGAGTAAGCGTCTTTTAATTTCATGGCTGCAGTCAGCATCTGCAGTGATATAACACACTATCACTTGTAAAACGGAGCGCTGGTGAGTCGTTACCGAATAATCAGGAAGCCCAGCCCGGCGTCCCGTGATGAGCGGGCGGCTGGGATGGACGGAGCGGAGGGAGGCTCAGGGGAGACGGGAGACACGCACCGTTTGGCTGATTCCCGTTGCTCTACGGCAGAAACCCAACGCAACACTGTAAGGCAACTTTCCTCTAGTCAAAGATTAAAAATTAAAAGACTGCCAACCGAGCGCGGCGCCGAGGCAGCCTGACTTCAAGGAGAAGCGTCCCAGAGAGGGCGCAGACTCCTGTCCCCCCAGCTCCCCGACCCCGACGCCAGGCCTCCCCACCGCGGCCAGGGGCGCACCCGCAGGCGCCATGCGGACCGACTGCCCGGACAGGCGGCGGCTCCTAGGACGGGGAGCGGCCCTGGAGGGCAGCGCATTCGCCACAGGAAAGGGAGGGGTAATCAGATTAACCCCTGAAGCGAAATGCGGCGGGGGGCCGTAACTGAGTCTGTGTATCTAACTACGGACCCTCAGCTCCTTTCTCTCTCCGAGCTTCCAGAACGTGGGGAGAGAGGCCCATACCTCCCAGATGGACAACCTGTGCATTCCACTCTGGAAAATCTGATGAACTTCAGAGAAAGATGCTATGGAGACTGGTACTTGGAAGATCTCCTCAACAGACAGCTCAGCCCAGATCATGGGTCGCCCCCAGGCGACTCAGCAGCTGTCCCGGCCGCCACCTCATGCCCTCTCCACTGTCCAAGCCCACCCCAGGCACACAGAGCCTCGGGGCCTGTTCCAAAATATGAACAGAACCAGGGGTCAAGAGACATTCGAGGCAGCATCCAACACAGAGACACCCACGCAAGCAAGCAGAAAAATAAAACCGAGAGGAAACAGAGGCCGTGAAAGCAAAGAAGAAATGACCGGGAAATAAGAGCAAGCACAGAAGCAATACCTGAGTGCACTAAAAACTGCCAGCATCAGTCAGAGGGGAAGCACTTGTGTGTGCGCGTGCCCGGGTGCCTGAGGGTGCGTGCATGAGCATGCTTGTTTAAGAGAAAGTGCATTTGACCACGGTAATAGAAAAACCAACAGCTCATGTCCAGTGCATACACTTTCCGTGTGCTTGCGCAGCATCCCTGTATTATTTTAATGTATGCAGGTAAATAAGGAAAGAAATACTTAATAGAACTGCTGGAACTGCTTTTCCCTTTTAATGCAGAGAGGTGGAGGGTAGGGTCCGTATCTGCTGTTTTCTTTAGAAGCCTGTTGCTGCTGCTGCTAAGTCACTTCAGTCATGTCCAACTCTGTGTGACCCCATAGACGGAAGCCCATCAGGCTCCCCTGTCCCTGGGATTCTCCAGGCAAGAACACTGGAGTGGGTTACCATTTCCTTCTCCAATGTGTGAAAGTGAAAAGTGAAAGTGAAGTCACTCAGTCGTATCTGACCCTTAGCGACCCCACAGACTGCAGCCCACCAGGCTCCTCCATCCATGGGATTTTCTAGGCTGTTACCCCTGTTTATATCTTTCCTTTTCTCCTTTGTTTTTTGCTTCTCTTCTTTTCACAGCTATTTGTAAGGCCTCCTCAGACAGCCATTTTGCTTTTTTGCATTTCTTTTCCATGGGGATGGTCGTCGTCCCTGTGTCCTGTACAAAGTCACGAACTTCTGTCCAGAGTTCATCAGGCACTCTATTCATTGGAAGGACTGATGCTAGAGCTGAAACTCCAATACTTTGGCCCCCTCATGCAACGAGTTGACTCACCGGAAAAGACTCTGATGTTGGGAAGGATTGGGGGCGGGAGGAGAAGGGGACGACAGAGAATGAGGTGGCTGGATGGCATCACCGACTCTGTGGACATGAGTTTGAGTGAACTCCGGGAGTTGGTGATGGACAGGGAGGCCTGGCGTGCTGTGATTCATGGGGTCGCGGAGAGTCGGACACGACTGAGCGACTGAACTATCCCTGTTTTCTTCTTAAGTTCTGTGCCTCTATTGCATTAATTTAAAAATACGTATTTTTAAAACACAAAGTGCTGCTCCTGGAATATATCTGTGTTCTCAAATCTGAGCCTCTGTGGTTCACCCTTTCTGCAGTTTCCTGCTAGGACGGAAAGTCTGTAGCTCAGCTGGGAGGAGTTTAAATGTTACGGAGCCAACGTTCCCATAAATGGCTAACGCACACCCGTCCTGCCCGGAGAACGCAGTTAGCCACGTTGTGAAGCAGGATTCAGAAAGCTCTCCTCTCACAGACGCTGCGGCCCTGGCTGTCTCTTCTGTCCACGTGGCAGTGAGCATTACCGTCATTTGCCGCGTTTGTTGTATCTGCTGGAAGAAGGAAACTTCCCCACAAGACACACGTGACTAAAGCCGCTTCTTTGTAACAGTGTTCCACTGAGTAGCCACTCAATAAAGACCTGTTGATGGTAATTGATTATAGGAAAGAGGCCAGGATTTTCGTTATTCTAGATCTCAGCAAGTCAGGAGGTCACACTCAGCAATACCTTCATCAACACTGATTAGAATTTTGGAACACAGTCTCTAACACATCAAATCAGAGCTGAAGAGAATCCTAGATAGAATAATTTTACGGAAAACTCCAAACTTTCACATGATTTAATTTCTAAATAAAGATAACTAATCAAGAGTACAATTTTTACTTAATTTTATGCTTTTATAAATTAGCTAAACTCACAGGTTAGGGACTTTTTTGTTGTTTGCCTCAATTCTGGTTTAGGAAATATGTAATTTTTAAGCAGTCTGCTTACAATAACATTAACAAACACTGGTAAATCGTTTTAGAAAACAGTCATGCTCACTAATGATTCCTCAACAATGAACTAAAATAATAATTTTTTTGGTTTTCATCTACTGCTTTCTCACTGTAAAATCCATTTTGAAGAAAATGTACTAAGCATGATGCAGTATTTTGGCATGCATGCACAGTCAGACTGCCTTAGTGTGAATCTTGGCAGCCACCAGCTGAGGGATCTTGAGGAAATTATTAACCTCACTGTACCTCACTCACCTCATCTGTACAATGGGCATATTAAGTACCATCTCATACTACCATGAGGACTCAATGAGCTGACACATGTCAAGGCTTTAAGCAGTGCAGGCACAGTATAAACACAATGTAGTTATTTATATATATATATATGTATATCTGAGTAAAGTTTTCTGCAGATCGTGTTAGTCACTCAGTCATGTCCGACTCTCTGCAATCCCACGGACTGTAGCCTGTCAGGTTCCTCCGTCCATGGGATTCTCCAGGCAAGAGGACTAGAGTGGGTTGCCATTCCCTTCTCCAGGGGATCTTCTCGACCCAGGGATTGAATCCAGGTCTCCTGTATTTTAGGCCAATTCTATACCATCTGAACCCTTAGGGAAGCACACTCTTATTTCTGCAGATAAACACACTCTGATTTGATTATGAAGTATTCACTGTGCTGATGGAACTAGAAAATGCCCCAATGGTTCAGTGCATGAAGGGAATCAATTACAGTTATCAGAGTATCAGAATGTGTTCTACTTGAGGTAATCAGGAGTGAATAATCAGCTGTATAAATGTTTGGTTGGTGAGAATCTGTCCTGTCCCCTATCATAAAAACATCTTAATTTTTACTTATTTGTTTACTGATGTGGACCATTTTAAAAGTCTTTATTTGTTACAACGGTGCTTCTGTTTTATGTTTTGGTGTTTTGTGCAGGAGGCATGCAGGCTCTTAGCCCCCTGACCAGGGATCAAACCTGTATCCCCTGCTTTGGAAGGTGGTCTTAACCACTGGACTACCAGGGAAGACCCATTTTAATTTTTATTTATGTGTGTATTTGACTGTGTCGGGTTTTCAGCAGCTAGTGGGGGATCTTCCCTTGTGCAGCATGGACTCCCTAGTTGTGGCATGTGGACTCCAGAGCAGACAGACTCAGCAGCTGCCGCCAGCAGGCTGAGTTACCTCTTGGCATGTGGGCTCTTTGTTCCCTGACCAGGGATTGAATCTATGTCCCGTGAATCTACGTCTACTGCAAGCCTGGATTCTTAACCACAGGACCACCAGGGAGGTCCTCCACCTTAATTTGTAACAAGACATTTCCTATTAATTTTGGAAACGTAAAGCTAAAAATCAGGGGGCAAACCCCAACAATGTGACTGAGTAGCTCCACGCTGTTTTTATACGCTTATCCCCAGTAGCTGTAAGAGAGGAAGTTAATACTACTACCTGTGGCCGGGCAGTCTGGAGTCTGCCTCAAGATGCCTTTACATCTGAACAGCCAAGGTAAGGCCCATGGTTCACAGTATGGCCTCCAATTCTGCATTCATCCTAGGAAATGCATCCTATGCTGCTGCTGCTGCTAAGTCACGTCAGTAGTGTCCGACTCTGTGCGACCCCATAGACGGCAGCCCACTGGGCTCCGCCGTCCCTGGGATTCTCCAGGCAAGAACACTGGAGTGGGTTGCCATTTCCTTCTCCAATGATCCTATGGTATAGATGGTCATAAAGTCAGACTGTGTGGAATTCACTGTATTCTCAACTAGAGAGCCAGAATTAACAGACTGTGAAGCCGTAGCTGCCACTGCGCCTTCTGCTTCCAGGTTGCCGTCACCCCGTGTCCCCTGGGAACCTGCTGTCCCCACTGGGCCCAGAGGGGGAAGCTCGGGGCTCCTTCTCCTCCTCACACCTGTCACCGCAGGCTTCACCACTCCCCGTCCTCCCCACAGCCTCCTGCTGAGCTCCGTCAGCACCCCTCTCTGATCCCATTCCTTGCATTCTTACGGATGTCACATCGTCATAAAAAGAAAAGCTTCCCTCTACTAAAAATGGGAAGATATAAGGCAAGACGCAGCGGGCTGACATGTCCTCTAGTTCATGGAACAAGCACTACCTGTGAACCAAGGCTGCACAAAGCATCGTGACAAGTTCTGGGAAGAGAAACAGAAACATGGAAGGACAAAGGCTGCCTTCAAAAACTGGCAATCGCTGAAGAAATACAGATACATCGATACAGACATGCGTATCTACGCATGTAAAACATGTACCAGTAAATGCAAGGCAAGGCAACCGCACAGTGTGTCTGGTGGGATGCACAGGACTGACCTCTGGGAATCGCCACAGAGAGACTGTATAAATACTCCCCAAGCTTCCACTCACCAACGAATGTCAAACTGTCTGAAACACATGCACCCCCTCTTTCGATAGTATTGAGGCCATTTCAGCTTCATGAAGGAGAAAGGGTGGGTCATACTTCGAAATACTTTCATCTTGCTAACGGCTGCACAGGCAATTTTAGATTAACAGATCAATTAACTTTATGATGAAATTAATGTCTTCCTGGGCTTCCCTGGTGACTCAGTGGTTCAGAATCTTCCTGCCAAAGCAGGAGACACAGGTTTGATCCTGAGCCGGGAAGATCCCACAGGCTGCGGAGCAGCTAAGCCAGTGCACCACGGTTACTGAGCCTGTGCTCTGGAGCCTGGGAACCGCAGCTACTGAGCCCACAGACTAGAGCCTGTGCTCTGCAGCAGGACCAGCTCCCGCAAGGAGATGCCCACGCACCTCAGAGAAGAGTAGGCCCTCCCTCTGCACATAGAGAAAAGCTCACACGCCAACAACATCCCAGCACAGCCAAAACTAGAATCAAATAAATAAAATGATGTTAAAAATTAATACCTTCTTCAGTTCAGTTGGTTCCGACTCTTTGCGACCCCATGAATCACAGCACGCCAGGCCTCCCTGTCCATCACCAACTCCCGGAGTTCACTCAAACTCACGTCCATCGAGTCGGTGATGCCATCCAGCCATCTCATTCTCTGTCGTCCCCGTCTCCTCCCGCCCCAATCCCTCCCAGCATCAGAGTCTTTTCCAGTGAGTCAACTCTTCGCATGAGGTGGCCAAAGTATTGGAGTTTCAGCTTTAATATCTTCTTACCAGTTCATATTTTAACACCTATTTCCAAATACTTCTATGTTTCTTTTTCTTATATTTCCTGATTTTATCAACTCTTGCTTCATATCCTCCAGGTTTTTGTCCATTCATATTCTGGGTTTTTGAATTTCCAATTCTCTTTCTTTTTTTGACTTAATGATATGTATGGTGTGTTACCTTTTCTTCCGCTCTGAGGATAGTCTCTGGGAAGTGTAATCATCTGATAAAAATATTCAGTCTTACGTTTTGTTTTCTTTTTATACTAATGTAGTTGGATACTCTCTGATGTTTTCTGTTCATTTTAAATTATCTTGGGATTCTGTGCATCAGCAAGAAAATGGTTCTATCCAGGAGTGAAAGATTTGAACTCTTTTGCTGCTATTGTTCAAGAGTGCCTTCTTCTTTGGTGCAATAAGTGTATTTTCTTATATTAAGTATAATACATTTGATTACAATGTGCTTTCCATTAATTTAAAAGTGTGTTTTCTAAAGTAACTATCAGGCAGAAACAGGATGGCGCATTGTCTGAGTCCGTGATACTCCTCCCCCTCTCTAATACCCTGAATTTCTACCACCTGCCTCCTTCCTCTCCTTCACCTCGCAGCCCGAAGGGTTCTTCCTCCTTTCGTTCCCCCTTAGGCAAGCCTCCCCTGTACTCCTGTTCTCTGCCAGCCAGTGCTACAATCCTCCCAGCGCCCAACCTGTTCTCAGACAGGACCTTATCTGTATCTGCCACCAGCGAGATCCTCACAGCTCACCTGTCCACTGCTCGGTCTCCACCTGATTCTCCATTCCCGCCTCGGCTTTGGAACTGGCTGCGAAGACTCCATATAACTCACTTCCCATTTAGGACTACACTGAAGTCTGAAATTCTTTGTCTCCTAGTTACTCTGTAGGAATGAGTTAAAAGCAATCTTATTAGCCCTCCCTGTTGATTTCAATTTTCTTTTGAGGGGGGCGGGTAGGACGTTTGGAGAGACCAAATTTTAAAAGCCATCCTTAACCTGAAGTAATCTAGATGGTTTACGATTTAAGAACCACACAGATATATTTACTAATTAGGAGATAATTAAATAGATTATATTACATCATTCTGTTTCCTTCAGTGTAATAAAAGTTTTGTTAAAGTACATGTCTTCCCCAATTATTTTGTTGTCTTCTTCTCATGTCTTTAGCTTGAAACAACTTTCTCTTTCTTCTTTCTTTTTTCATTTTATTATGTCTTCATATTTTGACATGGCAAAGTGTTATCTTTGTGGTTACTGAATGGAATTACTGTTTGGAAAAGCATACTGACTGATCAGAAAGCAGAGTCCTTGCAACATCTGTATCTGGCGTACGCAGGGCGGTCTTCTGTGGAAAAGTTACCCAGCGGACCCGGCCCACATCTCTTTCCCTTTTGGCCCAGACACGGCGCTTTACTTTCTTAGAGAGACAGAAGCGAAAAGCTGATCACCTGAATCAGGCAGGAATCACTGTACTCCAGAACAAGTATCAGTCATGAGCAGGCCCTAACTCTACTCAGATATTCACCCCTGAATGGCACACACACACAAAACCAACCACCAGGAAGAAAGCTCCCTAATGGGGAGGGTCACTCCGCAAAGACTGTGCATCAGTCATTCACGATCACTGCTCATTTGATGGGGAAAATTCATTCTCACTCAATTCCCTGTATACCCTCAGCACGACTTTGATTGCTGTAAGTCATTTGTTCCTTTTTCATCCTGAATAACTTTGTTTTGTTGGGTTGATATGAAATCAAACACTTATTCATAAATATATGACTAAAGAAAGCATCGCAGTTCACGTCCTCCCAAATATGCCGTGTATACATTGTATGTTTACATGTGTACACACACTGCAAAATGTATTACTCAGGTTGACTACACTGGATGCATATGTTACAATTAATTATTTGGATAAACTATGAAACACAGCCATCTAAGCAGGTTTAAATAAGTGGAATCATGTTGGTTATATCTAAGAAACTCACAAGATGTAGTATTTCATGTCAGTCTAGTTTTATCCAATTTGAATCGGTGATACAGTACTTACAAAAAGCCCTAAGAATTACCAGCTTCTGTGTCGGGACCCCAGCACTGTCCAGGCTTTCATTCCTGGAGTCCTCCTTTGATAGCGAAATCTTGCTGGACATTCTGAGCTTACCTTCCAGCTATCCCAACTTCAAATCATCTTCAACTTACAGCAACAAAAATTAGTTTCATACAAATTTGGAAGAGCAGACTGAAATTCAGAACCGAAGTTTCCCGACTGCCTTTCCAGGAGATACAACTGGCTACAGTTGGTGGTTTAGTCACTAAGTCAGGTCCTATGCTTGAGACCCCACAGACAGTAGCCCTCCAGGCTCCTCTGTCCGTGGAATTTTCCAGGCAAGAATGCTGGAGTAGGTTGCTATTTTTTTCTCCAGGGGATCTTCCCAAACCAGGGACTGAACCCAAAATAATCAAATGAGGTCTCCTACGTTGCAGATGGTCTCCTGGATTGCAGGCAGATTCTTTGCCGACTGAGCCACCAGGGAAGGCAACTGTTAAGCAGCAACAATTAAGGCAGGTAAAGGGTTTCAAAGATCTCCCCCACCAGATGGCTCCCAAAGAACAAAATGTATGCACCACTGACCACAGGCAGAGAGGACAAGCAGACGCATTGTCGAGGGAACCTGCTGTCCACACAAAGTTTCAAGGCTCTACTTCTGGCACAGAAAACCCACAAGAAACTAAGGAATGGTAAACAAGTCAGAAGACTAAACTGTCTTCCTTAAAAGGTTTAGCCTTCCTCAAGGAATCTCATGGATCCTTTATTTGTTAAATAAAGAACTTTCTGATATCTAAAATGTAGTATCCTATATTTTACATCATCTTTGCACAGTTTTTTTTCTAAATCAAACGTTTAATTTCAAAACATTAGCCTTTTTATTCATAAATTTAGAAGTACACAACAATCTCCAATGTAAGATCTCTAACACCCTGCACAGAAATACTCCTTTATCAAATTCCACGAAAACAGTTTAAAAAAAAATGGAAACAGTAAATACTACTTACTGTTACGACTGCTTGTTCTCCATGGAGGCAGAAGGAAAAGAAACCCTCTACTACAAGGATAATTTTTACTCATTTGCATAACCTCAAGGGGCTTCCCAGGTGGAGCTAGGGTTAAAGAATTCGCCTGCTAATACAGGAGACAGAAACTCAAGTTGGATCCCTGGGTCAGGAAGATCCCCTGGAGTGGGAAATGGCAGCACACTCCAGTATTCTTCCCTGGACAATTCCATGGGCAGAGGAGCCTGGCGGGCTACAGTCCATGGGGTGGTAAAAGCCAGACAGGAGTGAGCAACTGCGCACACACACACCAGCTAAAACCCCCAGAGAATAAAAGGGCAATCCACGCCAGTGTTCCCACCTGCAAAATCCCACGGACAGGGGAGCCTGATGGGTTATAGTCCATGGGGTTGCAAAGAGTCAGATACAACTGAGCAACTAAGCACACACGCATGCAAGCTAAAGCAGCCATATGGCAAGGTGAGTAATCAGTACTTGAAAAATAAAAAAGGATTTTCAGAAACATCTTCCCACATTTATACAGATTATGCAATACATTAGTTTTCTCTCTTTTATCGTTCAAAAGTAGGAAATCAAGAGACATCTGGAGTAACAGGCAAGTTTAGCCTTGGAGTACAAAACAAAGCAGGGCAAAGGCTAACAGAGTTTTGCCAAGAGAATGCACTGGTCATAGCAAACACCCTTTCTAACAGCACATGAGGAAACTCTACACACGGACATCACTAGATGGTCAACACCAAAATAAGACTGATTATATTCTGTGCAGCCAAAGATGGAAAAGCTCTATACAGTCAGCAAAAACAAGAGAGGGTGACCGTGGCTCAGATCATGAACTCCTTATTGCAAAAATCAGACTTAAACTGAAGCAAGTAGGGAAAACCACTAGCCCATTTAGGTATGACCTAAATCAAATCCCTTACGACTATACAGTGAAATTGACAAATAGATTCAAAGGAATAGATCTGATAGACAGAGTGCCTGAAGAACTATGGACGGAGGTTTGTAACATTGTACAGGAGACAGTGACCAAAACCATCCCCCAAAAAAAGAAATGCAAAAAGGCAAAATGGCTGTCTGAGGAGGCCTTACAAAAAGCGAGAAAAGAAGAGAAGTGAAAGGCAAAGGAGCAAAGGAAAGATATTCCCATCTGAATGCAGAGTTCCAAAGAACAGCAAAGAGAGATCAGAAAGCCTTCCTCAGTGATCAGTGTAAAGAAATAGAGAAAAACAATAGATGGGAAAGACTACAGATCTCTTCAAGAAAACTAGAGATACCAAGGGAACATTTCATGCAAAGATGGGCTCGATAAAGGACAGAAATGGACCTAACAGAAGCAGAAGATATTAAGAAGAGGCGGCAAGAATACACAGAAGAACTGTACAGAAAAAGGTCTTAAAGACCTGGATAACCCTGATGGAGTGGCCAGCTGATAAACTCATAGAAACAGACTAGAATGGTAGGAACTCAGTAACTGTTGAGGGTGGAGGGGTGGGGTATTAGGGGAGATAAGTTGGTCAAAGGACACAGGCTTTCAGTTAGAACATGAATGGGTTCTTACATGTATGCAGTGGTTCCAGTTAATAATGCTGTATTATGTACTTGAAAGTTGCTGGCAGCACCATAGGGTGTGCTCAGTCGTGTCCGACTCTGCGACCCCATGGATCATAGCCCACTAGGCTCTTCCGTCCATGGAATTCTTCCATCAAGAGTACTGGAATGGGTCTCCATTTCCTCCTCCAGATCTTCCTGTCCCAGGGATTGAACCCACGTCTCTTGCGTCTCCTGCATTGGCAGGTGGATTCTTTACCACTAGAGTCATCTGGGAAGCCCAGATCTTAAACACTCACACCACACACACAAAAAGAAGACTGTGATGCAATACAGGTATCAGCCAATGCTATGGTTACAGTCGTTTTGCAATATGCAAGTGTATCAAAGCAACATAAGCTTATTCAATGATATTTCAATTTTATCTCAATAATGTTGGAAAACAAAAACACATCTGAAAAATCAATAAGAAAGGGAGACGAATGCTTTAATAGAGATAAATGGGCAAGGGCACAAACAAAAAATTTACAAACTGAAAAAAACAATATGCTGCAAATTTTTAAAAAGGTGACAGAAAGGAACAGACATTCCAGTGAAGGCAAATCACTCGAATGTGGTAGCTCTTTCAAAATAAAAAATGAAAGTTTAAGGAGGTTAAAGAACTTTCCCAAAGCCATCCATCTGGATCAGTTATGAAAGAGATATTTACATCTGTTAAATATGTTAAACCAATCCCTCTCTCTTATCATTACAGATCAAATATTTAATCTCCATTTCATATTGTATCTTGGTCATCAGGTATAAAAGCCTAGGAATCAGGTGATTTCTGTTGGAAATGTGAGACAGAAACATGTCATTTTATCATACTGAACAGAAAAAAAATGATAGAAGTTATATGCGATAGTGTTCTTAAAAGCAAGAGTCCTTTTTTTAGTCAAATCAAAAGGCAAATGGACAAATGGTAGAACCTGCCAAAACTAAGAAATGGCCAGGCAAAAAGGACTAATTGGAAATGGCTAGGCTCTTGAGAGCGTATGAGCAATTTAACTGTGGAATTTTTCCAAAATTCCCTAATGCACTGAAAATTAGGGGCGTTATCTAGCTTTCCTTTATGTTTGTACCAGAGAGAGGTACAAAAAAATAAATAGGTAAAAGAGCTGCCAAAAAACAGGCAAGAAAAGCGAGGTAATCAAAAGTGCAGCAGGATATTCTAGACAAATGAGACGGGAAAGTCAAGTGTGCATCAGTGGAACAATAGCTGCCCAGCTAAGAGTTTCACTGTCAACATCAAAAGCACGAAAAGCAAAGAAGCCACTCTCCAGCAGGTGACGAGGAGTAACTTAAAGAGTCTGAGCTGCATCAGGACATTTCCAGCAGCGTTTTAGCAGTGGCCTTAGAACAAAGAGAGAGGGGAGGAAGAACAAATTGGAAAGTCAGTGCATCATCAAGGCACCCAAGGGCCCAAAGTGTGAGGATGTCGGTTCACGCGGAATAAAACGAACATGCAGGGAGAATTAACAGGCCTCGGTAAGCTGCGAGGGTGACCGCAACAAAGGAAGGGAAACGCACAGAGAATGTCAGGGTCTGAAACGGACGCAGAGAATGGAGGCGGCGCAACAGCAGCACGGAGGCAGGGCCATCCTTCTCTCCCTCAAAACCGCAAAAGCTACAAGGCTAACTCTGACTCGACTCGGTTCCTAAGCCACAGACGACAAAAGCTGGAGTGAGTCAGCTGCTCTGAGCCACTGAGCTGCTAGGATTGGAATCCGTCTGCGGGTGTCCTAGACGCAAGGCTGCCACAGAAATAAACACGTCTCCAGCAAATCCACCAGAGTTTTCCCTACAAGATGGAAGCCTGCATTTTTCCTCTATTAAACGTGTCGTAAATAAAAATCCAAATACGGGAACAAAAGAAATTATCGAAAAACCTAATTGCCAACATATATCTACAATACGTCAAGGGGTTTTCCATGTCCACGAATATCAATCGACCTTGCCACTTTCAAATGGCTTTATTTTTAAATTACACAGCTTTTAACTAAGTCCTTCCTGATAGGAATTAAAGTTGTTTCAAATGTTTTGACCTTACCCATAAATTGATAACTGTTAAAATGCCTTTGTTGAACATCATTTTTATTAACTTGTATGACTGTCTCTCTAGGGTACATTACTTGATGTGTCTACCTGTCTACATACATATGACTAAATATATACATTTATAAACATTTTCATACATATTATCAAAATGAAATGCAGAAGTGCATCATTTTACACGCCCACCAACAGTATATCCAAATGTCCATTTTCACTCAGAAAAACACTGAATATTGTTAGCTGAAAAAATAATTTTCAATGGATGGCCTAAAATGACCTCTCACTGCCATTCTGGCATTTATTAGATTGGTATAAAACATGAATATATTTGCACATGTATTGGCCAATTAGCCACTCCTATCTCACATGCTGAAAACAACTTTTACTTTTTTCTTTCAACTTGTACATGTTATTTTTACAGTAGAAAAATTTTATATTTTATACAGCTAAATGTATCTCTTCTCTTTGAATCTTTGTCCTTGGTATCACTTACTAAAAAAAAAAAAAAACCCTTTACATTCCAAGCCACCTAAATTCTGAGTTAATACTTCTATTGTTTCAGGTACAATTAAATGTACAATGTACAATTCAATGGTAAAGACTCTGCCTGCAATGCAGGAGACCAGGGTTAGATCCCTGGGTCGGGGAGATCCCCTGGAGAAGGGAATGGCGACCCTCCCCCGTGTTCTGGCCTGGGGAATCCCACGGACGGAGGAGCCACGGGGGTCACAGTCAGACATGACTTAGCGAGAGACGTTTTACAGTTAAATATCTCCTGCGTTTGGAATCCACAGTGAAACGAGTGAAGTGCTCACCAGGCTCTTCCCTAAATAATTACCTTCTATCAAAGCCTCTTTTGCAGCAGCGGCCTTTTTATGATTGTCTGAAATGTCAGCCTTAATCATACACTAAATACCTATGTTCCAGGCATATGTGACTAAGGCACACAACTGGGTTTCCTTCTCAGTTTCCTGCACTGCACTTCAATTTCCTGAGCAAGAAGGGGAGACTCACCCAGAACCCTGTGATATTTAGCTGCCTCCTTATGGACAAGGCCTTTAATGTGTCATTCATTCAGTTGGAGTGTAATTAGAAACAGGGGAAAGAAAACTTCGCGAGAAGAGTGTGATGGACCTAATGCAACACCAATGAAGGCATTTCCAACATCTTACGCATTTCCAACTGCACAATCCAACATCGAGGCGGATGCAAGCATGTAATGTAATCATATAGGAAATAAACAGAACTCTATTAACGTACCAGAGATCATATATCCCGAGACACGTTTCTTTTTTTGTGGGGGGGAAGTAACTTTGTTTATTTTTTTTTAATTTATTTTATTGGAGGCAAATTACCTTACATTAATATATTGGTTGGTTTTGCCATACATTGACATGAATCCACCCCAGGTGTACATGTGTTCCCTTTCTTGAACCCCCCTCCCACCTCCCTGTTCCCCATATCCTCCCTCCAGGTCATCCCCATGCACCAGCCCCAAGCATCCTGTATCATGCGTCGAACCTGGACTGGTGATTCATTTCACATATGATAATATACATGCTACAATGCTGTTCTCCCCAATCATCCCGCCTTCACCCTCTCCCACAGAGTCCCAAAGACTGTTCTATATACCTATGTCTCTTTTGCAGTCTCGTATACAGGGTTTCTTAAGAGCAAGAGGAAGTGCCTTAAACTGTCTACCCTCATTGTGAACCAGTCACAGCCTCATCACTGGCTGGTTACCCTTCCAGCATGAGCTTCTTCTGTGACACTGCACAGGATGTCCAGAGTGGCCACACAGAAAAAAATATGACTATTTCTTCTATCTTATAAAATCACCAACAGTATCACAATACCTGTGGCATATATTATAACCTTTTTCTATTTGGACTTCCTTATCGGGCTTGGCTGATAGCTCAGGGAAGGGATAGGCTACAGCTCACCTGGTAAAGAATCCACCTGCAAGGTGGCAGACCTGGGTTTGATCCCTGGGTTGGGAAGCTCCCCTGGAGAAGGGAAAGGCTACCCGCTCCAGTATTCTGGCCTGGAGAATCCCAGGGACTGTATAGTCCATGGGGTCGCAGAGAGTCAGACACGACTGAGCGACTTTCACTTTCACTTCTCTAACTGGACACAGTTAATTATGATGTGTGCGTGCCTTTTTCTCTAGTCTTCTCTGTTGCTTCCGTCAATCTGAAAACTATACTTTTCTCCGCACCATGTCATGGTCCCGTATTTATTCCCAAATTGGGTGACCCCTCCCCTCTCTCATCCATCCAACACTTCCCATCCATCTTAGCACAAGTATCATTTCTTACTCAAAGTCTTTCCTTTAAAATATGAGGTAGGAATAATATGCTTTATTTGGTGGCCTCACTATGTTCGATGTCTTTATGCTTTCCTCCTACAGCATTTGCAAGATTCCATTGCAATTATTTGTTTAAACATCTTCTCTTCCTGGAGAAGCCTGAAAGGGACAAAGCTATTCTTTTTTTTCCTCCCAATTTTTTTGGACTGTAGTTTCTATACAATGCTGTGTTAGTTTCTGCTGTACAGCAAAGTGAATCAGCTAGACGGCTTCATATATCCCCTCTTTTCTGGATTTCCTCCCCATTTAGGTCACCACAGGGAACTGAGTAGGGTTCCCTGTGGCAGATGGCAGGTTTGCACAGTTATCTATTCTATACGGAATAGTCTGTATATGTCAATCCCAGTATGTATCTTGGCATCACTAGCATCTGAAAGAATGCCACTATATGATGGTGGCAGCAGTTTAATCACTCAGTCGTGTCCGACTCCTGCACGCTCATGACCACAGCCCACCAGGCTCCACTGTCCATGATATTTCCCAGGCAAGAATACTGGAATGGTTTGCCATTTCTTTCTCCAGGGAATCTTCCCGACCCAGGGATGGAAACCCAGGTCTGCAATGCAGGCAGAGTCTTTCCTGACTGAGCCACCAGGGCAACCCGCCGCTGCTATATGGAGGCTCCTAAATATATGGAGATGGAACAGACATAGTTTAACATGGACGTTAAAAGCAATGCTTTGGAATCAGAAAGACCTGGACTTAAGTATCACCTCTGCTATATAACGGTTGTTTGAGTAATTTCCTTTTCTTCATAAGATCCCATTTCCTCATCTGTAAAATGCAAATGATGAAAAAGAAGCTTGTAAGCAACCTAGATAGTATATTAAAAAGCAGAGACATTACTTTGCCAACCAAGGTCCGTCTAGTCAAGGCTATGGTTTTTCCCGTGGTCGTGTATGGATGTGAGAGTTGGACTGTGAAGAAAGCTGATCGCCGAAGAATTGATGCTTTTGAACTGTGGTGCTGGAGAAGACTCTTGAGAGTCCCTGGTACTGCAAGGAGATCCAACCAGTCCATTCTAAGGGAGATCGATCCTGGGTGTTCATTGGAAGGACTGATGCTAAAGCTGAAACTCCAATACTTTGGCCACCTCATGCGACGAGTTGACTCATTGGAAAAGACTCTGATGCTGGGAAAGGTTGGGGGCGGGAGGAGAAGGGGACGACCGAGAATGAGATGGCTGGATGGCATCACCAACTCGATGGACATGAGTTTGAGTGAACTCCGGGAGTTGGTGATGGACAGGGAGGCCTGGCGTGCTGTGATTCATGTGGTCGCAGAGAGTTGGACACGACTGAGCGACTGAACTGAACTGGAAGCATTATTAGAATTATAGGACTTCCCTGGTGGCTCTGCTGGTAAATAATATGCCTGCAATGCTGGAGACCTGGATTCGATCCCTGGGTTGAGAAGATCCCATGGAGAAGGGAATGACTACCAGGATTCTGGCCTGGAGAATTCCATGGGCAATCCATGGGGTTGAAAAGAGTCAGACATGACTGAGCAGATTTCCCTTTCATGTCCAATGTAAAAAAAGGACTTAGTAGAGCGTTAGGCATAAAATATCTACCCAATAGTGGTAGCTATTAGTAGTAAAATAAGTTACGTTAAGTTGTGTCTATAGTAATAACCATTTCTTTCCTTGGTGGCTCAGTGGTGAAGAATCTGCCTGTCAACACAGGAGACAGACATGGGTTCAACCCCCTGGTCGGAAAGATCTCCTGGAGAAGGAAATGGCAACCCACTCCAGTGTTCTTGCTTGGAGAATCCCAGGGACAGAGGAGCCTGGTGGGCTGCTGTCTATGGAGTCACACAGAGTTGGACACGACTGAAGTGACTTAGCAGCAGCAGCAGCATGAAAATTGAAAGAAAAAAAAAAAAACCTCCATTTCTTCATGGTTTTTAAAAATCTCTCTAAGGAGAATAACTAGAGAATGATTTACTATACAACTAATTTACATTTAAACTTACATAAATACAGAAGTTTTTAAATACTATAATTTTCTTTTCTTCACATTCATAGGATAATTTATGAAATTCACAAATATAATTACATTTAAAGAAACACAAGTACTGTTTATACATGCTATTATTATTTTCCTCATCTAAATTAATGGATTAGTGTCATTTTCACAAACTGTTCAGTAATATTTAATAATGTTATGGGGTTGGTAACTCTTCATGTATAAATTATCTTATAAATTATTTTATGTTATTTAATTATATTATGAACAAAAATGCAAACTTCCTTAATTAAATCAGCACCATAGAAAATTTTATGAATTATTATATATATTTTTAAAATAGAAATTTGAATAAATGTCTTTATCATTATGTAGTCTGCTGGCATTCATGGAGTTTAACAATGAACACTGTATCTATGGACTCTATTAGATTAAGGTGTATTTAGTGAAGTATAAATTATTTCTTTGTCATTTATGTCTGTCTACTTTTCAAACTAATTAGGGGTGGCATATAATGTAGGCGTATATAATAAAAGGGACAATTAGCAATTGTCCGTTTCATTTATGTGACACTTAAGTTCTTCTATTTTATTAATTCTGCAGAGTTTTATTACCCTGTATTACATAATCAGATTTTCTTAAGAAATTCATTGCAAGTCAGGAATCTCAGGTTCTAGTTCCAGGTCTGCCACCACAAAAACACCTGACCTCAGGTGTCACTTAACTTATATCTTTATCTACAAAATGAGAATGTTGGACAGACAATACCTCAGGGTTTATTCTAACTTACAGGATCTCTTTCTTCTAAAAGATCCATTCTCCTTTTTGGCTCTGAAGTCTCTATGTATTCTCCAGTTACTCCGATTATAAACCTGAGTCATTTTAACATGAAGTGAGAAAGCACCTACATAAATGATGATGATAAAAATGAGAAAAGGTGTACGGGGTAAATTAGCACAGGCTGATCTTGAAGTCCGTGAGGCTCAGTTACATCCTGAACATCCCAGACATTAATATTATGAAATGAATCGTTCCACATTCTCTCGTGGCTGGAGCAATACCAGAGGAACATGGCCATTGCCCCCCTGCACTGGCGGCCCGCCGGTCCTCTGCTGTGCAGCCGACACGCTGAAACCACTCATCCTTCAAGGTTCAGGTCAAACCCAACTTCCTCAAGGAGACCATCCTCGGTTTCCTTTTGAAGACACAGGGCGAAGGGCAATTCACATACGCTTCCATTGTGACTCTGAACACATCCTCTTTCCTCGTCAAAGGCAGAGAATTACATTTCAGATGATTTTGCCTACCAAAGAGACTGGAAGTATAACCCCATCTTATATATTCTGCCCAAAATATGGCTCAATGATTGAAAGATTTTCTGAACATACGTATATTTTTATGAATGAAAACTGAGCAAATGAATAGCATGAGACCAAACTGAAGACAGATCTGGGGTCTGAGTATTAAGGGCCACTTAAAGAAGAGACTAGAGGAGGTTTAGGTCACAGCGTGGGAGTGGCACATAAGTTCTTACCTACGTTGTGTGTGTGCGTGTGTGTGTGTGTGCGTGCGCACGTGTGTGTGTGTGTGCATGCCTATGAAATAAAACTCTGATGACTCATTCACATTTAATACAGAAAATGATATAAGAGAAATCAGGTACTTCCTCTGTTTCAAAACTGTGAAGCTTTCCTTTGAAATAGTGATGCTCTTACCATTTCCAACCACACAAAAGATACAGGATTTGTCATTCCATACTCTCGGGGTCCAGCGTTAGTCTCATTCTCGAGTGTGGTGTTAACCGAGCCATCTAGAGGTCAAGCGTGCTTGTACGGGCAGTGCTACCGAGATCCCTCTGTGATGGTGATTTTGAATGCGCTCTCCTCCACCTGAATGTTCTCTCCACCCCCAGGATTGGGGTGAAAGCCCTTCAGCCGGTCTCCCTTGCTCTGGGCCCTCCATCTCATGGCCCTCCCCACCTTCACTCCCTCACACTACGCTGCTTTCCCTGGCTGGAACGTGAACTACCACAGTCATATCTGGGGGGTTAACCTGCATTCATTCTTCATGTTTCAGATGAAATAACACTTTCAGGACACGTGAGCACTCAAGAATGAAACCGCATCTCTTCAGTTCACGCTGAACCATTCTACACTGTTCAGTTCACGCCCTACCGTTCTACTCCGTGCCCACTGAGGCACTGACCTCACCATATTACTCTGTGCCCATTGAAGCACTGGTCTTGGTTATTTGTTTATGAGTCTGTGTGCTCTGTTTAAATACATATTCTTGGTGGACCAGAAGGATAACTTTTAATTTGCAATGATAGGAACGAAATAGTCCCTTGAGTAATATTTGATAAACAGATACATAACTGTCACATATGACAGTAATAATTTTAAAAGTCCAAGAAGAAACATTGTTTTCTAAATCACCGTTGCAATCATGAAGATAATTTCTAAGACTTGCTGCATGGTGCCCGATGACCCATAGCTATTGAAGCCATAATTAATTCTTTTCAAGTTTAAGTCATTCCTTCACAGGAATAGGGGAGTCAGCAGGAATAGCTGTTTGGGGAAAAATGTCATCACAGACTGTGACTCATATGACAGGAGGGCACTCAGATGAAAATATCAAGAAACAACATTTTTGCATGAATTTATAAATTTTAATTGTAGAGAAGAAGACTGTATAACTTTTATTTGTTAATTACTGATTAAATCCTCATTTTCTGGTTACACCTACAAATAAATATTGAATTCCCACTCAATGCAACTTTGCATGAGACTAAGCTAGCAAGAATTAGACACAAAGAGTTTAGAATGATAGCACCTAGAACAGCAGCTTCAAATGTTTTTATTTTTTTTAATCACAACTCTTTCAAGAAATACATTTTTTTCTTGAGCCCTACTAAAGAAAGATAGGGCTTCCCAAGAACCTCCCTGCCAATGCAGGAGATGTAAAAGACAGGGGTTCCAATCCCTGGGTTGGGAAGATCCCCTGGAGGAGGGCACAGCCACCCACTCCAGTATTCTTGCTTGGAGAATCCCATAGACAGAGCAGCCTGGTGGGCTATAGTCCACGGGGTTGCACAGAGTCAGATATGACTGAGCGACTTAGCATGCAAAGAAAGAAAACATAAATGAAATGCTCCCTAGGAGGCTCAGTGGGTACAGAATCCACCTGCAAGGCAGAAGATGCAGGAATTGGGGGTTCAATCCCTGGGTCGAGAGGTCCCCTGGAGGGGAGCATTGCCACCCACTCCAGTATTCTTGCCTGGAGGGAGAAGATCCTGGCGGGCTACAGTCCACAGGGTTGCAAAGAGTTGGACATGACTGAAGCAATCGAGCATCCATGCACTCAACATAAGTATATACAAACACATAAATGGATTAGATTTAATGAAGCAACACATAAACTAGTACATGCAGTGAAAGCGTTAGTCACTCAATCATGTCTGACTCTGTAACCCCATGGACTGTAGCTCACCAGGGTACTCTAACCATGGGATTCTCCAGGCGAGAACACTGCAGTGGGGAGCCATTCCCTTCTCGAGGAGATCTTCCCAGCCCAGGGATCAAACCCAGGTCTCCCGCATTGCAAATAGGTTCTTGACCATCTATGCCTCCAGGGAAGTAGATGCAAGGTAACCTATTTTCCAAAAACTCTCTGCAAACATGCATCAATTTTCATACTTTCTTAACAGACTTCTGAACGATAATTTCTCCCAAACTTAAAACTGCAAGTACAGCAATTTTATGTTTCTTTTAGTTATATTCTTTGCATTTCGACTGTTGCATTGAGTAATAGCTGCTTTACTTTTAATGAGCAATACAAATAAGCTAAAATAATAAGGATAAATGAAGGTGTGCATGTAAGTTTAAGTACTCAACAAATTTATAAATAAAATATTAAGCACTAACCTGATAAGCATTTGAAATTTGTGAAGTGATTTAAGACCTAACTTGAAGAAATGCAATACCTCTTTGATCTAAATAAAAAGGTAGTCATGCTCACTCCTTGATATATCAGTACCAAAATTGTAATTTGAATATCCTGCTGCCTATAGTGATCAGTTCTCCTACTCTTACTAAAAACTCACTAAAAAACCTATTCTCATTATTTCTCAGTCAGCCATTCTCTCAAAAGCATTTTGGATCTGCACATATGTCAGGCACAGGGAGAGGCCTGGCGTCTGTCCTCACGGAGTATTCATTCTACAGAAGCCAACTGGTATCAGCCAAGTAGACGGCACCTGGTAGCTCAGCCGGTAAAGAATCTGCCTGCAATGCAGGAGACCTGGGTTCCATCCCTGACTCTCAGCAACTCACTCAGACACAACTGAGCAACACATATACACACACAAGCAGACAGCACACGCAGCCTGTGCTACGAAGGACACATTGTGGTACAAAACAGGTAGACAGGGTGCTGTGAGAGGGGAGATCAGGAGGGGGAGAAGCCATGCAAGGCTGAGACCACAGAAACCCTCTCTGAGTAGATGCAATAAAACCCGAGACCTCAAAAATCAGAAGAAACCAGTCATGCACAAAGCCAAGAGAAAAATTCCCATGCAGAGGACTGGCCAAGACTTTCTGGACAGAAATAACACTCACTTGTGGAACTGAGAAAGACTGTGACTGCAACATAACCAACAAGAAGGAACAAGGCAAGGTCGGCGAGATAAGCAGGAAGGAAACTAAAGGAAACTAGGCAGGCAAGGAAGCGGACTTTGTAAGGAAAGTGTAAGGAAAGGCTGCTGAAGGGCTAAGTCAACTCACATGTGATCTGATTTACATTTTTGAAAGATCACCTCTAACTGCTGTGTTGAGAATGGATTAGGAAGTGGAAACATGAAAGTCTAGTTAAGAGACTGTAAATTAGGCCAGAAATGATGCAACTTGGCCTAGGCCATGGGAGATAGGAAAAAAAGCTGGAAACATTCAAGACCCATTTTGTAAGAGAACCTATAAGACTTGCTCGGGATTAGGAAAAAGGGTCAAGGCAAAGAGAGGAATCAAGGTTATGTTACACTATCGACCTTGAGCAACTGGGTGGATGTTGAGGCTATCAACCGAGATAGAGACTTCTAGAGGAAGGCAGATTCTTCCGTAACTTGGGTGGGTTCCAGGACAGGGTTAGAAGAAGGTGCACAGACTACGTGCTACCTGCCACCTGTGTAGAAAGAATGTCATCCCTTAGCTTTCTCTTGATTCTCTAACTGACTCTTCCAAACTGCTGCCACTGTCCTCGGCCACAATGCCCTGCTATCTTTGCGTGGTCCCGAAGAGTCAAGAGCTTTCCCTGACCCTTATCTCATTCTGGGGGGTCACTCTTGAGCTAGTCAGAAGAGAGAGGGGACAAGAGCCCCCCACACCTTGCCAGCGTAACTAGTGGCCCACGGAGCACTTTCCACGCGTTACAGAAGGCGGGGAGCGAAGGGGAAAGAGAGACAGAGGAAGAGATGGAGAAGGCGCCTCCATCCTGCGTGACCCCCAAAGCCCCACTTTGAGTTTGAAGACACCACGTGCTTTTCCTGGAGAAACGTTCCAAGGCAGACATGGCAGGTAGGGGATGCTATGGTAATAGCTCCCTGATCCTCTGGTGCTTATTTGGGTTCCTACAAAGCTCCCTCTTCAGGGATTTACTGGCTCCAGTTACACCTGTCACAGACACTCACACAGCCTCAGTGCACAACCAAAGACCTGACATTTTACAGCATTCTTTCCCCCATCCCTTCCCCGCTTTCAGTTTCATCAGACGCTACTTGGCCGTCAGTGGCATATGAACCCTTAAGGACCTTTTGTACATCAGGGGCCAGATTACTATTGGTCAAAGTGATTTAATATACCCTTCCAGTGAGGTTTTACAAGCTCATAAAATAATTTCATGCATAAACTTCCATGGTACAGGAGGACATGGTCCCTTTCATTTCCCAAAGCGAGACAGAGGAAATTGTTCTACATGTTCTCCACTCAGATTTAAGCATCACCCAAAATTTCATGGACAGAGGAGCCTGGGGGGGCTACAGTCCATGAGGTCCCAAAGAGCTGGACACAACTGAGATACAAGCAAGCACATCTTAAGGAAACCCTCACAGGATCCTCTGATCAACAAATCAGACCTGATCAATAAATCCATGCCACCCTGTATTTCCTTTCATTATGGTACTCAACACTCTGCACTTTAATTCAGGATCCAGGTTATATATTTATTTCTGTACCTAGCTAACACACAAGCATAGATAAACACACATCATTGGATAAATAAAGTTAGCGTGTTAATAAGACAGAGATTAATGCAGAGGATGGAAGATGGAAGGTGTTCAGTAAATAATTTGGACTTTTACTGATCGATACGGCCAAATTTCAATTTACACTTGAAAGAGACTTTTTACTTATTCTAAGTATTAGCAGCATAATAATTACTTCCACATACTATCGATGTTTTCTAATTAACAACTTCAGAACATAAGTAATCTCAAGTACTGTCAGACTCAGTCATGTCCAACTCTTTGTGACCTCGGGGGCTGTAGACCCGTCAGGCTTCTCTGTCCATGGGATTTCCCAGGCAAGAATTCTGGAGTGGGCTGCCTCCCTCAGGGGATAAGTAATCTCAAATGTCCCTCAGAAAACTCTTACAGGAACTGATAGCTATGTACCAATTACACGGGTGATGGCCGAGCCGTGCTGTCTCCTCAATCGTGTCCGACTCTTTGCGATCCTATGTAGCCAGCAGCCCCACCGGCTCCTCTGTCTGTGGATTCTCCAGGAAAGAACACTGGAGTGGGCTGCCATTCCGTCTTCCAGGGGACCTTCCCCACCCAGGAATCAAACGTGCATCTCTCCCGTCTCCTGCACTGGCAGGAGGGTTGTTTACCACCAGCACCTCCTGGAAGGTGCACACAGGTGGTAAAGTCACGCTTATTTTATTTGCCTAATATGAAGGCACAGTATCCATTTACTCCAAAATATTTAAAATAGTCATATTCTATTTAAACATAAAAATGTGTAGCTAAAATAAATCATAATTATACAAAAAAAAAATTACTTAAGGTCCCTGGTGGCTCAGACGGTTAAAATAAAAAAAAGAAGTTTGTTCCCTGGATCAGGAAGATCCCCTGGAGAAGGGAAAGGCAACCCACTGCAGTGTTCTTGCCTGGAGAATCCCATGGACAGAGGAGCCGCACAGTCCATGGGGTGGCAAAGAGTCAGACACAACCAAGCAACTAACACTCACTTTTTCATAAAACACAGCAACTGTCTGCTTTGTGTTAAAAACAAACAAGAAAACAAGACTGGCAGACTCCAGGAAGAGGGGCTGCACCAGAATCCAAAGAGTATAGACAATTCCCCTCCAGCTGCACTCTGGTTAACCTACAGCCAAGTATATGAATACCAAAACATGAGAAGTATTACGTTTTTCTCATTTTAATTTTAGATGTTCTTTTATGTCATGAGAAGATTGGGAAAAACACATTTCTATCACCCAGACTTATGATATCTAATACCAAACAGATAAGATTTATTTAGCATTACTTTGAACATTTTATAATACCTTATATAATACAAGGTAGTGGTTTACCATACTTTCTGCTAAATTCTTTAAACGATTTAAAATATTGTCATCATTCCATTATACGTGGATGCAGCCCAGCTTTAGAGAAGAAAAGTAAGATTTCACTGTTAATAATCAATACAATAAGTATCTAAACCCAAGTTTCCCCAAGTTCACACACTGCTGACTCCTCTGAATCAGATTCTACCCCTAGTCACCGCCATTCCTGTGAATTGTTGAGTAATAGCTACTTGTCCCTCTATGAATATGAAAATAATTACCTGCAATTCTGTTTCTTTTGTGTATATTATGTATATATGCTACTCTTTATGTTCATATAAGATTAATTTTTTAAATGTTGTTTATGATGGTACCAAAACCTCCCAATGGAACTAATTAATGAATATTCCCCACTGCATTGTAATATGCAACCTAATAAATGCATTCTCAGATTAATAGCTGAGGCAAAGCTAAGGTGGTTAATGAATCTCAAAGCCTATTTACTCCAAGGCAATCGTGATTATTGTACTTTTACAGCCAACCATATCATTAGGAGAAAATGCAAGATAAATATTTTCCACCTCACCTAAAAATGTTGAAGATGGTATTGTGTAAAGGGTTCAGCAAAATACAAGCTAATATCGTGACATATTTAGTAGAATCTTTTAAATGATTTATAGTTTATTCATATTTACTTAATGCACTTTAGATGAATAAAGTGAATACATTTGAGATAAATTTTAATGAAGTATAGGAAAAAATAGTTATATTAATAATGTACTTCTAATCATTTATGTACAAATTCTATTTAATTTTTCTGGACTGTGGTTTATAGAAATTGTTCTTCATGTTTGGTTTAATTGCATGAAACTCACTGCAAAAGAAACTCAAAATGAGTGGCTAGTTTCATCACCTGGGGGAAATAAAATATTGGTTAATATGGAAATTGTTTCAAATAGCTATTAGGTATGCATAAAATTTATGTTCTTAAGTAAAAATCATGAAGATATTTGAAAGTGGATTGTTTTTCTTCTTTTTATTATCATTTAGCAAATCTTCAAGAAAAATAAAAACAGCAAACTCTCTCTATCAATCATTTCTGGGACAAACATTTCCCAAAAGATAGTGGTACAAAAATGTATCTGCTTTCCAGCTGTCGATTCATCAGGGACAAAAAATACCACATTTTGCCATGTGTGGAAATACTCTTTGATTCACAGTAAAACCATACATATTACATCAAGTCAAATCATTCCAAAATGCATTACACTCATATAGATAACAAACTGAATGGCTGAATATATTACTATGGAACAAACAGGCTTCTGCGGTCTTAACTTATGATGGCATAACCGCATATAATAGTAGCAGCATTAATCTCTTAAAGTAGTAATACAATATTTTAAAGAGATGATAATAGAGTAGATAACCACATAATCAGATAATCTATCCATTATCTAATCACACTTATCTACCTTGTTAGGAACACCTGGATGACTCATATCACACAGGAAGACATGTATCCGAACTTTGCTGAGTACCCTAATCAAACATTCATTTAGATGACTGGGTGAGGAATATCAATGCAACGAAAAACATTGAATTGTTACTGCTGTCACAGCAAAAAACAACAACAACAACAACAAAGGACTCCTTTTTTAAAGTAACTCTATGCTAAAGCTGAAACTGCAATACTTTGGCCACCTCATGAGGCAAGTTGACTCACTGGAAAAGACTCTGATGCTGGGAAAGGTTGGGGGCGGGAGGAGAAGAGGATGCCCGAGAATGAGATGGCTGGATGGCATCACCGACTCTGTGGACATGAGTTTGAGTGAACTCCGGGAGTTGGTGATGGACAGGGAGGCCTGGCGTTCTGTGATTCATGGGGTCGCGGAGAGTCGGACACGACTGAGCGACTGAACTGAACTGAACTGAACTGATACCATCTAGGCACAGGTAGAAAGTTTGACTAACTTCAGGATTCCTCTTTGCATGTCTGTGTGCATCTTCTGTTATCAGTACCTTTTAGGATGAAGCAGAGAGCAGTAAGCTGGTGCTAATGTTATATTTCTTACCGGCTCTCAGCGTGAGATCCAGCTACAGCTAATAATTTTCAATCTGAGCATTTCTTTTTATTTCTTTGGTTCACATATGCTGTGCTACACCATGCATCCTCATTTACTCCCTTTCAGGAACATGTGTCTACTTTCCGCAGTTTGTTCAGAAAAAAAAGAAAGCCCACAGAGGTGTTCCATTCATTTTAAGTTGCGCTGAACACAAAGTGTGAGTGAAAATTGCAAACTGATAATTACATTAAAAAAAACACAGAAAATCCACAAACTACACAGGCTCAACTTTCCTTGCCTATAGTTTTTATTTTTTTATTTTTCTTCTTTTTATTAATTTATTTTTTATTGGAGGCTAATTATTTTACAATATTATATTGGTTGGTTTTGCCATACATTGACATTTATGTCCACTGTAATGAACTCCAGGCCTCAGGTTGACCTCACATGATCTAAGGGTGTGCACCAAGTGTTACAGTTTCCAGGATAACTGGAAAATGTCACTGAGCTGTGATGCAGATGTGGGAAAACCATACCGTTAGTCCGCTGGAAAAGTTTAGAAAGACCCTCATCCAGTACCGTGGATCCTACGTCATCAGCACCCTTTCTGTTTACTGCTCATCCACGCATTCATTTGTGAAACAGTCTTTTAACACCAACCTTGTGCTGGGCACAATACAACAGATTTGAATGTTTATCATATGCCCTGGAGGCTCAGAAACCATGTGGTAGGTACAGAGGGCAATAAATTGATTGTTGAGATAGGCTTCCTCAGAGCTGCTCACAGTTCACAGGAGCCAAGAGGAAGGGAACCAACGTCAGACCTACACTGGGAACATTCTTCAGAGGGAGTGGAAGAGTGAAAGTGAAAGTCTCTCAGTCGTGTCCGACTCCTTGCAACTGTACAGTCCATGGACCTCCCCAGGCCAGAATACTGGAGTGGGTAGCCTATCCCTCCTCCAAGGGATCTTCCTAACCCAGGGATCAACCCAGATATCCCACATTGCATTGGATTCTTTACCAGCTGAGCCACCAGGGAAGCCCAAGAATACTGGAGTGGGTAGCCTATCCTTTCTCTAGCAGATCTTCCTGACCCAGGAATCAAACCGGGGTCAAACCTGCAATGCAGGCAGATTCCTTACCAACTGAGCTATCAGGGAAGCTTTCAGAGGGAGCAAAATGTCCCTAAGTTCTAACCTGTGAGGTGTGAAGGTCTACCCTGATGTCAATCTGCAGTACTGCAAAAAGCTGTTGCACCAGAGGATTTTTGTAATAAAATTATGACCCTATTTTATAACATTTTAGGCATATACTCTTCAGGGCTTAACATCTCTGAACGAAAGTCATATCATACAACTGAGAACATGGCATTGTCTAATTGACGGCATTTTCCTCTTATCAGTGCATACGCTAAAGAGACTTCTGACAGTCGCAGGTAGCATAAGGTTGAGAATACCAGGACGATATCGTTCTGCAAAATGTCAGGGGGCAATATTTCTACTGGGATAACATAACTAGCTGCTCTCCAATTATAAAGAGTTACACGTCCCTCTCCACAAAGACTTAAACACCATCATCATCACTGCTATCAACTTGGAAAGTGGTTTGAATAAATTGTCAATGACTACTCTAACCACTTATGAGAAATGGCTGTGACTTGCCCATACTGTTCATAAATGGTGAAATAAAATGTTTCAAAATCTGTCTTCTAAAGAGTCTAATTTTTTCCAGAAAATATGTTAATACAGTGCTTATCCTACTGGATCAGTGCAGAGAACTAGCTTATAAAATATCCCACTAGTTTTATTCTCAACCATTATTTTTCAGCCTGATTATGCAGAGCATATCAAAACAGGCATGTTTATGAAACATCAAATAGTGAGAGAAAAACTATTTCCAAGAATGATCTACTATAAAATCTTTCCAAGCATTCCGTTTTTCAAGTGGATCTGAGAATTCCTACTATACATGGTCCAAGTTGTACAAATCTGAAAAGAAAACACTTGGAAGACCAAGATATGATCGGTTTAAAACATGTATATTCTCAATTTTAACTCATAATTATTTCCTTCTCATTATTGCTGTTCTAGGCTTAAGTGTCAGCCTCCAGTTCTTTAACATTACATAACTTTTCATCTTCTTTTGATAATTTTTAGTATTTTACACATACAACCTGAAGAATAATTTTTTTCAAATATTATTTAATATTTAGTATATTTTAAATTCTTTAAGACATTTTCAAAATTGATTTTTAGCATGCATTTCCTAAACAACTTTTAGTTTGGAAATTGTAATAATCTCTCTTGTAATAGAAAACATTGACCTTAAAAGGCATGGTGGGTAGTTTTAAAAACTAAACTCACACAGCAAATTAAAATGCAAAATGTGCTTGTCTGGACCGATTATTCACAGAGAAACAAGGACACCCTAAGTGGATCACAGTTCTGAAAGAGCTTACCTGCTGAAGGTAAGATTTACATATTAATGACACAGAGAGTTTGCACAAGCTCAGAGGCTAAGTAGTGTTCAATGATGAGCAGGCTTCTATTAAACAGGACTCTAAGACACCACAACCCTTTGTGTTACTATTACAGGTATTAATCTACTAGCACCTAAATATGTAAGCTAGTTCCAATTTTCTTTCAGGAGAATAACATATAAAACTGGTTATAAGATATAGCTGATCTGATGCGCCATCTCTATTTAGAAACTGAATTAGCTCATATGGATTAGTGAATAGGAGAATTATGTTAGTATAATGTGAAAATCAACTGGTTTATACCTGCAATGTCCACTGGTTACTTGAAGGGATTGAATGTACATAAGTTAAAATTAAATGAAATTGGAAATTCAGTTTCTCAACACAGTAATCACATCCTTAGACATGTGCGGCTACTGGACTGAACAATGCATTCATATTGTTGCTACTGTACAGCGTTTCCCTCATCACATAAAGAGGGGGAGCTCTCAAGATCCACCATGCACCCTCAATGACTCCAAACAGGAAAAGACAATAGGCCTACATCTCCAATGGGACGGTGTTGCCTACTCTACTAACCCCCAGGAGGAACAAAATTTATCTGCCAACGACAGCCCAGCCAATCAGAGACTGTAGTAGCCCAAACAATGAGAAGTCTCCGTACTTCCTTCAATGGACTCTTTGGATATTAAAGTGAAAGTGAAGTCGCTCAGTCGTGTCCGACTCTTTGCGATCCCACGGACTGTACCTACCAGGCTCCTCCATCCATGCGATTTTCCAGGCAAGAATACTGGAGTGGGTTGCCATTTCCTTCTCCAGGGATCTTCCTAACCCAGGGATCAAACCTGGGTCTCCCACATTGCAGGCAGACGCTTTACCATCTGAGCCACCTGGGAAGCCCTTTGGATATCAGAGTGCTCCCAAATCCCCCCTTTTTCCTAAAAAAGTAAGCTCCCCTTTCTTGGTCTCTGGATTGCCTGTGGTCCTCCATAGTTCTAATATCCTGAATTGCAATTCCTCTGGCTATTCCTGAATAAACTCATTCTTGGCTGTTTTACTATTCAATTTGACAAGAGCACCAGTTTATACTTATTACTGGGGCTTCCCTGGTGGCTCAGTGGTAAAGAATCCACCTGCCAATGTAGAAGACAAGGGTTCGGTCCCTGAGTCAAGAAGATTCCCTGGAGAAGTAAATGGCAACCTACTCCAAAAATCTTGCCTGGGAAATCCCATGAACAGAGGAGCCTGGTAGGGGTGTACAGTCCATAGGGTCACAAAGAGTGGGACATGACTTAGCAACTAGACAACACTTACTATTTGCCCAAGAAGTTAAGGACCTATGCCACCTAGTAGAAGTGAACACAAAGTCCATTAGCAGAGCTTCAAGCAGCAGGAATGTGGTAACGGATCATGCCTCCTTTATCCTTCTGGCTCAGATGCTGTGCTGTGGTTAGTCACTCAGTCATATCCGACTCTGAGATCCCATGGACTGTAGCCCGCCAGGCTCCTCTGTCCATGGGAGTCTCCAGGCAATAACACTGGAGTCAGTTGCCATGCCCTCCTCCAGGGGATCTTCCCAAGCCAGGGATCTAACCTAGGTCTCCCACATCACAGGCAGATTCTTTACTGCCTGAGTCACCAGGGAGGCCCATGAATAATGGAGTGGGTAGCCTGTCCCTTCTCCAGGGGATCTTCCTGACCCAGGCATCAAATCAGGGTCTCCTGCACTGCAGGTGAATCCCTTACCGGCTGAGCTACCCAGGAAGCTCTTGACTCAGATACTCGGTCTTAAATGTGCTTATTGCACGCTCCTTCCTGGCCTTTGTGCTCTCTGCTCATCTTCATAACTCCACAGCTCTGTCCCTGCCTCCTTCCACTTGCCAGCTCCATCAATTTTAAGGTTAATTTTTACATCTGTTCTACTACTTCACTTATTGGAAATAACATTTCTTTTTAACAGTGCTGAGATTTCCATTAAAACAGTGTTATTTTTCTTCATGATCTGGTTAATATAGACTTTGAGTGATTAAAAAACCTAGGTCCATTTTCCCCATAAGCCTTATAAACATTAGTGCATGATTCAGCAAAATGCTTGATTGTTTTCAGAAACACATTCATGTGTGCCAGAGCGGTAGCCATACCTAGGGTAATACCCTAATGGGGAGGATGCTTTCAACATCCCTCGTCGGGAAGTGTAAAGGCAGGGCATTAGTTGCAGAAGCAATCATTTACTTTCATACATTATACTGAGACTATAAAGTCTGACTTCATGAATAATTTTTGTGAGGATATGTCTTTACATGTATAAATGTATAAAACATATACATTTTCTCGTTCATTAGCTGGTAGCGTTTCTTCTAAGCAGTGGCTACAGTGAGAAGAAGGGAGATTTCCATTTTGGTTTATACCTTTTTTACCATTTGTGTGTTTGTACCACATGCATAGTCACTCAAGTGAATCACTTTTTTTAAATGTTCTTTAAGATCCTTTGTCCATCTTCTTCACTGCAACCTTGGGAATGGATGGGGACATTTTTATCAGACTCAATAGGTAAAAATTACTCTGTCATTTTGCTATAAATGTACTTAAACATTAACTCTCAGATTCTGCTTCCTGGCAAACCCAAAACAAGCCACTAGTGAAGTAACTGTGGTCCCATAGACCACCTCCTGAGTATCTCTGAGTTAATCGTACCACATGTATTTTTCCTAGAAAGAGAGTTGACATACAATTCAATAAAAGTGTCTTAAATGATTCTTTTCTCAAATAATTCTGGTCTCAAATATAGATGGATAGATAGATACATGCATGCTCAGTCACATATGACTTTCTGTGACCCCATGGATTATAGCCGGCCAGGCTCCTCTGTCCATGGGAATTTCCAGCAAGAATACTGGAGTGGGTTGCCCCTCCTTCTCCAGGGGATCTTCTAGACCCAGGTATTGAACCCACGTCTCCTATGTCTCCTGAACTGGCAAGCAATTCTCTAAACTGACCCACCAGGGAAGCCCCCAAATATATATATATACAAATATACATATACAAACATGTATATATACAAATATATGTATATACATATATACACTTATATGTTATTGTAACTATTATATGACATATGTTAATTAAATTACTTCTTTCACAACATTTGAAAATTTTAACAGGCTACTGAAAAGAAAAAATAAATGTTATTGAGTATTTTAGAAAAATTCAGTTAAGCTAATGCCAAAGAATGCTCAAACTACTGCACAATTGCACCCAACTCACATGCTAGTAAAGTCATGCTCAAAATTCTCCAAGCCAGGCTTCAGCAATACATGAACCGTGAACTTCCACATGTTCAAGCTGGATTTAGAAAAGGCAGAGGAACCAGACATCAAATTGCCAACATCCGCTGGATCATCAAAAAAGCAAGAGAGTTCCAGAAAAACATCTATTTCTGCTTTATTGACTATGCCAAAGCCTTTGACTGTGTGGATCACAATAAACTGTGGAAAATTCTGAAAGACATGGGAATACCAGACCACCTGACCTGCCTCTTGAGAAACCTGTATGCAGGTCAGGAAGCAACAGTTAGAACTGGACATGGAACAACAGACTGGTTCCAAATAGGAAAAGGAGTACGTCAAGGCTGTATATTGTCACCCCGCTAATTTAACTTATATGCAGAGTACATCATGAGAAATGCTGGGCTGGAGGAAGAACAAGCTGGAATTAAGATTGCCGGGAGAAATATCAATAACCTCAGATATGCAGATGACACCACCCTTATGGCAGAAACTGAAGAGGAACTAAAGAGCCTCTTGATCAAAGTGAAAGAGGGGAGTGAAAAAGTTGGCTTAAAGCTCAACATTCAGAAAACTAAGATCATGGCATCTGGTCCCATCACTTCACGGGAAATAGATGGGGAAACAGTGTCAGACTTTATTTTTTTGGGCTCAAAAATCACTGCAGATGTTGATTGCAGCCATGAAATTAAAAGATGCTTACTCTTTGGAAGGAAAGTTATGACCAACCTAGATAGCATATAAAAAAGCAGAGACATTACTTTGACAACAAAGGCCCGTCTAGTCAAGGCTATGGTTTTTCCAGTGGTCATGTATGGATGTGAGAGTTGGACTGTAAAGAAAGCTGAGCACCAAAGAATGATGCTTTCAAACTGTGGTGTTGGAGAAGACTCTTGAGAGTCCCTTGGACTGCAAGGAGATCCAACCAGTCCATACTAAAGGAGATCAGTCTTGGGTGTTTATTGGAGGGACTGATGTTGAAGCTGAAAGTCCAATACTTTGGTCACCTCATGTGAAGAGCTGACTCACTGGAAAAGACCCTGATGCTGGGAGGGATTGGGGGCAGGAGGAGAAGGGGAAGACAGAGGATGAGATGGTTGGCTGGCATCACCGACTCGATGGACATGGGTTTGGGTGGACTGCGGGAGTTGGTGATGGACAGGGAGGCCTAGTGTGCTGCGGTTCATGGGGTTGCCAAGAGTTGGACACTACTGAGCAGCTGAACTGAACTGAACAGTTTATAGGCTTTTTTGGTAAACATGTGATCTCATTGACATCAAATATGAAGATGTATGCAAATACATTATCTACTTAATTTATATAAACTTGATAAAGCACAAAAACATATTCCATCTTAATCGATAAAAATTCTGCAAATAAAAAGAATTTTTGAACATATTAACCTACCAAAACTCTACTGCCAATTTTATATATATGAAATAACATAAATCTCTTCTGAGAAACTTATCAATTTTCATTTTTCAAAGTTGATTTATAAGCTGTCTGATTACCTTGCCTTATCTTTTCCATGCAAGGGTATAACTGTAATATGGCCTAATTTAGCATATTCTGTACATAATAGACCTAAAGTGTTAGGTACAAGTTATGACAATTGATAACAGTAATGGACCACAGCCATAGCAAATTAAAGCAGGTAAAGACAAAGAAAACTGAAGTATGTTAATAATGCAGGGGGTGGCAGAAAGGGAATAACAATGACATTTTTTTTTCATTAAACTGCTGAACTTTTTTCATTCAACATCCAAAAATACCAGTGAAAGAAGAATACTTTTGTTTACACCGAAATCCTTCTTACACTAACAAGATATGCTGAGGACACTCATGGTGCGCACACTGACAGTTATTTCACACACAACTCCATTCATTCACTCATTTCAGTCGCTCATCGTGTCCGACTCTCCACGACCCCACGAATCACAGCACGCCAGGCCTCCCTGTCCATCACCAACTCCCGGAGTTCACTCAAACTCATGTCCACAGAGTCGGTGATGCCATCCAGCCATCTCATTCTCTGTCGTCCCCGTCTCCTCCCACCCCCAATCCCTCCTAGCATCAGACTCTTTTCCAGTGAGTCAACTCGTCGCATGAGGTGGCCAAAGTATTGTCCTCAGAGTATGTATCTGAATATTCACAATTAATAAATTGTATGAAGTTATGTTTATGAGAACCCCATGAACATAACTCCATACAATTTATTAATTGTGAATATTCAGATACATACTCTGAGGACAAAATCCAAATACAAATATGCAATTACTATACTCCTTAAGGTGCAATAATGGCAAACATATGAAAATCATGTCATGGATTTATTTTTAAAATGACAGGTATGGATTTATGAGAGCTGATTTTTAATTTGCATCTTGTTTCAGTGTTTTAAGTGATTGCTTTTATCTTGAACCAGAAATACACACACACACACACAATTTCCTTTTGAGGAAAACATAACCTACTTATTCCAAATAAAATAAATTTAAGAAAAATGGGGATCCCTTATGTAAAATTTGATACAGTGTTTCAAAATAATAATCATTTTAAACATAAAACAACTTTGTATTACATGCAAAAATCTACTTTCACTCAGTAAGAGAGTTATCCACTATATCTCTAATCTTAGAAAAACCCAAAAAGTAAGAAGAAAGCAAGATAATTCTTGAGGCATAGCATAAAGAACAATGTCTAGAGACTCAAAGAAATGTACTTTGTTTGGTAGGCTGAAGTAAATGGAAATTGTTTTCTTACTACTTAATTACTATTGAAATGCCATTTCTGTTACATACGTAAATCTCAGGAAAGTCTTCATGATAAAAATGGCCAATACAAGTGTGTCTCAAAATATGAAAAGGCAGTTGAAAAAAAGAATGATTAAGAGAATAATGATCTTTTTCAAGTATAGTTCCCAGAGAATATTGTTTTAGTGAGATACTGAAATTAGGTCTTGTTTTTCAGAGGAACTTTTGTATCCACACAGTTCTCAAATTTCCGTTACCCCAACTATGCTACCTGTCCTCCACCTGACGTTCCCCAGACACATTCTGAAAACTTGGCTCTGGCAGCCGGTGAAGCTATTTCATCAAGATCCGGATGATGCAATAGCCTTTGCTTCTTCAGAGACGAAACGTGTGTTCTCCTCCAATGCCTCAGACTCACTGACTGGTGGTTTTGCGCTACTCGTTACACATCTATGTGATTAATCTCCTTATTAATAGGCTTAGAAAACACCACCTGTCCCCAAAACACAAAGGAATCATGAGGATCACATCGATTTACTCGTTAAAAATAACTTTCAAAAAATAATACATAAAGAAACAAAAGACGGTGACATCATGACGGCAAGACAGATGGCTACAATACCACTTTTTCATGTTAAAAAAATAAATGTGAAATATATAAAACTTCTACATTTTTGGCCAGGAAGCAGCACTAATTCCCAGAAAACAGAATTCTCACTCAAAATTTATACTTAGAGTTATTAATCGCTGATCTAGTATCCTCGTGGAAATTAAATCTGCATTTTATATTCAGAACTGCATCTACATCCACATGAGATTTTCTGTAAGACAGAATTCACAATGGTTAAGAACACAAGAGTCTTAGGGTGATGGGTGTGACTATTACCTTGAGTGTGGCGACCATTTCACAGCCTGCATGTTTATGGAAACACTGAGCTATACACCCAAAACATAAAGTGACATACCTAGAACATACACAATTTTTATATGCCAATTATAGCCCCGTAACACTGCTATAATCCGTGAAACAACAACGAACGCAGAATCTGGACTCCAACTGCCTGAGCGGCAATCCTGGCTTTGCCCCTCTGTGACCTGGGTTTACCTTCCCTATGGTTCAATTTCCTCAGTGCTTACTGTGAGTACCAAAGATATTGATGCATGACATATGCTAGAATATCGCTTGGAAAGTAACAACTAGTCAAGTACTAAAAAAGCTTTTGAGAATGTTGTTAGCATTATTCAAACACTACCTCCATAGATTTGTCCCTACAGATGGTTCTCCAGATCCGTGAATTCTCTTTTCTATATGCTTAATATATTTTCCTGGACTGACTGTAAACATTTATACACAGCCACATCAAATCATAACACATCTTGATGTCAGCCAACACAGCAGTTTCCTAAATTTCATAGAATTCATCACCATTCACCAGTGTATCATTTTGGATCAAGGTACAGGCGGTTAGTGGATTAACCCAGCAGCCAACGTCAAACATAGAATACAGACTTTCTTATTGCTTAGAGTGGGGAAACCATGCATGCTAATCACTGACATTGTAATCTAATCACCAGATGATGAAAACATCATGGAAGGAAGAAAACTCTGCGCTGGATCTAATTACATTCCTATTCAGTAGCTTGATGGAGAAGGCAAGTTGCTGCAGTCATTTACACACCAAACACTCAACAGACCATTTTAGGCCCCAGTCCAAGCTGGGGCTGTAGAGCCAGGAGCTGCACACTTCAAATCAAGATGAGCTGTTAGAGAACTAACTAAGGAACTCTGGGGAATCTGATTCTCAGCTATTTGGGTAACAGCAAGTGTGAAGTGGAGGTTATGATCATAAAATAGTTTTCTTCACAAGAAAGCCGTCAGGTATAAAGTCACACACATATTTTCAAATCTCTTCTCTGCTACTTGCTAACTGACATAGGGCAAGTGACCTAAATTTCCAGTTCCATAGTCTATAATATGGGGATCATAAGGCATCTGCCTCTCAGGGATTGTGTCAATTCTAGAGACAACTACAGAATACTTGGCACGTGCATGGCATTCAGGAATGGGTGCTGATCTTCACTGGTCATCACGAAATTATCAGATGCATTAAGGAGGAAACCAACGTTTAAGCCTCATACACAACTCCACTGTCACTTGCTAGAATTGTATGAACAACGTGGAGATTGCACTAGTCATTGTATATCACTGTCCACCATACCTGAGGTAGGCAAAGTCGGTTATGATGCTAGTGCTAATAATGCGATTTATGGAGACAGTGAAATGAATAATCTGTGTACGTGTGTCTCTCACGTAAGCATGATCAGTACAGAGTCTGATTTAAAAAGGACTAAGGCTGTGAAAATAAAACTATAAAACTGTTGAGCCAATTACAAAATAAACTTTCAGCGACCCAGAGCCTTACAACTTGGATTCTGCCAAAGAGGAAAACAAAATACAATACCATACATTACAAGCATCTCTCCATTTTCTGCACTGGTAGAGAGAACGACCCAGAAGAGCAGATGATGTACACTTAATTTCTGCTTGGATTTTGTATATATTTTGCTTACATCCTAGTACCCTTCTTGTGTTTTCTGGAGGTAAATGGGGTAGTTTTATAAAGGATGACCCATTAATTGAGAAAAAAGCAGTTCATTCTGGCACTAGTGATATACAGGCCTACGACAGGAATCCATCATGAGAAATCTATCATGTACTGAATATCAGTTATCAAAATGTTAAAGACAAGACTCAAAGGCTTTGTTGTCGTTGCTCAGTTGCTAAATCATGTCCGACTCTTTGCAGCCCCACGGACTGCAGC
Organism: Moschus berezovskii; assembly: GCF_049115385.1. NCBI lineage: Eukaryota > Metazoa > Chordata > Mammalia > Artiodactyla > Moschidae > Moschus > Moschus berezovskii. The sequence goes on along the minus strand of NC_142475.1, from coordinate 3,693,140 downwards.
ACGTCAGGCTTCCATGTTCTTCACCATCTCCCGGAGCTTGCTCAAACCCATGTCCGTGACTCAGTGATGCCATTCAACCATTTCATCCTCTGTCGTCCCCTTCTCCTCTTGCCCTCAATCTTTCCCAGCATCAGGGGCTTATCCAATGAGTCAGCTCTTCACATCAGGTGGCCAAAGTACTGGAGTTTCAGCTTCAGCATCAGTCCTCCCAGTGAATATTCAGGACTGATCTCCTTTAGGATGGACTGGCTGGAACTCCTTGTAGTCCAAGGGACTCTCAAGAGTCTTCTCCAACACCACAGTTCGAAAGCATCAATTCATCGGCACTCAGCCTTCTTTATGGTTCAACTCTCATATCCATACGTGATCACTGGAAAAACCATAGCTTTGACCAGACAGACCTTTGTTGGCAAAGTGATGTCTCTGCTTTTTAATACACTGTCTAGGTTTATCAGCTGTCAATGCAGAGAATCTATGAAAGTAATTTTTAAATTTTTAAAAATAATTAAGAAGATATATATACACATACAAGTATATGACAAAGCTTGTACTGTTCTGAGACTGTAAAACTAGACAGCATATAAAGAAGTGAGATTCATTTTTATTACAACACAGCAGAATATCTGCTCTGATGTTTGTATTGTCAATCCAAAGTTGTCAGCTTCACAGATACACACTTATTCGAAAGATGTTGTCATGTTCCTCTTTAATAAGTGCCTTTGTATAGGTTTTGCCATAGGAGAAAAGTAGCTGCCTTATTTCACAATCACACAATACAAATAGCCAACTGAAAGTAAGATGACAATACAAAGAAGGAGCATGTTGTACAATTAATGTTACTTTCCTATTCAGAAATAGTCATTGCATTGGAACACATACATGCGCAAATACACAGGTACATACGCATGCATTCACACACACACACACGCTTGGGGGTGCAAAGGCCAAAGAACACCACACCAGCATGCTGACCCTACTTTGTAATATTTTTATTTACCTGATAGGATTATAGCACTGGTTAAAACCCCAAAGCACCTTAAAATAAAAACAGGGAAGTTCTAATACAGAGATTTCCAAGTTGCATCCTAAATCTCCAGGAATCTGAGTTTCAAGGCCACGGTCAGAACACAGAGGATTTTTTTCAACTCCCAGATGCTTCTAAACTGGATGTAAGGCCACTGAGTCAAAAGATAGAAGCCATCCTTGATTAAAAACATTATCGTGCGGTGGTTCAGTTTATGAAAGTTCATGTCCACAGCAGCATTAGAGGCAGACGTTACGCTCCCCATTTTCCGGACGACAAAAGGAAGCCTTTAGAGATTAGGATGCAAAGCCTGTATGTGAGGCCGGATCTGTCTGATTCGAAAGATGTGCTCTGCACAAAACACCAGATTTAAACCAAAAAGCTTTCATGGAATTTACATCTGGGGCCACAGAGCAGCCAGTGAAAGGAGACTCACAGGGTCAGCGGCAATGCTCTGTTCAGTCAGCAGTAGTGTTGTTTTGAAAACGGAATGTGACTCTGAGACGCCAGCAAGTATACAAAAGATGATACCTCTTGAGAAAATAGTCTCCCTGGTATATCTGATACGGAGAGCTTTCCGAGGGGAAAGAGCATATTTGTTGCTCTTTTTTAACATTTTATTACCATTTTGTGTGTGTGTGTATGCAACAGGCTTCACAGTACGCTGCATAACACCCAAAGGGATGGGAACTTCGTGTAGTCAACAGAATCTTCCAACGTTTTAAACGGCCTCCTTCCTTCTCACATACCTCTTTACCCCGGGGTAGCTAGATGCAGAATGCTGGATACAAAAGACTCGCCATTAGACAGGGCTGCTCCGCTCAGATAGCCATGCTGCTAGAGAATCCTTGTGGGTCACACAGGGGTGGCTTCAGCCTCATTTGTGTCCCCTGCTTCAAAGCTTCCTCATGTTTTATGTACCCCAATGTTCACTGCAGCACTGTTTACGATAGCTAGGACAAGGCAGCAACCTAGATGGCAACTGGCAGACGAATGGATGAGGCTGTGGCACACACACAATGGCATAGCACTCAGCTCTAAAAAGGACGCGTCTCATCACCTCTGCTGAGGTGGGTGAAACTGGAACCTGTTATCCAGAGCGAAGTGAGTCAGAAAGAGAAGCACAAAGTCTGGATATTAATGCATACACACGGCACTTAGACAGACAGGAACAGCGATACCACACGCAGGGCAACAGCAAAGACACGTATGAAAACAGACTCTGCGACTCTGTGGGAGACGGCGAGGGGGGGTGATTTGAGAGAACAGCCCTGAAACATGTGCATTACCATCTGTGAAAGAGATGGCCGGTGCAAGTTCGATGCATGAAGCAGGGAACCCAAAGCCGGTGCTCTGGGACAACCCAGGGGGATGGGGCGGGGAGGGAGGTGGGAGGGGGTTCAGGGTGGGAGCACATGTACACCCATGGTGATTCATGTCGATGGATGGCAAAAACCACCACAGTATCACAGTAATGTAATTATCCTCTAATTACAATAAACTAGTTTTTAAAAAAGGAAAAAATTCCTTATGCTTTGAAATTACATCTTTAAATAAGAAATAATAGAATAGCACTAAATGTCATTTTTGTCCATCACCCCAATAATCAGAATGGGCAAAGGGACTTAATGCCATTTTCTACAGATGGGGAAACCGAGGCTCAGTCAAAGAAAAGTGTCATGTGAGTGCAAATGCCAGGTCAGGAAGTACCCGCAGGTCTTCTGCCTACACTTTCAGGCTCTCCCTTCTTGAGGAGCTGAGAGCTCTCCTCTGGAAAGCGCATGCTCCTCCTGAAAGGATTAAGAACCATCACAACTACAACTCCCCTAAGAACTGATTTAGGATTAACTGATTAGGATTAATCCTTATGATTCCCTGATAGCTCAGTTCCTAAAGAATCCACCTGTAATGACCTGGGTTTGATCTCTGGGTTGGGAAGATCTCCTGGAGAAGGGAAAGGCTACGCACTCCAGTATTCTGGCCTGGAGAACTGAACCTGCTGATGCCTTGATCTTGGACTTGTAGCTTCTGGAATTGTGAGAAAATAAATTTCTATTGTTCAGGCCACTAGTCTGTAGTATTTTGTTAGGGCAGCCATAACTACTATAATACTCATCATTTATTTGCTGGATTAAAACTTGTAATTTGTTATTTCTTTCTCTCTCTGACCACAATTTTTAAGGTAGGTTTACAAAAATAAATGTCTTGAAATTATGGATTTCTCTTTGTTCTTTCTATTGCTAATGTGGTGTTTCAGAAAAGTCTTGCTATTTCTAGCCCCCAGAGTCCCTAGCAAAGATTTACTGAATCTAGGTTACTTGTTCCTTGAAGTAATGAGCTGCAGTGGAAGTCAAAGAATAATGAAAACATAAAAGATCCAGGTAAAAGAGCGGCAGTGGTTTCTTCTTTTAATACCTTGCACACGTTTGGAGGGGAACTGTGCAACATTCTTGGGTTACAATATTTTTGGAACCCTCTCCAATCCTAATTTAAACAGACTAACCCTTAATTCTTAAACAATAAAGGGCTTCCGTGTAGTTGATTTAGCCTATATTTAACCAGATAGCCTTCCTCATCCTGATTTATCCTACTCTTGGACACCATAGACAAGAGCTATCACAGGGGTGGGGAGTAAAACTGCTGTGACTTCCGCTGGCTTGAACCAAGGTAGCAACTGTTCAATAACGGTATATTGAGAGCGTGATCCGAGATCAAGGGCTTTGAAGATATGCTAAATGGTCAACACAGACTTTGCTTGTTAGAAAAAATAATCAACGTCAGATGTGCTACGGACGGGATGTCTATGTCCCTTAAAACCCATATGCTGAAACCCCGACCCCCAGTGTGAGAGCTCCAGGATGCTAGGCTGGAGGAAGTGGTTATCCCGGGGGCCCCTAAGAACGCCGTCAGTGCCCTTGGAGAACTGGCCTCAGAGATCTGCCTCAGCTCTTTGGTCATGTGAGGGGGAAACATGAACACTGCTGTCCACGAACAAGAAAGCCTCGTAGGGAAAGAACCTGCCAGGAGCCTGATCTTAGACTTCCCAGCCTCCAGCACTGTGAGAAATAAATCTCAGTTATTAATAAGTCATCTCATCTGTGATACAATTATAGAAACCCAAACACATAAGACAAAGGGTCATACTGGCAAATAATCAAATCCTAGGCAATGTAGCGTATATTGTGAGAAACAATGAACCTCAGAAACCTATGTGTTTGTTTGCCTAGTCCACTGTAAAAATTTAAATAGCTATTATGCATTCTTATTTAAACCTAGTATTAATGAATACTCTTTTTGCTTACTAAAATTATGTTTTCAGAGTAAATTATTTTTGGAAATGATTTTGGAAATACCCACATAATCTTTCTCTGTGAAGAAATCTGAGACAGCCGTTGAACATATGGCATGCACAAAAAAGATACGTTTAAGAATTACCAAATATTATAAAAAATCAAAATGTCACTCTGGTACTGTGGGAACATATTATAGTGGGATAACATTTCTGTAAAAGAAAACAACAGATAATTCAGGTCAACAAATTGATACTGATCAGGGTTATGTAAAATAAACAGGTAGAAGCTGTGGGCAGTAATAATACAGAGTTACAATGAAAGTTTATATACATTCAACACGAACCAACTGCCTCAAAATATAATCTCTGTGACAAAAAACATCTTGAGACAATCACATGATATTATTTATATATTTTAATTTGTCAATATTATTCTAGATATTTTAATCTGAACAGAAAGACAACTATTTTTTGTGCTCCACTTTGCTTTTAATTTTTTTTCTGAGCTGCAGTATGCCAGATGATTCTGGTATTTTCTCAGGTCATTTGAGTGAACTCCTGAGAATCAGTCTCTATATATTTTTTCCTTTTTATTCAAAATATTTAAATTATAAAAATAATTCAATATGATTTGACTGCAATGATTATGAAATGCTAGGCAATTTCCTTGCAAGGCTATAAGTCTCTGGAGGAGGGCATGGCAACCCACTCCAGTATTCTTGCCTGGAAAATCCCCATGGATATAGGAGCCTGGCGAGCTACAGTCCATGAGGTCGCAAAGAATTGGACACGACTGAAGCAACTTAGCACACAGCTAAACGTTTAAAGAGCCAAAAACACTGTAAGTGGATATATACACAAACATTTATTTACTTAAATCATACAGTAATTCTAAGAATGTTTATTGGATCTACGAACACTGGGGCAGCTACTCTCATAGAGACAGTAGTTGCAGATGTTAAGGCATAGGACAATGCTTTGTTTATCATGCATATCAGTAACTCTGGAGAAGGAAATGGCTACACACTCCAGTATTCTTGTCTGGAGAATCCCATGGACTGAGGAGCCTGGTGGGCTACAGTGCATGGGGTCGCAAAGAGTCGGATGCGCCTGAACGACTAACACACGTATTAGTAGCTAAGACTGTGTCAGCTGACAAGTACTGATGAGTGAATGAGTGCCTGTGAACCAGTGAATGACTGAACCTTGTCTTTATTTTTAAGCAGCTTATAATCTAGAAAGGACTAAACACGCGTAAGTACAATGTGCTAAGTAAGTTTTGTACCAGTGCTTCTGAAGCCAGCTGGTGCTGAATGACCTTCTTTTTTTTATTCCCAACCAATATCAAAGCAGTATTTTATGATACAATAAAAAAATTTTGAAAAAATAAGGAACAATAAAACGAGACATACAATGAGACATAAAATTATTCTGCAAAATTGATAGGAAGTTTCAATTTCCTGTGCCCCGCTAGCAATCTACAGGGTTCAAACTGTATTTTGAGTGGCACAATTTTTGACTATTGTACTCAACAATGTGATAGGAAAATACCCTAGTTAACCCATAAGTAAATGAAAGAAAAGCATTTGAAGACTTCAATTAAAATTAGTTGAGGATAATCTTCGGAGAAAATTATCATTTTCATCTTGTACTTTCCAGAACGCTATTGTGCTTCACACAACAGACAAAAAATTAAATCAGTAAATAAATAACAGTACAGCAAATGGTCCCGGTTCTTTTCAGCTGACCCTACTCGTCTTGGCAAGTCTGTGGAATTCAAGAGGAGGATACGAACAGCTTCTTTCCTCTAGAAAAAAGCTCAAGGCGCCAGGCACTGCCCCGATGGCAGGTAAGAAATCCACTCTGCTCAGTCATAAGTTGATGCCATAGGTGTCCTTCTCATTTCCATTCGCTTCCTTTTGAAAATAACTAACATTTCTTTACTGTGTTGTTGGAAGTAATTTACAACTTCAAAAAGTACTGATGTCTCTACTCTTTTCCCATGTAATAATGTTTTTAAGTTAATATGTTTCAAGTACTTCTTACCTGTAAATGATATATTCCTAAAAATTGCTATTATTTGTGCTTAATAAGCCACTACAATACTCAAAACTTACTATATATGTGGTGAAAATATTAAGAAACCAGTGGAGTTTCCCTGATGGCACAGTGCTAAAGAATCTGCTTGCCAATGCAGGAGAGCAGGTTTGATCCCTGTGTCAGGAAGATCCCCTGGAGAAGGAAAGCACAATCTCCCGCAGTGTTCTTGCCTGGGAAATCTCATGGACAGATGAGCCTGGCAGGATACGGTCCATGGTATCACGAGAGTCAAACACAACTCAATGACGAAAAAAACAACACAGCATTTTAAATTTTAAATTCTAAAATGTTTGTCAATTTCTAAAAATTAAACGCTCAAAAGGTCTTTGCCTATGTATAAAAAAAAAAAAAAACAGAACTTTTTTTTTCAAAATGCAATTACATAGCCTATTCCCTGGTGGTTAGGTTTTAGAGTTATCATCTACGGTTTGTAAAAATTGCTCCTGAAAAATACCTTTGATAGATCTTATACTACTTATACATTAATTTATGCTTTTTTATCTCATCTGTAACTAAGTCCAACCCAGTCAGCTTTATCCACCGATGCTGGAAAACAAGTGTATATTATAAATTATATATATATATATATATTTATTAATTATTTAAACAAAAACTGAAAGGGTATATACCAAATAATATAAATAAGGAGGCAAATGTAATTTTGAATCTTCTCTTTAGAATGTGATTAAAATTTCAATATCAACACTATTATAAGAACAGTGCTTCCCTTTAAGATGTTTTGAGCATTTGTTATTTAAATTTTATTTTAAAAAGTAATATATTTATAATGAGTACATCAGTTTAATTATTTGGAGAAAAATCATCTAGTAGAGCTTAAAATTTAAAATTTGAATTTTAAGAATGAATAATATTCTATTTATATTGGTTGGATTGGAGAAGGCAATGGCACCCCACTTAGTACTCTTGCCTGGAGAATCCCGGGGACGGGGGAGCCTGGTGTGCTGACATCTACGGGGTCGCACAGAGTCGGACACGACTGAAGTGACTTAGCAGCAGCAGCATATTGGTTGGATGGCATCACCAACTCGATGGACATGAGTTTGAGCAAGCTCTGGGAGTTGGTGATGAACAGGGAAGCCTGGCATGCTGCAGTCCATTGGGTCGCAAAGAGTTGGACACGACTGAGCAACTGAACTGAGTATTCTATATTAAACTCCTCACTGCTAATATTAAAATAAATTACAAGAGCACACAACTTATTTTCATTTGTAACAAATTCAAAGTTATCCTTTCTCCCAGTACGTTATAAACGTATCGAGATTATTGAATTTTGGTACCTGCTGCTGCTGCTGCTGCTAAGTCACTTCAGTCGTGTCCGACTCTGTGCGACCCCATAGACGGCAGCCCACCAGGCTCCCCCGTTCCTGGGATTCTCCAGGCAAGAACACTGGAGTGGGTTGCCATTTCCTTCTCCAATGCATGAAAGTGAAAAGTGACAGGGAAGTCGCTCAGTCGTGTCAGACCCTCAGCGACCCCATGGACTGCAGCCTATACATTAAACTGCTTCTTGTTAGATCAAAAGGAACTAAGGAACATTCCCCTAATTGAAGATCTGATAGCTCGACCAATAATGCACACTAGATGAATAAAGATACTAAATTCACAAGAATATTTTTGATATAAAGGGAAAAAACATCATGTATTCATTAATACTGTGAAATTAATGATTTTGTATTTTCTGAACCAAAACATCAGCATATTCAGTCAAAAATTCAGAACCCAAGATCTGGCATTAATATGCTTTGAGTATTTCCAATTCCTTTCATGGATATCAAAAACAGGAAGTCCACCTCACAGTAAAACAAAGACATTTAATAGCAGGCATCTAGGATGCTCGGGGCTGGCATGCGGGGATGACCCAGAGGGAGGATAAAGGGAAGAGGGAGGTGGGAGGGGGGTTCAGGAGGGGGAACTTATGTAAACCTGGAGCAAATTCATATCAATGTATGGCAAAACCAACCAATATAATATTGTAAAATAATTTGCCTCCAATAAAAAATAAATTAATTACCTAAAAAAAAAAAAAAAGGAGACACCATCATCTAAGGACATTCCAGCCTCTAATGTTTTCATACCGTAGAACAAAGGAATAAAAAACATCCATTCACTATTAGTGATCAAAAGTCTAAAGCTTAACAGTGTGCGGGAAATGCTCAAATACCAAGAGAAATAGCATCACACCACAGGATACACAGCCATGAAGTTATTTCTTCACTTGAATAATTTCATGTCCACACACCACAGTAAGAATCACAGCACACTTCATCACACTGGGAGCAGCTTAAAGAGACAAAGCCATCTACTCTCAAATTTTTTAATAATGACATGGAACACTCTCATCATTAGTCATAAAAATATTTCAATGCTTAAAAAATCTAAAATAAAATGCACCTAGAATGATAAGAATTTGGTTAGAACAGGGAGTTTGAAGGATATTTTTCTCCTTTTTTTTAAATTCTTTAAATGGCATTTTAATTTCATCGTTTAAAAGTAAATCTTAATTCTGAACTTAGAGTGGTGATGGTTACACAACTCCATGAACATACTGAAAAACACAGAATTGTACAAGTTAAAATGGTAAATTTTATGTGTGTATAATATCTCAATGAAGTTATTTTTGTATAAGTAGAATTTTAAAGTTAAAATATCACACTGATTTTGCTGTGAATCTAAAACTGCTCTATAAAATATATTTAAAAAAAAAAAAAGAAATGAGACATGGTATCCAATAAATGGGAAAAAAAAATAATGAGAACTACTCCCCAAATCTGATTCCATATGGCAACGAGATACCTAACAGCATTTTGTAAAGATGTTTGTACTCAAACAATCCTTCCCCTACCTTCCCACACACACTCACAGTCATATCCGCCCTCACTTGAAAGACCTATAAGGGAAACACATGCTTCGCTCTGAAACAATGAGAGACAATAAATCAAAATCCAATGCTCATATTTCACACATGATAATTTCAAACTATTGGTGACTCACAAGTCACCAGTTTAGTGTCTTTTAACCAAAGATACTAAATCACTTTAAAGCTCAGAGTCAATACAAATTGCTTAATATTATACAAACTTGAGGGGCTTCAATTAATGTATCATTCCACATAGAGTCAACAAAACCTGGTTTGACTTTATTCATTAAATTAAGAAACCTATTTTGAGTGGAATTAGAAACATTAAGCCTCTTATTTAATGTAAGAATAAGATACCATTTTAACCATTTTATCCCAGAAATATATTTTTACTTCTTATGGAATCTGTCATCACTGAAAGCAGGCTCCTACACTGAAAAGCTCCATTCTCCTACATTATGGCATACCTGGTGACACACAAAATAATTAAAAGTGAATTTTCAGGAAATACTTATTGGATAGATATTAATGTTCTTTGCCAACTGACCATATTTTAGGATCACCTTTTAATAAAAATGAACTTCAATGTGTTTCAGCTCAGCTTCATAATAAAATGTGATAGCTGAAATTGAGACAATCAGAGGATATTTTAATCTATGTCCTGACTAATCTCTGGTAAGGAGCAAGGTGCCAAAAAGAATTCAAAACCATGACATCGTCCTGAGAGCTTCTGACCTCTCTCGATCTGAGTGACCCTAGGGGGTAGCCCCTCACACACGTGACCCTTCCACACTTTAAACTTGGCTAGTTCTGTGCTGTAATGTAAAACACAAACTGGATTTCAAAAACTTAGCAGAAAAAATGGAGTCTACTTAAAAAATAATTGCATAGTGATCACTCATTGAAATGATAATTTTTGATAGGCTGAGTTCAATAAAATATATTATGAAAATTAGCTTAATTTGCTCATCTTTACTTTCTCAATGTCTTTTAAAAAATGTAAAATTACGTATGGAGGCCTGCTTCTGTGGCTTGCACTGTATTTTCCCTGGACAGTGCCCATCCGGAGAGTGCTTGTCACTGCTGTTAACCAGCCTCTTCCTCTCTCCCCCCTCTTCCCTCTTCTACTCTCTCCTTTCTTCTGCTTTATTTTTCTTTTCTAGAACAGCAACAATGTCAGGAGAGAGGTCAGGAATAGGGACGAAAGATACTGCAATTCTGAAAAAAAAGACTGCAAACATGATGGAAAGAGCTCAGAAATTAAACAAACTATTCTCATGTTATTGGTTCACTAAATTATTAATAAAGCTATATTGTTTTCCTTCTGAAAGAGAAAAAAGCATAGGCATTTCTGAACTCATTTTACAGGTTTTATTGTATTTGAGAATCCAATAAGATATTTTTATTTGAAATTTTGAATAATCTCAACATATTCCATCACAAAATTCATTTCCCCAAACAATGGGCTCCATTTTAGGGCCTAATATCTGCATAAATACAAAATTTCACACATTAATTTCTGCTGGCATCTTCTCCTCAAACCCCATGATCCTGTCATCTCCCAGTTTTCTTTCCGGATGGCCCTCTCGAAACCTTTCTGTTGCTTCTCATCTCTTCCTGCTACACATTTCCCTTGCACACACCTATATACTCCTGACTTTGGATAGCAATGTCAAGACAATGCTGTCCAATCTCCCAACCCAAGGACTCTGCCAAGTCACTGAGAAGAGAGAGGCACTCCACTCCAAAATTTGCAAGTGTCTTAATGACCTAAATAACCATAACTAATCACTGCTACTTTTATGAATTCTAATAATTCATGCAATGTCACTTTTCACATGTGCCATTTCCTTCTCCAAGCAGATGGTCAGTTCACGAGGGTAGGTCCAACGTTTGGTTTTGTTTTTAAACTTCTTTAATCGAGTTGGTGATAGACAGGGAGGTCTGGCGTGCTGCGATTCACGGGGTCACAAAGAGTCGGACACGACTGAGCAACTGAACTGAACCAAACTGAATCTCTTAAAACACAGTGACTTAGATATGGTCGAGTCCCGGTGAGGACTGGCTAAATGAATGAACAAGTATTCAAAATCTCACTAATTACGCCGAGAGCGAAACACTACAGAAAGCTCTAAGAACTGGAACATATATAGCAGCACAGTTCCAACAAAAAGCACTGTGCGTTTTTAAATCTTCCATACACAGGGAGCTGTTGTGTGTCTATGACAAAATGTCACAGTCTATCTACCTGCTACCTGGACTCCTCATTAAAAACAGGAAAGTGTGAACTGGGTTCCAAAGTATAACAGACAGACTCTATGTAATGTTCTTTACAACAGGAATCGTTTGCTGCTTTGTTCAGAAAGTACTGAACTGTGGTAGCCTACATTTTTTTCTCTGGTTTTGATCAGGGACATCCTTGTAACGCTGAACTTTTGGTTGCATTATCCATTTTTTTGGCAACCATCTTTTGGTTGCAGAATTTATTTCTGTATTATCTAAAAATCGAATCAAACGCAAACAAGATAAACACACACACAATATTTATCTACATCTCTCCACAAATTTTTCCAAAAGATTAAAATCTCAGCAGTCACAAAAGAAAAACAAAAATTCCTTTATGCTATCAGTTGATCATAAGCCTCCAGGAATGTCACTGATCCTTTTAGCACATGTTCCAGTCTTCCTTTTCACTTTCTTCCCTGTCATCCCCTTATGCATTTTTTAAAAGTGTTAAAAGTTACCCCTTCAACACTGAGCTTCTTCTCACAACACTTCCCAACTTCTCAACCTCAGCAGCACCTGCCTCAGTTAACTGCATGCCTTCCAAAACTTTGAAGCATGTTCACTTCATTTGACTCTGCTCCACTTTCTCAATCTGGAAATACAACATTCTCCTCTGATCAAAACCATCCATCCCTACACCTCTTTCGTCCTATTAGAACCAGAGAACCTACTACTATTGGTTTACATCTTGACCTTCGGGCTCTCTAATCTTCTCTGTTCTCAGTCTCCTCATCCCCTTCTCCCGCCCAGATTTATGATCACTCTGACATGAGATACACACCACATCTAGAAAGCACAGCTCTTCGTCTTGCATCACGCAGGCCTTGCTAATATCCTTAAAGAAAACTCAACTGTTTGCCTGACCCATTCAGATTACACTTTCTATCGCCAGAGAAAGTGATGCAATTGTGTCAACTAGTAACAACAAACTGTTAATTTTGCCAAGTTCCTCCCTGTGGCTGTAGAGTCTTCTTATGGACCTTCTGAATATTCTCTCCCACATTCCCTAAATTCTTACCCTCCTGCTAGTTAATTTCAACCTACCACCTTGATTATACCCGAGGAAACTAATCATCAGATGGTAACTTCCCTCTTAACTAGTCTTATTTACCACTGAGTCTCCATCCTCCAGGACGGGGCTGAATAAACAATGCGTTGAGCTAACGAACGAACTGAGCCAGTTCCCTTCCTTCTTCTAACATGTGACCAGTCTTCCTGTGCTACCACTGATCGTACCAACCTTCTTAGAACATCTTGAAATTTGCCCCTGAAAATTACTTCCACCCCTGCGATAGATACCTTTTTCTCTTCTGGCTAAGGAGATTCCGTTCTAAAAGAAATTAATATACATGCATATTTCCTTTATTATAGCTTAAAAATACATCCTTTGTCCAACAACATTGTTATTATTGTTCAGTCACCAAGTCATATCCGACCCTTCATGACCCCATGGACTGCAACACGCCATGCACACACACCAATATTACTGCCTTGAATAATATTTCATTTCTACAATTGACGCTGAACTAAATTTACTTCTTGTCTCATATCTTCAAAGGCCCCATGGAACATGAAATACAGATCTGGATTTCTGCTTCTATTTAACCCTAATATGCACATTTTTTTCTCAATGGCAACTAACAGACTTTTCAACACTTTTACTGAAAATATTCACAGTTTGAAAAAATAATACAATAAAACCAACACAGTCACTTTCTGGATTCAAAGATTATTAACAAATGATGTTTTACACGCACACACATACACACATGCACACATGTGCATTTTACCATGACTCATGAAATTAGGCCACAGACATCATGGCATTTATCCATAAGTCATTCAGCATGCATCTCCTAATATCACTTATTAGCTAGCCCAGGGGCAAATTTTCCCAATTCAACCCAATTTTCATCTTCTGTGAAGTGAAAGCCGCTTAGTCATGTCCAACTCTTTGCAACCCCATAGACTATACAGTCCATGGAATTCTCCAGGCCAGAACACTAGAGTGGGTAGCCTTTCCTTCTCCAGTGAATCTTCCCAACCCAGGGATTGAACCCAGGTCTCCCCCATTGCAGGCAGATTCTTTACCAGCTGGGCCACAAGGGAAGCCCAAGAATACTGGAGTGGGTAGCCTATCCCTTCTCCAGGAATCGAACCAGGATCTCCTGCATTGCAGGTGGATTCTTTACTTGATCTTTTGCAGCCTTATGCAAAAAAATAAAAAATAAATAAATCTCCAAAAACTTATTTGGTTGTCTTTCAGTTCAGTTCAGTTCAGTCATGTCCGACTCCTTGCAACCCCAAGAATCTCAGCACGCCAGGCCTCCCTGTCCATCACCAAATCCCGGAGTTCACTCAAACTCGTGTCCATCGAGTCGGTGATGCCATCCAGCCATCTCATCCTCTATCGTCCCCTTCTCCTCCTGCCCCCAATCCCTCCCAGCATCAGGGTCCTTTCCAATGGTTGTCTTTAGTCTCTTTTAACCTAGAAAACTCTCCCCACAATGGCAATGTCTTTTGAAGAGACTAGGCCACCTGCCTGGCATCTTCCATAAAAAGTACGATACCCTGTGGATTTGGATGTTTCCTCACTCAGCTTAACAGGTTCTACTTTCCCTATATTTTTCTGTAAATTAGAAACTAAGTCCAAACAGGTTTTCTGTTCTGTTCAGTTGCTTAGTTGTGTCCAACTCTTTGCGACCCCGTGGACTGCAGCACACCAGGCCTCCCTGTCCTTCACCATCTCCCGGAGCTTACGTAAACTCAAGTCCATCAAGTTGGTGCTCATCCTCCATCAAGACAGGTTTTAGATTCAGCTCAAACATTCCGTCAACAGTATCTCAGAAATGACAATGAAGACTTCATACTGCATCCCTCCAAGGCTCATGGCGTTGGGTTGTCTATTAGCGATGCCAGGTTTGATCACTCAGCTACTTAAGAAGGCAAATGCCAGATGCATTAAGAAGCAATACTTGGACTTCCCTGGTGGTCCAGTGTTGAAAAATCCACCTGCAAATGCAGGGGACATGGGTTCGATTCCTGCTCTGGGAGGATCCCACATGCCACTGAGCAACTAAGTCCGTGCACTACAGCTAGTGAAGCCTGCAGGCTCTCCAGCCCAAACTCTGCAACAAGAGAAGCCACCGTAACGAGACACCCAGAACCTCAAAAAAGAGGAGCCCCTGCTCTCTGCAACTAGAGAAAGCCCATGTGTAGCAAGGAAGATCCCAAGAGCAAAATATTAATGAATAAGTAAAACATTTTTTAAAAAAGAAGTAATCTTTAGTACCAGGAGTACACATTATTCCTCAAAATATTTGTAACTAATGATTTTAGCACCTGTTGATGATTCTTGCCTGAATCATCTATTTCACTGGTACTTATAAACAGTCATTTTCCCATTCTACCATTTGCTAGACGTACTAACTTACATATTTTGTAAAGAAGAGCTGTCTTTCATCAACTACATGATTTCCTCCTAAAAAGTAGGCTAACCATTTATTTCAACTTAATTATCGTCAGAATCATTAATTTTTTTTTAATTTAGACTATCACAATGGGCTCATGGACTTTCTTCAGTGTTGTACAGTCTGTACAGTAACTCTTGTTGCAGGAGCTCACTGAAAGCATGTGACCACTGGATAACCCTACAGTGGGACCAGTCAGAGGCTTCCTGTCCCCTCTGCTGTCCTTGGGATGTATATTCAGCCCCTTCAAGGACTCAGTCTTGAGAGAGTCATGTGTTGTTGAGAATATCCTGACCGAAGGAGACGTGACTGAACCCCATGAAGGCTTCTATACTGGGATCCCCACTTTACTTTTACTAAAGACCTGCATTAGTACCTATTTTCCCAAACTGAAACAAATCCAAAGAGGATTTTCATTTTATGCACAAAAGCAAGAAGTGAAGACAGCACTCGTTATTTTGCATCAAGCCTTTACAGATGCAGAACAGATCAGAGCAGAGGCGGGCTCCATCGAGCTCCTTCCCCGAGAACCGCACTCGGCATCTCAGCAGTAAGCCCCTCTACCTTCACTTGTGTCTAAGAGCATCTGTGCTTCATCTCAACTTATTTTGTGCGGCTGTTAGCAAGACGTGTCCTAGGGTGATTGCTTCCTTACTTTACACCATTCAGTTTACAAAAGGTTTCATGGCCATTCAGAGAGTGGGGGAGACCTGGACAAACTTTTAAGCTTCTGGTAGGTAGGTAGATGCAGAAATTGACTTGCCTTGCAGCTGCCAAAGACACGCCTTGCACCCAAGTTGTCCTGATGATTAAAACTGCCACCCGCCTAGTTGGAGTGGTCTGCCACTTTCTACAGTCTCTCCTTGCCCTCCCGGTCCAGGGGCCAATTTCTAATTTCACCTGACATTGCGGCTTGCCAGGTGGCTCAGGCCGCAAAGAATCTAACTGCAATGCAGAACCTGGGTTTGATCCTTGAGTCAGGAAGATCCCCTGGAGAAGGGAATGGCAACTCGCTCCACTTACTTGGAGAATCCCATGGACAGAGGAGATTCTTACTTGGAGAATCCCATGGACTTGGAGAATCCCATGGACAGAGGAGCTTGGTGGGTTACAGTCAATGGGTTGCAAAGAATCAAACAGGACTGAGCAACTCACATGTTTTGGGAACCAACAACCACTGATGCTCAAATTTATCTGAATTTGGCAACTGAGAGGCCCTTCAGGCTAGCTCCTGGTAACCATTACAATTAACATAGTAGGCTTACACAACCGTACTTGTTGGCGGGCACTTCCTCACTTCCCAGAACAATGAGAGAAGTCGGGCTCACCTGTTACTTTTTCTGCCTAGACTTAGAATCGGCCAAGTTTCCAGAGAGTTTGGGCCCCTTGAATGGGAAACGGTGTTTAGAAACCAGGACTTGTGCACTGGACGTGTTCACTGCTTCTGGAGACACTGCCTGGAAGTCTTTTAAGGAGTCAGCTAGTAAACCTACTTTAAAAGCACGCGTGGTATATTTCAGTATCTGACAGCTTAGACCCCTCTTCACCTTTCTTTTCCTGAGCTATCCTAGCTACTTTCGCTTTTTAAAATTGCTTCTACATGTAATTTAAAATCAATTTACCTAGTTGCAGATAACCTTCTTACTGATCTCCCTCTTTAGTCATGTTACATTTTCAAATGCACATACACACACACACACCAGAATGTGACACATACAGTCTTGGAAACTGACCTCCTGATGTGGCATGTCACACCATATCCAGAACCATGGAAAGCTTTCTCACTGAAGTCTAATATGTATCATTCATTGAGCTTCTTCTTAACATTAATGGATTTTAACCACAGGATCAAGGGCCTTTTTCACAGGTTTCACCTTCCTTCAAGTCTACACAGCATTAGCCTTGCTGAACAACACCTCCCCACCCCCCCACACACACACTCCTAAGCTTCAATGGCTATCCTCCTTTTTCTCTTTGTCTGCCCTTAAGCAGATTCCTTTACATCCACTCAGGAAAACACATGTGTTTCCCAAATGTTTGCCTCCTAAAATGTTAATGTCAATAATCTTGTAACATCTTTTTCTAGCTTTCAGTGTATTTTCCAGCTCTAGATTTGAATTTCAGTTTCACATCAGTCATTTTATCCAGGTTAATACTAGAACTTCATATTAGTGATACATCCAAAACTGAGCCATTCTCCCACCCCCAAGCAAATCAAGCCCCCTTCTAGATATTCTTATTTTCTTCTGCTTGGTATCCAGATTCTAAAACTCAAAAGCAGCTTTTGATAGTTCCCCACCTTGGCCTCCAAACCCAGTGTGTAGATGCGTTGATTGATCACCGACTGAAATCCATTTCATGGTGTTCACTCACACTGCCTCTACTATAGTTGATGTTTCCCATTCTCTACTGAAAAAATATTCACATTTTTCAAGTTACAAGGAGATTATTTAATAATGGAATTCTTTTTCACACATCCGAAGAGGCAATTAAAAACAGCATCCTGAAATAACATCTTGCAGTGTATGTGTTATGTTATTAACACAAACAGATAAAGTGAGCTTGGAAAATTTCACACTCAAATGTGTGTCACCATGAAACTCTGAGGTGGAGATGATGTTGAGCATGAGATGTTGGTAGACAGAAGAGACACCTATATTTATAGATTTGCTGTGTTATGAAGGAATTGGCTCTTTAGTTTTCCTCGTGTAAAAGAATAATCTTCCACATCACACCACAAAAGCGTCAAAAGTAGAGACTACATTTGGGGCTAAGTATTTGCAGAGTGCTTTGCCCACGACCTCGGCAAAAGCACCATGGTCACAGAACCATCTATTCGGTCCTGACCATAGGACATGAATGCCTTCCTCAAATGTCCACCGACTGGGTCTCTTCAAAAACCCCACGGTCCTGTTGACCTGTGTGATGCCTGGTCACCTGAAGACCCTTTCGGAACCAGGAAGAGTCTTTCTGTAAACAGTGACATTTTCTGGGACTGCTGGCTGCAGCACTCAGTAGCAAAAACGTGCCAAAATTCAACCATCGAAGATATAACGGGCCAAGAAGGCACACATGGCAGGTAATGCAACCATCTAAGAAGGCACACATGGCAGTTGTTTCGTACTGAGTAAAAGAAACAAAGAGAATTCCATCTTCACAAGTGGAGCACTCCTGTACAGAAGGAGGGCCACGGAGTGTTGGTTCAGACATTCCTACCATTTGTCCCTTTACTCTAGGGAGACTTGAGCAAATTACACCTCTCCAAGCCTCAGTTTCCCCCAAAATATAAAATAACGATGCTGTCACCTACTCATGGAAAGGAAGGACACCTCAGGAAGTGTTCGTCCTACTTTTCTTTCCTTTTCTTCTTGATTTAGTGGAAAATAGCCTTTCCCTACTCCAGCCAGTTAAGTTTCCAAAGTAACTCAAAAAGATGTTGCTCTTGTTATAGCTACAGCTATCAAAATGTGTATAAATATTTTGTCTAAATACATGGATGATGTAGGAACACAATTAATTTCCACTGTTGAAATTTAGACAAAATATTCAACTACTTTATTCTAAGCAAGGTAGATAAATAGATGTGTCAGCTGTGATTTTATGAAACATACTGATGCAAATAAAATCTCCAGTGTTTCTTAAGTATGAAGGTACATAATGATGCATTTCATTGCATCTTTCAGAAAAGCTGGGTAGGGTTCCCAGGATTTCTGCTATAATTCTCTTCTCCATTTAGATTTCTCCATGGCCCATGAAATAAATCTTGCAGTCCTGACCCCAGCTTCACAGTCTCCAAAGACAGTCCAGAAGACATTTATCCTAAATTAACTGAAATTCTCCTACTACCCTCTCTGTCTAGGAATGAAAAGAAAAAGACAATCAATAACTCTGTGCTTGCCAGAATGAAGTCCCAGAATAACTGCATCATAAGTGAAAGACTTTTAATTTTATGGGAGAATTAGAAAAGCACAAAATTCATTTCCCACAATGTCAGTGTGCTTTTCAATGTGAGTCTAACAAAACAAACAATGAATGTCCCCCAATATTTTCTTGAAAATCTAAAAAGCTTCAGGAAGAAGCAAGGCTACTAAAAGCTGTCTGCAGAGATTAGATGTACATATTCTACCTGCCAAAATTTAATAATAAAAAGAAGAGTGATGACAAGCATTTTTATAAGACTTCCTAATATGTACCTAGCTTTTGGTACTTTCAAGACTCAAATTATTACTTACGTTTTCTTCAATAATACTTGTTCTCAAAATCATGTCGCAGTAAAACTAACTGTCCTTGTTGTCACTGATGTGAAAGTGTGTTGCCCCACTGTAAGTGAAATTTATTAAAAAGTCATACTGAATTATGAAAATGGGATTTTAAAGGTATTTGTGCATGTCACTAGAAGTAGCAAATAATAATGAAACAATAAGAAAATAATAACAACAACCTCAGACCAGTAAGGAATTTTTGTAAATTAGATTTTAATTTCTTTCCAGAGCTCCATAGACAACTCGAAGAATACACTTCATCATTACCTTGGTTTTTTATACACAAAATAGAATTTTCTTAGTGACAATGTGATAAAAGAAGTAAAGAAAACAGCTGTATTTTTTTAAGGCACAGCTAATTACATTTAAAAAATAAAATTTTCAAAAGTCGGAGAGGAGAAAAAGTTAAATTGTAAGCAAATATTTCCTTTTTAGCATGCAAACTATTCTGAACATCGACTTCACTTCTCTTCCACTTCCAGTGTAGTTTGATTTGATGTGATGCACTGCGTAATTAGTTGCTTACGGTATCAGTAAACAGTAAGCAAAGCATCACTGCACTCTTACTCCAGTCAAATGCTTTCAGATATAGGGAGCCTCGCCACACTCTTCTCACCAGCTTCTTTTTTAAAAAGCTGCTTTAAAACTGTTCTAGTTAAGAAACAGCTATCCATATAGCACATGGCTGTTCTAGCTAGGAAAATATAATTTTTTTATATCAGATGTCATGCATTATTTTTGTATCCCTTATTTTCACCTTCTGATGGCATCATCGGTTTGCACAAGTTTGGCAGCTCTTTGAACCACTAACCTTTCATTACAATTAGAAAAAATAAACTATCTTTTTTTTTTTTAAAAAAAAGCAATATATCTTTTGTAGTTAAAAGAGTGCCTTTATAAATATGTGTTTGAAACCTTTCCCCCTTATACCAGCATCACAGTGTAGCTGCTTCACCCACACTAAGAAAAAAATTCAGTGTGCTCCTTGCTAGTTTATAATCATGTTGGAAAAAATATGAAACAATTAAATGTCTATTTTTTATGATTAAAATTTCTTCATTTAAAAATTCTTGGTCAGACCACACACTCAAGACAGAACTCCAACTAGGGTTTTCCTTCTCTACAATGTTCAAGAGTGGGACATACAATGGAAAGTTAAAGCAGTAATCCAGGGTTTTCAAAATGTCCAAATTTTGGCATCCCCTAGAAAAGTTCCAGCAAATGCAGAAGGCTGCTCTAAATGTGTGATTTATTTATTTGTCAGAGTCAGGTAATGAAATACTTAAAGTCAGTTCGTGGTCCAGTAGCCAATTTAAACTTATGTGTCTTCTTTTCCTCATCCTCTACCTTCACTCCAAACCCTCTCTCTTGCAGCAAAATATTTATTTTGCTGTCAGTAAGCAGTTAAAAGTAGTCTGCATGATTAAGTTGATCAGAATCAAGTGGGTTGCTTGCTAAATTTAAGAATATTATTTTTCCATGAGAAACCAGTAGGCGGTGCTAAATCTTGGATGCCATATTCAAAGATTTTAAACCAAAACACAGAGTTGTAGAATCCCCAGCATAATTTATGGAGGAGGAAATTTCAAAATTTCAACATAATAGAAATTTAACATAAGTATGTAGTATAATGAACAAGCAATATTTAATGAAAACCTAATGCGACTAAAGGCTCTTAGCATGATCTTTATTTACAGAATTCAAAGCACAGCTACATATCTGTTCCCACTTGAAATCTTATGAATATCTTCCATCCCATCAGGGTTGCAATCTCATTTGGAAATATCACACAGTGCGGTCTGCATTCTGTACCGGCATTAAGACACAGTTACCCCACCTTAGGGCAGCAAGTGATCCTCTTAATGAAAACTATGGTTTGATTACTCAAGGTTTTTTTTCCTCATTCACTGTTTCTCTCTTCGAAAGGAACTAGATGACATACAGTGCTTACAACCTACAAAGAAATGTTATACACATGCATTGTCTTGCATTTTTACATAAATGAGCGTTTCTACTTACGTAATACATTATTATGATGAAAATGATGTAAAAAACACGGAATGTTGCAAGTGGCATTTTAAATGATTTGCTCCCTGTTTAAATCACATGAAAGACTCTATTTTAGTAGCATGCTTACCACAACCAAAAAAATAAAAACATAAAGCTTTATTACATAATATTTGTGTCAAATTTTAGAACTATGCCTTTCAGAATATCAAGTCTGGAGGTCCACACACAGGACATAAACTATCTTCCTTATATAAATGCAACAGGACTTTCTTAACAGAGAAAAGCTACCCTACATACAAGAGTAACACATTGATACATTCAAAGGTCTCTGAAATGGGACAATGCATTGTGAATTTTAAAAATACATAGCTTTCTAGATATTACTGTAATTTTTAACCTGCTACAGGGTATGATGACTTGCCCTCCTCCTTCACCACAGAGAGTAAAGAAACACAGGCATAAAACTTCACAAACTGAGCTTAGAGACTTAAAATATTTGCTTGAAAAAAGCCACAGCGTATGTCATTAACATGTTTGTTATGGGCTCTTCTGTACGTTGCAGTTAGCTTTTATGCTTATAGATAACCTAGAAGAAAACTCAATCTGAGAAGTAAGTTATTCCACTCGCCTTATATTTAAACAGAATCCAAGCTCTACACTCCAAAATCAAATCATTTAAACAATGGCCTTCAGACTTTAAGATTTAAAGTATAACAAAAAAATTGTTTGGACAGCAAGTTTTCCAACAGATTCTGTCACTGTGTTAAGCACAGAGAAAGCTTTTTATTAGAAACCGTGGTACATCTCCAAGAAGTAGTACTAGATTACCCCGGGAACCTGACACTATGATCATAAAATATAAACTCCACAGAACACATTCACAGCGGAGTCCTGTGCAATGCCACGAACACAACGGAACCTATCACCACCATCACAGATCCCAAGCCCTGTCCTGTGCCAGGCTCTCAGAGGAAACCCTTTGCGACCACCATCAGGTGGTTGAACAGAGGAACAATACACTGTCCCTTTAGCACTCCATCCTGTGGGTGTAGCCTCATGCATGCGAACTGGCGCTTTCATCAACAGGAAACCCAAGTGACCATCACGGAAAGTAGCGATCTCCTCCACCTGGAGGACGCCAGGCTCTTAAACCCAGAGCCACAAACACCGCGGGGAAAGGAAAGCCCCAAAGACACCACAGCGGGAGAAAGCCAGCGGGCAAAGCCGGCAGGGGAAACCGAGCGCGCCGCTGATCGGGCGGAGGAGCAGCGGGCGCCGCGCCACCGGGAGCCGCCCCGGGATCTGGGGAGGTCGCGGCCCGGGCCCTCGGCCAGAAGCCGGCGCCTCCGGAGGACGCGGCCCGGCCGCTGCTGCCCGCGGTCTCCCGGGCGCCCCCGGCCCGGCCCGGCCCGCGCCCCGCGCCCCGCGGCTCCGCAAGTGGCCCTCGGAGAACTTACGCGGCCGCCCGGCGCCGCCCGGGGCGCAGACGCCTCCCGCCGGCCGAGGCGCGGCGTTCCGCGCTCATTCAGAAGCAGCGCAGGCCGGGCACCGACCCGGGCTTCCCCCGGCTCCCGGCGCGGCTTCCCCGCCGCGGGCTCGGACGCTGCCCGGGGCCGCGAGCGCGCACACACGCGCGCGCACACACACACACGTTTCTTTGCCAGGACCAGAGTTGCCATTGCAAACCCGGGAAACGCCTCCAAAGGGACCAAGTACCTGCTCTGTGCAAGCTGCTCAGCTGTTCACTTCATCCTCCGTTGACAAGGAAACCAAACCGCACTTCATTTTTTATTTTTTCCAGAAAAACCTTCCACTGCCATCATTTGAAAATGGATTTACAGGGAGGGGAGAGGGAGGAAGAAGGGATAATATAGATATAGATATCAGGATATCTTTCATAAAATGATCTTGGTTGTTTTTTTTTTTAAAAAAAAAGGCAGATGTGCAAAAGTCACACTTAATTTAAAGGAGGAAAAAAAAGTATTTGCTTAAAAATAATCCCAGGAACCAGCTGCAAGAAAAGTTTCATGTTATCAATGGGTATCAAAAACAAGTAGGGCGGAAAAAAGAACGAATTTGTTCTCCCCGGCTTCCAAAAAAAGAGCACAAAAAAAATTAAGAAAATTCATGTCTGCTCAGTGGTTTGTATCGGTATCGCAAAACCACAAACTTGTAAACACTGCCGCAAGATCCCACCTATATAAAAATCTCATCAGAAAAAGAGTATGCAAAAAAAAAAAAAGAGAAACATGTTTTGTTATTTTTACAAAGGGGGGAAAATAGGCACCATACTTCACATCGCTTTTTCCTTCAAACCAGTTGCACATTTTGCTGGACTTAGGAGTCGCTCCTCGCGGGCACGGTCGCCGCGGACTCCCAGACGCAGCGCCTCGTCTACAGAACCGTCGCATGCTAGAAAAACTTGGATTCAGGAAAAGGCTCAAAACCATGCTCCTCCAGCTTTCCCAAATGCAAACAATAAAGAAGTGGAGAAAAAAAAAGAAGAAAAAACGAAAAAACAAAAACAAAGGGGGGACAAAAATAAAAATAAAAAAAGAAGAAGAAGAGGACAAGAATGCCACTGAGAAGGTACTCACCGAGCGGGAGTAAAATGTTGGAATAAAAATGAGATTTAGGATAAAATACAGTATGGCGGTGGAAGAAGGACTGAAGCGCGTGTTTCTCTGTCTCTGCCTCGGGCACTGACACGTGACTCGGAGCCGGGCTGACTCGCAGGCACGGCCGGGGGGAGCCGGGCTGCCAAGTCGGGGGCCCGCCGAGCCCCACTCCGGCGGCGGCGGCGGCGGCGGCTGGGAGCGCGGAGCCCGGCGCCCGCGAGCGGCAGCTCCCGGCGAGGCGGCTCCGCTGTGAGCCCGGACGAGCAGGTGCCGCTCACGCGGGCGCTGGGCACACGCACACGCACACGCAGGGCGGGCGAGAGCGGGCGCCGCGCGGGGCCGGCCGCGGCTCGCGAGGCCCGGGCATCGCCGCCCACGGGGGGGAGCGCGCGCCCTGGGGCAGCTGGGGGTCGCCGATCGCACCCCCGGGAGGAGGCCACCAACTCGCCGCCCACCTCCAACTTGTTGTCTCCCGCCACTTCCCCCTGTTCGCCTCTGTTTTCCACGCCAGGGTGGTCCCCTGCGGAGAGATGCCAACCCTCTCTCTCCAGAAGTTTCATTGTGAACGCGCGATCGAACGCACCCACTGCGCCCCTCCGCACCCCCCGATTTCTCGCCCGATCTCTCCCCAGCTGCCCTCGCCTCTGCGGTTCCCCACCCGCCCCCCGGATCTGCGCGCCCCACTCGCGGATCTCGGGGAGCCTGGCTCTGCGCGCTACCGGGGGGCGTTGTCAGGGGCCTGGACTGCCAGCAGCGCGCAGGGCATCTCTCCGACCCGGCAAGCCGGCAGTTGGAAAGACAAAACGAAGTCTCCGCGTTAGGCAGCCGGGTCCCGGGTTTCTTCCCCCTGGCTGGGGTCCCGATCGTCCGTTCGCTCGGGCACCGGGCATGGTCAGCCTCGTCCGCGCGCGCGCGCCTCCCGGCGCCCGGGGGAGGTCCTGCCCCGCAGTAGAGGCCCGGGTCTGACTCCTGCCCAAGTTGCGGGCCGGAGCTGGAAGTCCCAGGGGCGGCTCGGGGGAGAGCGGAGAACCCGGGTCACGGCTCCCCGGGAAGGGGGGGTTTCGGCGGGGAGAGGACCGGGAGGCGGCGGCGCACCCCGCCGGAGCCCAGGTGGCCGAGCCGTGCATCGTGAAGGTGAGGGCGACGCGGGGATTTCTCCACCTGCTCCTGGCTTTAGGAAGCCTGTCGCCTGAACAAAGATCCCATCGGCCAATCGCTGGATGCACTGAGCCTCTGCTCTTGCTACCTGTTCAAGAATCAGTTTTCCGGGCACGGGAAGACATCTATTTTTTTTCTTCATATTTGTGCACTAGTAATATCAGGACCGTTCCCCCGTGCTGCTTTGGATATGGGTTGTGTGGTATTAATTGGCACCGCTCTGCTTGAGAAGGAGCAATTAACACACTTCTGCAGGTCACAGATTGCCTCCCCCGATCTGTATCTCTGTGTTCTCATTGTTGAGGGTTCAGATAAAATGCCTCCATCCGAGATGATCTAACCTGGACTGTTCTGAAAATTAAGTACACATCTAGGGCAGAGAGCTTCAGCAGCAAAAATATTCCTCAAGCATTCTGGTTTGGAATTCATTGGCCAAATGAATTATGAATCCACAATTTCAATAAAAGAAACAAAACAACCATTAAGATATCATTAAATATTTATTTTGATGAGTTGCCAACTCTACCCCCCACTTATTATCCCTGCTTTAAAATGAGAGTTGCTGATCAGAAATACTGACCGAGAAAGATGAACCCATCAAAGTGGACCTGGTAATTCTGGAAGCCCTGTTAAGTTACATTCAGAAATGGCAGGATTTTAAGCTGGAAGGTATCGAACAAACAAAAAATACCTGATTCTAATCATTTGATAAGAAAATATTCTTTTAATACACGTTTTCCAGTGTTCAAATGTGAGAAACTCCACTTTAAGAATGAGTTTTGAACCCTTAAACTAGGTTGGGCAGTGCCTAGGTTTTAAAAAGTTATTCAAGAAGAACTTTGAAAAACAAGCTGTTTAGAATTACACTGCAGTAATGGCCGTCAGCCAATCACAGTGATTGTCAGACTTTTATTATTCAATAAAATGACTCCCCTTTATGTTAAATGCAGTCCTGCTGAAGAAAAAGCAAGACATCAATATCCTCTCTGCTTTTTTCCATTTACTTATGTAATTACAGTAAGGTGCTCAAAATATTCCATTTATTTCCAGCGTGCCATTTTCTTTTTTTAAGTTGCATCATCAAAAATAAAAATTAGACCAAGGGAACTAGTATCCACTGAACAAAGCCTCTCATTTAGTTCTTCCTACTGCTGCATGACATTGGTACTGTTATACTCATTTTACAGATTAGGAAAATAAAGTCAGAGGATATAAGAAATTTGTTAAGCATTCCATTGCTAGTATTAAGGTGGAACTGGACCAAACTTTTATCTAGTTTTCTAGGAAGAATAAAATATTTCCAAAAAATACATGGAAGATACTAAATATTTTCAAATACTGCTGCTGATGCCAATTAATAAAGATATGATATTCTAAATTAAGTAAGTAGATCTAAAATAAATATGTGGGAATTGATTTGGCTATATTAACACCCAGATATTTTCATTCACTTTTCTGATCTCATAAGACAGATGGAGAAGGAAATAAATCCTCAAAAGCAGAGATGAAGGGGTTAAATTTTTTCTTTAGCATAAATCTGTACAAGCAAATGTGGTCATGTATATCCTGGTCACATCTTCAGGAGTTAATGATAGAAACTTCTTAAAGCAAAGTTGCAATTGTGAACTGTGACCTTTTATTAATATGTCTATTCTGAACCAAGTTATGGAAGAATCATAGTTGAAAAGTATACTATAAAGCATATGAAGTTTGCAATAAGACAAATGATGATTAGGAAAAATTTATTTTGAAGTCTATGCTACATAATCTCAATGTTTTTCCATTAGAAAATATTGAAATATGTGAATCATATGTGCACACATATATTTGACAAATGAATATACACTTAAAAATTATGTGCTACAATATCTCAGATTCAATGTACACTTTTACATCCAGGACCCTCAAGTCATTTGCTTCTGTTTTGCTTGATAATTTTTTCACAGCAGTGATTTTAATTATTCATTCATTTTACTTTTTTCCCCATTATATGCATAATATCTGCCTATGAACATACTTCCCTTATGCTTCTCTTTCAAGTTTAGATGGTTTCTTTTACTTTTTCTTGAACTTCTATTGGAGCAACTGCAAATGCCAAAACTTGTCAAATAATTTTCGTCAAAGTCATTAAAAGATATGAAAATAAATAGTAACAATACAACATGGCATGAATGAAATAAGGAAGAAAGAACTACCAAAGTTTCTGTATAATTTAATATTAAAATATATTTTATTCTTCACATATTTTGCAGAATTCAAAAAATCAGATATGTAGAATGAAATACATATAAAATTCTCTGATTTGTGTACTCTCATAATTATTTCCACATAAATTTAGTAAAATGTGTATATTGCTAAGAAGATTAAAACACATAAACGTGACTATTAATACTCTCATTTTGAATGTGTTTATTTTGCATTAACTAGATTGAGTGTAGTTTGTGATAAAGTGACCTCAAGTGGGTACACAAAAAAGCCCTGATGAGTTTCCTGATAAACACACTTTAGGCAGAGAGAGGAAACAGAACGGTACATGACATGTTCAGTGTTCTGCAACATTTATTATTATTCATTGATTGCTAATGTGACAATCATCCATTCTAAAGGGTATATAAATTATGCCAGTTTTTAAGTTTAGAAGCCACAGGTTTATCCATGGTATCTCTTTATATTCCAAAAGTTAAAGATGAAAATGTGACAATCCTAGTCAGAAACAGACCTCTGAAAAGGTCAAAAATATTGTCGATTTTAAAACATTCTCTTCTGTATTAACATAATATAAAGTAATAAAGAGCCTGAAAGGAACAAAAAAGGAGAAATTATGCAAAACAAAGCAAAACACAAGTGAAAACATCATAAAAGGAAAATACGTGCTATTTAATAACTGCTCGCCGTGTTTTAGCTGCTTGATAAACACACTGCCATAAAATCTTCATAACTAGAAACTGAGACTCTTAAACTCTGCTCAGGGACACAGGAATGAAAAAAAAAAGGAGCAGAAGAGCTTTCCTATCTAGTGAGAGAGCTAAAGGCCATGCAATGGGGAAATGGCTTTAATGACGCAATACCCTCACAACAGTTCTTTTTTTTTTTGTACAGTTCTTCAAAAAAGATCTTCATGACCAAGATAGTCACGATAACGTGATCACTGACCTAGAGCCAGACATCTTGGAATGTGAAGTCAAGTGGGCCTTAGAAAGCATCACTACGAACAAAGCTAGTGGAGGTGATGGAATTCTAGTTGAGCTATTTCAAATCCTGAAAGATGATGCTGTGAAAGTGCTGCACTCAATATGCCAGCAAATTTGGAAAACTCAGCAGTGGCCACAGGACTGGAAAAGGTCAGTCTTCATCCCAATCCCAAAGAAAGGGAATGCCAAAGAATGCTCAAACTACCGCACAATTGCACTCATCTCACACGCTAGTAAAGTCATGCTCAAAATTATCCAAGCCAGGCTTCAGCAATATGTGAACCGTGAACTCCCAGATGTTCAAGCAGGTTTTAGAAAAGGCAGAGGCACCAGAGATCAAATTGCCAACATCCGCTGGATCATGGAGAAAGCAAGAGAGTTCCAGAAGGGCATCTATTTCTGCTTCATTGACTATACCAAAGCCTTTGACTGTGTGGATCACAATAAACTGTGTAATAATTCTGAAAGAGATGGGAATCCCAGACCACCTGACCTGCCTCTTGAGAAACCTGTATGCAGGTCAGGAAGCAACAGTCAGAACTGTACATCGAACAACAGACTGGTTCCAAATAGGAAAAGGAGTACGTCAAGGCTGTATATTGTCACCTTGCTTATTTAACTTATGTGCAGAGTACATCATGAGGAATGCTGGGCTGGAAGAAGCACAAGCTGGAATCAAGATTGCTGGGAGAAATATCAATAACCTCAGATATGCAGATGATACCACCCTTATGGCAGAAAGTGAAGAGGAACTCAAAGGCCTCTTGATGAAAGTGAAAGAGGAGAGTGAAAAGGTTGGCTTGAAGCTCAACAGTCGGAAAACAAAGATCATGGCATCTGGTCCCATCACTTCATGGGAAATAGATGGAGAAACAGTGGAAACAGTGTCAGACTTTATTTTTCTGGGCTCCAAAACCACTGCGGATGCTGATTGCAGCCATGAAATTAAAAGACACTTACTCCTTGGAAGGAAAGTTATGACCAACCTAGATAGTATATTAAAAAGCAGAGACATTATTTTGCCAACCAAGGTCCGTCTAGTCAAGGCTATGGTTTTTCCCGTGGTCATGTATGGATGTGAGAGTTGGACTGTGAAGAAAGCTGATCGCTGAAGAATTGGTGCTTTTGAACTGTGGTGCTGGAGAATCTTGAGAGTCCCTTGGACTGCAAGGAGATCCAACCAGTCCATTCTAAAGGAGATCAATCCTGGGTGTTCATTGGAAGGACTGATGCTAAAGCTGAAACTGCAATACTTTGGCCACCGCATGCGAAATGTTGACTCACTGGAAAAGACTCTGATGCTGGGCGGGATTGGGGGCTGGAGGAGAAGGGGACAACAGAGATTGAGATGGCTGGATGGCATCACCGACTCTGTGGACATGAGTTTGAGTGAACTCCGGGAGTTGGTGATGGACAGGGAGGCCTGGCGTGCTGTGATTCATGGGGTCGCGGAGAGTCGGACACGGCTGAGCGACTGAACTGAACTGAACCCTCACTACACTAAGAAACTGGGAAAAGGATAGTGGGTGGAGGGCGCTGGTGGAGGAGAGTGAATCCTGGGGAGAAAGAAGGGCGGCGGGACGCGCAGAAGGAGAGGAAGCGGGGAACACGCGCCGAGGGGAGGAGCGAGGGGCCGGTGTGCGGCCCGGAGCGCCTGGCTGGGGAGCTGGAGCATCTCCCCTGATGCACAGCGTGGGAAGCCCAAGACGCGCGCGCAGTGGGCAGACTCGGGTCTCACGGAGGAGGCCTGAAAGATGTGGGACGAAAAGCGTTAGACAAAGACTGCAACTTTGCAACGTGTTTCCTTGGTGAAGCCGAAGTTGCCTGAAAACTCCAGGAAACAATTTTGCTGAGGTTAACAAAACTCTATACCAGCGGAAGGAACGTTTTTATAAGAGAGAACACCAGGAAGAGCTATCTTCATTTGTGTTCAAAAATCAAGAAATTGATTTATCCTGTGACCCATACTGGCAACAGAAGTCAGCGTGGTTTCACTGGAAAAACAATCTGCCTAAGGAGAAGAATCCTGAAGATGCATGAGGAAAAATGTGCATTTTACTGTGTCCACAAAGATCTCAGATCGAAGAGTATGAAGTAACTCCTTTATGTACAGTGATATAGTTGCATAGTTAAAGTTAAGATTCTCCCACTGATTTTTTCAAAATCTTTGCTTACTTGTAAGTTTTAAAACATGGGGCTTAGAGATGATCTGCTTCTAAGTATCCGTACTAATTTAATCAAACTGTCAACTTTTTTTTTCTTTAGGGTAAGGGTTATTCATTTGCTGTTTGTTTAAGGATTATATCATTCAAGAGATGAATGCATGAGATTAGTTTGCTATTATTAACCAACTCCTGTCAAGAGTCACTTTTAATTTCCATGAAATTTAGTTATTTATTTCTATTAATATAAAGCTTACATTTTAAAACAAAATTTTTCTAGAAATGAGATTGAGTTTTCACAAGCCAGATAAGTACAGTAAAATAATTTTATGCTGATAAATTTTGTAACAATATACACTGTAAGCCTCTTACTCAGACTTGTACCCTTAAATAATCAATATTTGCTTATGTACATGTTTTGTACTAACAAATGTGTGAATAGGCATTTGGTTAAAAAATGTTTACAGTTTTCTATGTACAAGTCTTTTGTTTCCTTAGGTAGATATATTCCTAAGTATTTAATTCTTTTCGTTGCAACAGTGAATGGAATAGTTTCCTTAATTTCTCTTTCTATTTTCTCATTATTAGTGTATAGGAATGCAAGGGATTACTGTGTGTTGATTTTATATCCTGCAACGTTACTGTAATCATTGATTAGCTCTAGTAGTTTTCTGGTAGAGTCTTTAGGGTTTTCTGTGTAGAGGATCATGTCATCAGCGAACAGTGAGAGCTTTACTTCTTCTTTTCCAATTTGTATTCCTTTTATGTCTTTTTCTGCTCTGATTGCTGTAGCCAAAACTTCCAGAACTATGTTGAATAGTAGTGGTGAGAGTGGGCACCCTTGTCTTGTTCCTGACTTTAGGGGAAATGCTTTCAGTTTTTCACCATTGAGGAAACTATAAGCAAGGTGAAAAGACAGCCTTCAGAATGGGAGAAAATAATAGCAAATGAAGCAACTGATAAAGGATTAATCTCCAAATTATACAAGCAGCTCCTGCAGCTCAATTCCAGAAAAATAAATGACCCAATCAAAAAATGGGCCAAAGAACTAAACAGACATTTCTCCAAAGAAGACATAAAGATGGCTAACAAACACATGAAAAAATGCTCAACATCCCTCATAATCAGAGAGATGCAAATCAAAACCACAATGAGATACCATTTCACACCAGTCAGAATGGCTGCTATCCAAAATTCTACATGCAATAAATGCTGGAGAGGGTGTGGAGAGAAAGGAACCCTCTTACACTGTTGGTGGGAATGCAAACTAGTACAGCCACTATGGAGAACAGTGTGGAGATTCCTCAAAAAACTGGAAATAGAACTGCCATATGATCCAGCAATCGCACTCCTGGGCATACACACCGAGGAAACCAGAATTGAAAGAGACACGTGTACTCCAATGTTCATTGCAGCACTGTTTATAATAGCCAGGACATGGAAGCAACCTAGATGTCCATCTGCAGACGAATGGATAAGAAAGCTGTGGTACATATACACAATGGAGTATTATTCAGCCATTAAAAAGAATACATTTGAATCAGTTCTAATGAGGTGGATGAAACTGGAGCCTATTATACAGAGTGAAGTAAGCCAGAAAGAAAAACAGCAATACAGTATACTAACGCATATATATGGAATTTAGAAAGATGCAAATGATAACCCTGTATACGAGACAGCAAAAGAGACACAGATGTATAGAACAGTCTTTGGGACTCTATGGGAGAGGGTGAGGGTGGGATGATTTGGGAGAATGGCATTGAAACACGTATGTTGTCATATGTGAAACGAATCACTAGTTCAGGGTCGATGCATGTTATAGGATGCTCGGGGCTGGTGTGCGGGGATGACCCAGAGGGAGGATAAAGGGAGGAGGGAGGTGGGAGGGCGGTTCAGGAGGGGGAACTTATGTAAACCCGGGGTGAATTCATGTCAATGTATGGCAAAACCAACCAATATAATATTGTAAAATAATTTGCCTCCAATAAAAAATAAATTAATTACCTAAAAAAAAATGATTACAGGAGATAATTAAATCTAATTTGTGACATGTGTAGCTTTGTATTTTCCAAATTCCTGTTTTGGTCACCTTGAAATAATAAAGAGGTTGTTTTAATGTAAATGTTATGTTTTATATTCTTAATTTCCTCTGATATTCTCTATTCTCTTTTGTTTATCTCAGAACTCTTATATCTTCCTGTATATATTCATTGTATATGTGCGGAAGGGGTAGGACATGGCAGTGCAGTAATTCTTTGACCTTTACTTTTGCTTAATTAATAGAAATCTTTGGTAGTACTAGCTAATGTGCTAGTAGACATTTGGCTAAAAATTATTTTAGGGAACAGTCAATTATGCATGATATGTATATGTCTGTATTCCCCAGATTCCTTTTTCCCCCTGTGGATAGCTCCCTCCTCAGTGTGGAGAGGGGTCAAACGTGTTAAGATCTGAAAAGATACAGCCCTTGGCTATTTGGCTTCTGGGCAGTAAATTATTTGTTATTTTATTCATCTAAAGCTCCAGAACAAAGAATAACAAGGATCAAACACAGACTTTCCATATAAAAGTATAATGAAGTACTAGTCAGCCACTGGGCAAAATATGAATATTTCAAACTACAAACTTATAAATACACAAACATCCCAGCTAAGCTTCACATCACAAGAAAATAGTGTACCATTTATTATAAGTAGTCACATGTTGCTGCATGAGTGCCAATTTCAGATGCATTTATCTTTACAAATTACAAAAAAATCAAACATCAGGCTTTTCTCTATTGTCAGAGAACTGGAAAAGATTTCATTAAAATTTAATACACATCATTTTTTTGCTTGTTTTCTAGAAGAATTGGTAACAAAAAAACTTAAAGAGCATGTTTTATTAGTAGCATCTAAATCAACTATGTTCAAAGCCCAGGAAATAACAAAAATGGATAAATTAGAGACAAAATTTGATATTTAAACTTGATACTTATTTTTTTTTAACAAATAAAGGTAATCTGTAATTTTTGTCACTTGTACAGTCATAGATATAACCTATTTTAAGGCTTAGCAGAAGAAATCAGAAAAATATTCTTCAGCTATTTACTGAAGACACAATTAATTTAAAAGGCTATTATCAAAATATTATAGTACACTAAATGAAAATACACAAGGAGAAAACAAAGAGAGGCAATTAAAATTTATATTCTCCACTAAGAACACATTCCTTTTTGCAGAGGAATGAGATTTGGTTGATAAAATTTTGCCAAAAATAAATGCATCTCCTAATTTTCTTCTGTCAGCCTGCTCTGTTGCTTGATGTTCCTCAAGTTGAGTATGATTACCAATAAAGCTAGAGTCTCTACTGTTCAGGATAAAGGCATTTATTAGAATCTTGAAACATAATACCTCATAATTATATGCTAATTTAAATGTTATTTAGAATGTATTTTTCTCATCAACAACAAAATCCAGTGACTATGACAATGAATTGGCACGTATACATTTAAGAAGATAACAGATTAGAGAGGTAGATTATACTGTTAAAACTACAAGCTGTGTACAATTTAAATAATGATTATAAAGACCTTCCTTTGTTAACAGGAAATAAATTTATTCTGTGTAGCCTAAAGCATGTGAATATTTGCAATTATCCAATATGCAAAATTACTTCTTAACCTATTCAAGCAAGTTTAGGGATGGATAATGGGGAAAAACTGATGGAATAATCTTGAGCTAAGACTTTGTTAATGTGACTCTGAAAACGTACTCAAAGAAATGTGTGCTTCAGTTCACTTCTCCCAGACACACTTGCAATATGGATCATACGAGACTGTCAAAAATTCAGTCTTGGATTTCTTTAGTCGAGTCTCAGATTTAACTAATATAAAACCAAAGTATGTCACATAAAGATTCTCAAATTAGATTAAAATACTTAAATTCCATAAAATATTTGTTTATTGATCCTATTTCATTTTTTTTCAATTGGTTAAGAAGCATGATTTTGTTTAATAAAACAAATTATCTTCAAAAGTTGCAGAGCAACCAATCTCCTAGGTACCTGACAACTGTTAGTTTCTTTAACAAGGGATTACATATCTCTCTGAACCTTTGATATTATTGACCGTTCAAGGAAACACACAAATTCACCAGAAGGATTAACTTTATTTAATGCTGAGATCTTAAAGGATTTTATTTCTTATTGCTTTGTAATAACTCTTTTGTAATAAATATAGAATTATTTTCAGATATTTTATATTATCCTTGTGTCAAAATTAAGGACCTAACATTAAATCTCACCTCAGTGAAAGCATTTCTGCAGGATTCTGTTTTCTATGCTATAATTACACGGTGTTAAGTGTTTGAGAATGTGGAGCCCTGGACAGTTAATGTTTTCCCGATACGTTCTTAAATATCAGATTTTCAGGCAAGCTTTTCCCAACTACTGGATCATAGTCAAATCATGGCTGAATTCTTTGACAAGTGCCTGAAGTACTGATAGAGGGTGTTGCTGAATAGATATCCATATGCTTTAGATACCAGGCATTCAGTCGGCAGAAATGATATTCTCTGTGAGAATCCAGGGCTTGGTATGTATACTCTCAGGTGGAGAAGCAGGCCACTTCTCCAAAGGGATGTGATGAAGAACAGATTCCCATAGATAGGTACACATTTCTGCTTTTAAAAAAGCACTGGGCAATTTGGCACCAAATCCCATGAAGATACAAAATCCTGCCAAGAAGAAAAAACAAACAAACAAAAAGAGCAACAAGGGCCTAAACCTTTTTAAAGACAATTATGTCAAAATGCAGCCCAAAGGAAAAACAGCTCTGATTTTTAACAGATCTGCATTTTTAGGGATCTGGCAGGACATTGAGCTTAAAAGCATTTCCGCAAGTATCCAAGTTCATGTGCCTATTGAATGAAATTACTTACCATTATCCTTTAAACAGTGCAGGATGCTTGTTCCAAAGAGCCATTCAATAAAATTATGAAACTTTTATTTCTGGTAGTAATTACCCAAGACTAGATCGCTTTTATAGAAGCTATTGATTTGTGCACATCTGAAATACCAGGAAACAAAAATTTTCAGAGGCATACAATGTTACTTGCTCAACCGTGTCCAACTCTTTTCGACCCCATGGACTGTAGCCCCACCAGGCTCCTCTGTCCATAGAATTCTCCAGGCAAGAATACTGGAGTGGGTAGCCATTCCCTTCTCCATGGAATCTTCCTGACCCAGGAATTGAATCCTGGTCTCATGAATTGCAGGCAGATTCTTTCCCATCTGAGCCACCAGGGAAACCCTTACAGAGGCATGGGTAATATCATTTATTTATTCACTTATTTCTTTGCTCATCCACGAGTTCCTTTTACTCATGGAAATGGGCGTTATTTCAGACATGTAATGCTTTCTTCCCTGTTCCTGATCCTGGGAAGACAAACAT